>NC_087447.1:6073106-6376136 GCF_036321535.1 Camelus dromedarius | reverse complement strand
AAGGACTTGCATTATAAGGGAAGTGGAGGAATCAGACAGACCCCCTCCAGCGCAGGAAGCCCGGGAGATCGGGGTCTGCTTCACCGCCTGGGTAAAGTCATTCCTTAGGAGATAATGCCTGCTGCTGACAGGCTCTCCAGTGACCACATGTTCAGAGCTGAGACTTGGTGGCAGTCTGATGTGTGGCCTGGCAAAGGGCCAGTGTCTTCTGTCTCAGAAACTTAGATTGTCCCAGAAAGCTGATGCCACATGGCTGCCCACAGGACAGCTCAAAAAAGCTTTTTTCTGTTGCATTCAGCTTAGCAGGTGAACTCAGGAACCCCCTCCCAGCGTTTCACCTCCCTCCAATTCCCTCCTGCTGCCCACTCTCCTTGGACACCAGAGTTTATCACATTGATTAAAGCAGATGTTCAAATAGTCCTCCAAACCGACCTATCCACAATTTTCATTTTCATTTTTTCCCACCAAATCAGCCTCCCCTTTTAAAAAGTGATATGTCAGCAGTAAGCAAACATAACTCTGCCTACTGATTCTGGGCAAGAGGTGTTAACTGCCCTGTATCAGACTGGCTCTTTCCAGATCGAAAAGTAACTCTTCCAAAAGAAGGTTTTATGGTTAAAATTAAACCACAGTCCAAAAGCTATTCGAACCTGGACTTTGGACAAATGCCAACGAGGACAGTCCTGGGCATCTTTCTGAGAGAAAAGGAAAGACCCACTAAGAGGAAGAAATCTTCAATGATCATATAAAAAGATTAAGTAAAATGTTGGAGCCTGTTCAACCACCCTCCTTCAGTTAGAAGGCACTTTTTAACAACATTAGGAAAGCGAAACTAGCTGTGGGTGGGGTGGAAATGCTGCCAGGTCATCCCGCCTGAAGAAAGCCAACAGTTGTGCCTACATGACGGACGTGCCATGGTGGCACCACGGTGGCACCGCCGCACCATGCAGCCATGAGGACCACACTAGCATTTTTTGTGACTCCCGCCGGGGGCTATCCCAGTGTTTTGGTGATCACTAGCTCCTCGCTTGAGGTGACTTGAGTCGCTGGCCCTGAGTTGTTATGTCGCGGCATGATTAAGAAACAATCATCTAGGAGAACACAGATGTACACATCAGTGTGTAAGAAAAGGCCCCAGGGTGCTGAGAGCTTGCTGGGTCGGGAGTCTCTGCGGGAGGGTGGGCAGGGAGGGGGCAGGAGGACAGGACCCGGGGAGGCCCATGGAGGTGACTCTGAGGCCAGCCCAGCAGTGCCCTCCCCTAGGAGGCTGGGAGCACACCATCTGGGCCGGGTGGATACAGACCAGCCCAGCACGGGCAGGTCTTCTTCCAATCAAGTGCACAACTGCCCTCTATAGGGCAAAATGCTTTTCAGCTTTACCCAACAGCTGGCCAAAAGGAAACATTAGCTATAACCCCGTCAGGTGGCATTAGGCAAGGCAGGACTTTCTAAGCCTCAGCCTGTTTCCACATCTATAAAATGGGAGTGATGGTAACAGTATCTATCCTTGCACACCTCCAAGGGTTGTTATCAGGAGGAAATGAGTGAAGTACCACTGTTTTCTACCTTTTCCTGCCTTCCTACACTGCTCTGACATAATCCAGGCCACTTTCCTGGGGTGATCTTTCTCTTGAGCGTCTCTGAACCGAGAGCACAATTATAAAAACAATATAGTCATGTGATTCTAAGCTTTAATAGCTAGTGGCATCTCACTTCTAGAAGCTTTAATACTTTCACAAATATTTTCAACATAATTTTCAAAGCATTTTATAAGCATTTATTATCATTTAAGTTAATTTTCTGATAATTTATGTTCAGTCTCTAAATCCCCCACCAGATTATGAGTTCCCTAAATGCAGGGATGTGTGTGTCCTAGTATTTACCTAGAATAGTGCCTACTGCGCAGCAGACACGTGATAAATATCTGTTGAGTAAATGATGAATCATAGGAATTGGTGAAGGCCAATCAGAAACAGAACAGAAAGGGCACAGTCAGATATGGGGAAAATCTTTTTTCAAGAGTGGTAACATAGATTAATATTAAAAACGAAAGGCAGGGTGACGACAAAGTTTTGAGACTAAACAGAGGTAGTGATTGCACAACAGTGTGAATGTACGAAATGCCACTGGATCGTACACTTTCAAATGGTTAATTATAGGTTATGTGAATTTCACCTTAATAATAAAAAAATGAAAGGACAGAATTGTAATATAATAATTATGGTCCATGATGATTTAGACACTCTACAAAGACTTGATGAAGTCAGTATAAAGAGAATGACTCTGATACAGTGCCTGATGGTTGGCATAAATTATTCATTTGTTCCTTGCCACAAGCCCATAGATTTTCAGAGGAGGAAACTGAGGAGCCTGGATGTCCAGGTCAGCGACTTCCTATTCTGCAGACAGGCCAGGTGCACTCGCCACTGGGAGGCGCTGTCCCCACAGCTTCCTGCTTGAGATGGCCTTCTTTCAAACAGCTGCTTCTCAGCTCCTCTGAGCCCTGCTTGGAGAGTACCCTCATCAGAGAGGCCTTCCCCAACCACCTTCTCTAAAAGAGCAGCCTGCCTTCCCACCCTGTCATTCTTTCTCCCTTACCCTGCTTGGGGATTTTCCCACAAAATTCTTAGCTCATGTCACATATTGGCACAATTTTTCTGGCTCCTTCCACGACAGCATGAGCTCCAAGGGAACAGGGATATTTGTCAGTTTTGCTCTCCGTTATAATCCTGACTTCTGCAATAATGCCTGGCAAATAATAGGTGCTTAATAAACATCTGTCAAGTGAATGAATAAGTATTAGAATTTTACCATGAACTTGGTTGGATCTTTTGGAGCCAAGGCTTTTAAAGGCCATACCACAAGAATGAAATTACAATGGGACTGAGATAAAACACCAGTTGTGTGAGTACTGTAACAAAGTGCCACCTGGTTCATGAATGAGTCCCTGAGTGCTCCTCTTGTCCCCAGGGACAGGGCACCTGTCTGTTGTATCCTTGGCTCCCAGCACAGTGCCAGCCACCTAGTATTGGGCACCTGTCTATATAATATCAGTAAGACACAAGGATTCTGGGAGGTACAGGTGAGGATGGAAGACCTGGGTGCAACACACATCCGGGTCCCACCCTAGGTGTGCACACGGGGTTGGGGAGCCCCTGAGGAGGAGGGGAAGGAGGAAGCAGAATGCGCTGAGCAGAGGTCAGAGTCCAAGGAACACCAGATTGTGGCCTTGCCAGCCCTGAGTACTCTGGGTAGAAAATGGCTCCCGAGACCAAAGCGATCTGCAATGCAAACCACGTGCCATCAGCCCTGGCCCTGCGGGGAGAGCTTACCTGGCTGGCCTCTTGAGAGTTGGGTCAGGGTAGGGCGGATGACCCTTAGGAGGTGGATGGTGAGCCTCTGAGACCCACTGGCCTCCCAGAATAGTGCTCAGTGGCCTCTGAGAAACACATGGGCAGCAACACCCTTCCTCCAGGTCCTGCATCGGGCAGCCAGGCGTGGTGGGAAACTGCCTGGGGTCGCACAAAGGACACAGAACAGGGGTCAAACTCCTGAAGCTCTGGTGTCAGCTATTTCTTGCACCTGTTAGAACCTGTGTCTCTAAGTGCAGTTTACAAATTGCAAACAAACTCATACAAGCATATAATCCATCATTTGTCCAAACTGCTGCCACGGTGACTGTCACATCTTAAATGAAACAAAACACTCAAAAGGGACAAATACCTATTTGCCATCCTGGGCTTCACGTTCTAACCTAATGGTACAGAAACCATGAAAACCATGTTTTTAAACTTTAGTAAATCATAAGACTTTAAAAATAAGTTCTAAAACTGAATTTCTGCAGATACTTCCAAGCTACCTATGCTAGCGCGCACACACGCACACACACATGCATACACGCACATATATTTTCTCTAGAAGCTTCCTTGTAATACGTCCAAAGTACACAGTTCAAAATTCAAGCAAATTATTAATTACAAAACAAATTAAACAGAAAAAAAAATCACATCATGATTTGTAGAGCAGCCGCTGCTTTCGCTGTTTCCCATGGTACAATCGCTATTTCATTTTAACTGGTGCGGGTTTCAGGAACTACGACCATTCAGCTTGGCCTGCACCGCCTCTGTGTAACCCTCTTCCCTGTGGGCTCTCAAGCACCAGTGGGTATTTCGTTATTCTCAATTCCCACAGCATGAAATAAAAAAAAAACAAACAAAGCAAAACACATGATTGTTTTTATCTCTTGTTCCCTAACATTCCAAAAGAGTATTTGGCCATCAGTGGAGGCCTGGGCTTCACGTGAGATCAAACGCACCAGCACAGCCTGGCATCAGAATGGACAGGCAAACTCAGGCACCTGCAAAGGGACCCAGGCAGGCTGGCGGGCTCTGGCCAACTGGGGAGCCAGGCCCCAGCAGAAGGGGATGCAGACAGGCAGCAAGGGTGGCTGTATGGGCCCAGTGTGGCCAGATCTTCTTACTTTTCAAGAAAAACCAGAAACCCAGGTTTTATTATAAACTCTAGACTTTTAAACATTAGCAATTAGTTTTAAAAACTGCTTTAAGAATATACTGCACGTCTGTGGCTGGATGCGGTGCTTAGGCAGCCTGTTTGTGAATCTGGGGAGCAGTAGGTGGTTCCAGTGGGTTCCAGCCTGAGTCTGCCGCTCATTAACTGCTTCTTACGGTGGTCGCTTCACCTCCCTCCTTTGGGTTCGGATCCTAACTACTACCACAGCGTACGTGCCTGTCACTCTGACTGACCCCTCTCGGCCCCAGCTTCCTCATCTATAAAATGCAGATAACAGTACAACCCCTCTAACATGGATCTTATGGGATTAAATGAGATACTGCAGGCAAAGCTCCCACCTGCAAAGTAAGGTGACAGATATCAGCTATTAGCAGCTGTAAGCCTGGTGCCTCCCTCCTCACCATCCATTCACAATTAATCAGCAAATCCTGTTAAATAAGTTTTCTAAAACTGTCTCCAACCTGTCCTCCTGTTTTCATCCCCACTCTCTCTGCCTTAGTTCATAGCCTCATCCTCTCAGCCCTGAACTGTGCATAACAGTGATCTAATAAACACGCCCCCTTCTTATTGAGCACCTACTCTGTGCCGAGCACCTACTTAGTGCCCACTTTGACCCACCCTCATGCTGCACCCAGTTGATTCCACCTCTTGGCTTGGCAAGTTATGTAAGCAAGGATCTGATGACGTCATTCTCCCTGTCAGCTACAGAACAAAGGTTAACTGCCTTAATCCTGCATTCAATGCTGGCCCCAGGCTCTCCTCCAGTTCATACCCTACCTACAGAGGGTGGCTATAACCCTCTCCCTGCTCCAGCCACACCCAAGTACTTTTCTTGCCTTTTCCTGAATAAGCCACATGGTTCCTGGTCCTCATACATCAGCAACACTATTCTTTCTGCTTAGAATGTTTGTTTGTCCTGTCCTCACCCAGTGTCAATCCCTTCTCACCCTTCTAAGTCCAGCCCCAAACGGTCATCTCCACCACAAAGCCTTCTCTGATCATGGCCCCAACCAGGCCCCACAGTCGCGCCCTCCCGCCTCTGCATTTCCCACCACACTTAGTACATAGGCCCTTCAAACCCATCTCACAATGCATGGTAACTGACACTGAGACACCTGTCTCAACAGGAGACAGGAAGCCAAGGGCCAGAAGCGGGTGCCTTATATTTGTTGCACTCCCAGTTAGCACAGAGTGAGTGTTCAGCGTCGGCTGAATGAATTCAGGGGACCAAGTGGGCATTTGAACAAAAGCCAAACAATAATGTCACTTTTAATATAACCTCTTGTTAGAAACAGGGATCTTTGGGAATATGCAAAGAAAGAATAATAAAACTACTTAAAATCACTCAGGAGCCCTAGATTCCCCAAAATGTGTACATCTGGTTAATTTTAGTAAAAAATGGTATTTTATATATATATGAAGTTCCAGCTACCCAGATGATTGAAAATATCTGCACTTACAAGCTGGTGTCACGGTTTCTTGATCTTTGTGTTTTCTTTCTGTGGTCTCAGTGGAATGCATCTGATACTCCGGGAGAAAGTGTAATCCAGCCAAAGAGCAAGTCTGATTATTTGGTTCACAATTTATATACTGTGCAGCGCAATCTGAGAGGCCCACACCACTGAAAACGGCCCGTCTTGACCTCATGCCCGTGAGGGCCTCTCATAAGAGAGGCAACCATTTCTCGGTACTCAGATAATCATCAGAGGAGGCCAGAAGTGGATGATCTCGGGAAGGCAGAGATCTGGGAAAGAAAATAAACATCACTGTTTTTTGGCATTTACATTCTGGAAAACTTGCCTCTGAAGCGCACATTCAACAAGCATTCACTGAATGAATGGAAGGGTTGTTCCACAGCCTCACTCCCCACCCCCCAGGGCTGATGGCCGACCTCGCTTTGGCAGGCTAGGAAAGCGAGTTGTGGGGCTTGGCTAGTAAGAACAGAGGCAATTCAGCAAAGCGGTTTCCAGTGCAGGTCTGGGATCAGGCTGCCTGTGCTCAGAGCCCCGGCAGTTTCTACCTGGCAGATCCCATGGATTAACAGTTCCTATCTCAGAGAGGTGTTGGAAGGAATAAATGATAGAGGACATGTAAAGCGCTTAGCATGGTGCCCACGAAGTTATTCTGGTGGTTACAAGAATTCAGTACACGTTAGTCATCATCCTTGGTTAAAAAGATCCTACTGCTAGCATTGAGCCTTCTGTAGCTTATCTTTAAGACTCTGCCCACACCCAATATCTCTATTTTATTGTCTTAACTATGAGATCGGAGTTCCTAGAGAATGGAAGAAGGGAGCAAACTGTAAACTTCTGACCGATGAATAAGCCGAAACATTGGAGACAGGAAGAAAAAAGGCCACATGCACAGAACACCTGGTTGCGTACAGTGGCTCAGGCATGAAATAGATTTGGACTCTCGATGGCTGTGCTGGAAGGGAGATAACAAAGGGGCCTGCCTGCAGACTGCTGGGGAAATGCTATACCTAGACAAGCTTAGACAAGCGCGGAATAAGGCATTTTCAGGCATTTGAGGCTTCGAACAACGTGAGATACGCTAAGGAACAGAGTAAATTGTTCCCGCCATTTCTCAATAGATGTTAAATAGTATTGAGACAGGTAAAGTCATTGAATGTGAAGGACTGAGTCACACCACAGATACCTGCTGAGGGTCTACGAGGTGTGGGTTAGACAGCGGACTAGACCACGTAACCCAACAGATACACACTGATCCCTCACAGAGCCTACATTCTAGTGAGGAGAGAGAGACAGTAAACAACGACAGAAGGGAAACTCTGAGTCACAGGTTGATGAAGGTTCCAGAGAAAGGAACTGGGACCTAAAGACCCAATTCTGAGTATACAAGGACTGCGGGAGAGAGAACTGGTTATATGACTTCATCTGGACACAATCAGATAAATCCAGAATGCTGACCTTTGAGAAGAAAACAGGTCAGGATTCGTTAAAAAGTCAAAGTTGTTAAAAACAAAATAACAGGGAGATTAATGTAGAATTAAAAATCCCATTCAATGTACAAGCCCTTGATTAGATCCTGGGCCAAGGGAAAAAAAGTTAAAAAAGATATTCTGGCGACAAGGAAGGACATTTGAATATAGATGGAAAGTTAGGTGATGTTAGGGAATTATTCTTAAATTTTAATTTATTAAATTAAAAAATTTTTAATTTACTTAGGTATTGTGGATATGTAAGAGAATGTCTTTATTCTTAGGAGCTATGTACTGAAATAGATAAAGCAAATAGGGCAAACTGGTATCAACTGTTGAATCTAGAAGAGAATATTTAGTTGCTTATTGCACTAATCTTTCAACTTTTCTGTATATATGAAAATATCCAAAACAAAAAGCTGGATAAAAAGAAAAGGGGAAGAAATAAGCATAGATGACTTTTTGGAGGAATTCTACTGTAAAGGGAGTGTATTAATTTCCTAGAGATGCTGTAACAAGTTACTACAAGCTGGATGGCTTAAAAGCACAGAAATTTCTTCTCTCACAGTTCTGGAAACCAGAAGTCTTCAAATCAAGATATTGGCAGAGGCCACACTCCCTGCAGAGGTTCTAGGGAAGAAGTCATTCTTTGCCCTTCCAACCTCTGGTGGCTATTAACATTCCTTCACTTGTGGCTGCATCGCCCCTGTTTCTGCCTCCGAGGTCACACTGCCTCCTCCGCTTCTGTGGGTGTCTGATCTCCTTCTGTCTCTCTCTTATAAGGACACTTGTGGTGGCATATCAGGCTCACTCCGATAATACAGAATAAACTCCTCCTCTCAAGATCTTTAACCTAAGCCCATCTTTCACTCTAGAAGGTAACATTCACTCTTACATCACGTGGGTGATACCCACAGGTTCCCGGGATTAGGAAATAAATATGTATCTTTGAGGGGCCACTTTTGTGCCTAACACAGGGAGGAAGAAAAATGGTCATAGCTAGAGGGGAATGTGGGGCCAGGAGAGGTTGGTTGTTTGTTTTAAGATGAGAGAAGTGACAACATGTCTACAATAACTGATTTGGGACAGTTTGTGGCACACTGCAGTAGCAGTACAATAGCAGTTTATCTGTCCATTGTGTTAGTGACCGGAATGCAGGAAAACCCGTAAAGAAAATAGCAAAGTACCCTCAGGAAGAAAATCAGGGTTATTCTTTGAGCATTCAGTTAAGAACAATGAAAAGGTAATGGAGGAAGGAGACTTTTTGTCAAACTCAGCAGATTGAACAAATATATACATTTAATTCCAAACACCACCAAGATGAAGATAAAGGAATACATTTGGTGTAAAACTGTAAAAACAAAGAGGGCAGGAGAGCAGATGACAGTGGATCAGAGGGGTGAGCAAACTTTTGGAGTTGGAGGGGGAACCACCTTAGCAGAGTGCAGGATGCTGGGATTTAATGCTCAAATTGGGGGATATAAACAAGAAAAGTTTATATTCTCACTCTACTTGTCCCTCCACCAAAGTTCAGGACCTGGATGGGCCAGATACCTCAGGTAAAAGGAGAAAGGCATGGAGCTGAGAACAGGGAAATGTTTACAAGACTGTATATAAAGCAGTTAAACTCATAAATCCCCTCTCCAACCCTTATTAGCCTAGCATTGGCCCCTTGTGGGGTATCAGAGGGTTATTCTCTGAAGAAACTGAATTTGCAAAGCATCGACTCAGGGACACCAGGCACGGCTGAGACTAGTGGTGAGCACTGAGCTGAAAACAAAAGGGCTGGGTGAAAATATATCTGCTGGGTGTGGGACCCACAACCCTATTCCCCTGCCCTGCAGCCAGGATGTCAGCACTGGTGGCCATGCACATACTCCCCAGATAAGAGACTGGAGAATTCTTCTCTGGAGAAACTGAATAGTCCCAGCAATGTGATGTACAGATTCTGACATTTGAAGGTACCAAAAAACAAAAACCAAAACCCTGCTGCTCCATGTTAGAATGAAGCCCATCAATTAAAAAGCCCCATCTGTGCACACAGAGTTCCCAGTTAGTTCTGCCTAGCATCCTGTTCTTAAATATAAATAGACAAAGATCAAACATTTGAGAAAAACCTCCAACAACAACACACATACACACACCCGAAAGGAGGGAGGGGAATTCAGAGGAAATAGTGAAAAACAGTGAAGACTTAAAAACAGGAAAATCCCTCAGAGATCTAAGAGAACAGGTATAAGAAACAAAAACAGAAATGTCATGTGTAAAAGAAAAGAAGCAATCAAGCAAACAAGAGAGTTAAAACGGAAAATCCAGTAGAAAGGACAAGAAGATAAAATTAAAATTTTCTATCCAGAGAGTAGAACAAAAATAGAAGGACAAAAGTAGAAAAAAAGTTAAAAGCTATAATTCAGGCTCCAATATCCAATCACAGAAGCACTTGGAAGTTAGCAGAGAGTGGGAGCAATGCCTTTGAAATTCTAAGGGAAAAACATTGCCAACCTAGAATCCCATACCCAGTTAAACTATCAGTCAAATATGAGAGAAGAATCAATATTTTCAGACAGATAAGGTATCACAAAGTTTACCTCCCACAGTCATTTTCTCTGGAAGCTATTAGATGATGTGGCTGACCAAAATGAGGCTACAGAACAACAGAAAAGGAAGGTCTAAGATCCAGGCAGTAGGAGATCCAACACAGAGAAACAGAGAGAAGTGTTGTGAAGCTCAGGAAAGCAGCTCTGGAGCAAGCCTAGAATGCAGCCGCTCTCCCATCAGCCCCAGAGGACAAAGGGCTCCAAAAAGGAAATTGCCAGCGTGAAAAAATGGAATTGATACATCTGTTAGATTTGATTATACAAACAAAAATATAGCATGGGGTTTACTGACCTTTTGAAGGCTAGGGAATATTAGGAAAGGGTGTGTAGAAAACTAAACAATTAAAAAACACGAGGCTATTAGAAATGTGTTATGATACAATATTATGAAGTTTCTACCCTTTAGAAATTTTAGAGAATTTAAAAAGCATGTGGAGGAGAAAGGGTGAAGTATTCCTTTCATCTTACATATCCATGACTGCTTTTCACCACCTTTTAGATCCCTACCCAAGAGACAAACAGGATTGAAGAGCCTACGTCTTGATACTGATGTCTTGACCATAGGTACTTAGGGAGTCCCCTCTCTTCCTGGGGAAGAGAGTGGCTGATGGATGACATGTGAAAGCCCCAAAGGAGACAGACACAGGAGAAAAGTCCATGCGATCAGATGAATAATTAAAAGTCAACGATGAGGGGGGAGGGTATAAGTCAAGTGGAAGAGCACATGCTTAGCATGCATGAGGTCCTGAGTTCAATCCCCGCTACCTCCTCTTAAAAAAAAATAATAGACCTAATTACTTACCCCCACCAAAAACAAAAGTCAAAGATGAAAGCAATAATAATAATACAAAATAATTGAGACAATGCCAAAGCAAGTCCTAGCAATTCAAACGTGATATGGAGAGAAGGGCAATTTGCAGGAATGGTGATCATGGTGAAGTGATCAAAACAGTGCAGCCCAGCAATGATTCTGGACACAATTTGGGGGCTAGTTAGAGGGAAGAGCAGTGAGGATAGGCCTGGTCCAGATATACAGGGCCCTGTGAGAGGCCTGTCCCATTAGATTGTAAAATCAGCTACGCGGGAGAAGTGGGTACAGACATAGTGAAGGAAAAACTTTAAAATCCAACAAACATAATCACTGTTATGGGATTTGGCTTCTTACTTTTTTCTTCACTTCTTTATTTTCTTATCTCTGCTCTGGCTTTTGTCACTTCGGAGCTCCTCATTTTTCTTTCAGACCCTCTTTCAGAAATTGTGTTCGTTTACTCCAGCCTGCATCTTCTTTCACAACCTTCATTCTCTATCCTTATCTGGCTGTAACTTCCCATTTTTCTCCCTATGCATTCTCCTACATCTCATAAACCCCATCATATGTTAAACTACATTCTTCTAGCCCATCCTAAATCCATTTCTCAAACCTTTCTCGACAAGCTCCTCAGTCACAGCTCTTCTCCAAGAAACCAACATCCACTTTTCCTCTATCAACACACTAATAAATCTTCTCTTTCTTTTCACAATGTTCCATTTCACTCTTTATCACTCTTCTTCACTTCCTTTGGTCCTGCTCTGTCTGCCTTCATTCCCAGTAACAATTCTCTTAAGCTCAGATGCTCTCCCTTCTCTCTCATATTTACCTTTTCCAGGTCAATAATGTTCTGCTTGGCTCTAATTTCTCCTTTTTGACTTGGCAATACTTCCCCTAGCTGCTTCTCTTTCCTTCTTTAGCTTAAATCCTTCATGTGCCTCCTTCATCAGTACCTTCCTCTGTAATCTCTTTCTCTTCCATAGAAACAGATTCATCAGTATTATCATTCCTTCCATCCAAGACATCCTCCTCAACCTCCACCCCTTCCTCAGTCTCTTCTAGCTCTTCATCAGTCTCCTCTACCCTTTCAGAAGGAATTTCCATCTCAGCATCAGTAATTTCTATCAATCTTTCATCACTAGTAACTTCTACCACTCTTTCAATTTTCTTTTCATTTATGCTCCCCATTCTTAAACCCTCCAGCTTCTCTCCACTAGTCCCCAGCTTCTCCCTACTGGATCCCAGCTTCTCTGCAATTGACCGATGTCTATCTCCAGTGGATCTCAAATCCTCTCCACTAGTCCCCAGCTTCTCTCCCCTGGATCCCCTCTTCTCTCCCCTAAACACCAGCTTCTCTCCACTCTGCCTTAGCCTCTCTCCACTGGACCTCAGATTCTCTCCACTTGACCTTAGCTTCTCTCTACTCAATCTCAGCTTCTCCACACTCGACCTCAGCTTCTCTCCACTTGAACTCAGCTTCTCTCCACTTGACCTCAGCTTCTCTCTACTCGATCTCAGCTTCTCCACACTCGACCTCAGCTTCTCTCCACTCAGCTTCTCTCCACTTGACCTCAGCTCCTCTTCATTGTGCCCTAGCTTATATCCTCGGGATCTCAAGTCCTCTCCACTGGTTTCCACTCCAGTGAACTTCAACCTCTCTTTAAACCCAGACCCTCGCCTAGACCCTGCATTCTCAGATTCAGCCCCTGTTTTGTGTCTCACGTCTTGCTTTCCCCCCACCTCCTTTGAGCTGTCTTTCCCCAAACCTGCTGAAGCCTGTAATGCACTTGCTACAGTGTGCACTCGTTTCACATCCATCCTCTCCTGACTCCGACCTAACTTTTCTCTCAAGACTGTCTTTCCCACATCTTCCAGTCTCCAGTACTCAGACTCAGGCTTCGGGTCCCACATCCTTGGCTTTTGCGTATTTCTAACCAGGAGCTCCATTCTCTTCCCAATCACAATGAGCCCGTTCCAAGGCATCCACAGTTTTTCTCGCATAATCTGCGCCCCTCTACTTCCTGGCTCCAGTTGCGACCGCCCGAGGACCCCAGCCTGGCTGAGGGCGCCCTGGCCGTGGGTCTTGTCGCGCCCCCTCGCTGCCCTGTGTGGCTTACCCCGCCACTCCCTCATGTTCCAGTAGGGAAATCCAAACGGAACCCGCTTGTCCACAGACAGCTCCTGCCCTCGTCCCTAGTCCGCCACCCCAACCCCGGCTCCCCATTCCCACCCCACCGCACCCTCCCACCCAGACCACTGGCCCATCGCCCCACCCACCGCCTGGAGGGCACGAGACTGGGCTAGTGCGCACGCGCAGACCGCGCGAGGCCGTTGGAAGGTGCGGCCCAGAGCGGCGGCTGGAGGGATTCAGCCAGCCTGGGGCGGGGGCTGACGGGACACGAGATGTCTGCGACCCTAGAGCCCCCACGAATCCAGCCCCTACGCCAATAGCCCATTCCTGGCCCTTTTAGTTCCGTGCTTCCCCTTAAAATGTGGGGCCTGGGCACACGAACGACAGACCTTACAGCCAATGGTGTCCCGCACCATAAATCTGGTATCCAATCAAAAGGCGAGGCTGCGAGGGCCCGGCGTGGGAACCACGCCCGACTTCAGGTGACTCTTTGGCAGGGAGGGGAGAGTGTCTCCATCAGCTGATAGGATCCCCATTCCAGTCCGTTCTTCGGGGCGAGTTACTGGGGACCAAGCTGCGGGAGCGTGCGGGCAGTGTGACCTGTCGCGGAATCTTTGCGTGCTGTAGTCGAGGAGGAGAGTGATGGAGGAGCATCAAGAGGCTGGGAAGGAGAGCAAGGTAGAGAAAGGATGCAACCCCCTCTGCCAACCTCCGCCTCACTCCATGATACCCAGTGATGCCCAATCAGGGAGTGGGGTGAGTGTGTGTGTGTGTGTGTGTGTGTGTGTGTGTGTGTGTGTGTGTGTGTGTGTGTGTGTTCGCGCTCACGCGTGAGCTAGAGAGAGAAGATACCTGAGACGGGGGGTTGGGCGCCTCTGTGGCATCTGCATGGGGACTGGTGAAGATGCCAAAGGAGGCAGGGTTTACCTTTGCCTTGACAGATGGAAAAGGACCTGTCACTCTTACTCCTTCCCTCCGCAAAATCGACGCATGCTGATTTGTTGGGGAAGAAGAGGGAAGGATGTTAGGGATTGAGAAAGGGCTTGAGTACCTTCCTCCTTTCCCAAGGTGAGGGGAATCCTCAGCACTAGTGGCTTCACATGTGTATCTGTATTCATATAATCGTAAGTCCATTCATTCTTCATTGTTTTCTCTTGACTTCATTTAACAAATAGTTTCTGAGCATCCTTGTGCCGAGGCTGATTGGGGCTGGACATACAGAGGTGCACACTTTTAGGGATTGGAGGCATATACCTGCGACTGAGGATAAGAATGCAGCAGCTATGGGCCATCTTTGAAGTCCCATCTTCTTCAAGCAGTTACCAAGCAGTGCAGGTCAGAGCAGAGATACTAAGCTGGAAGCAGACAGGAGCGTTGGGGCCTACTGCACCAATGAGCCAGACTGTTTGTTTTGTGTGTGCGTGTGTGTGTGTGTGTTGTGGGGTGTGGGCAGTTGGACAGAGGAAGATCCTGCCCTAGGGATGTCAGAGAAGCCAAGAAGTGAGGATTAGGGTTCAAGTGGAGTTTGGAGAGGTGAGAGGGGTTTTGAGACACAAAGTATGGAACAGAAGGCATCTGTTTCAATGTTTATGTTCATATTCATGGTTAAATTAGTTGATATATATAAAATGCTTAGAGCAGTGCCTGTCATATAGGAAGAGCAAATATGTTAGCTATTATATTATTATTATTGTTATCATGTGGGATGCTATGTATTCTGAGGATGTGCTGGGCTGTCAAACTAATGGGTGCACCCCCAACCTTTATAGGTGCCAGGCTGTCTGAAAGTCCACTCTTAGACCTTGTCCTCTAGAGTAAGCCATTGACTTCTCCAAGATTCTCCTTTAAATATAGAGAAAGGAAAATAATAATAAATGAGTATGTAAGTAAAAATATTGTAGAGGAGAAAATGAAATAATATAAAATACTTGACTGATCTAACAGAAGTCAAGAAAGAATGGATAAAGAAACAAAAGACAGATGGGACAAAGAGAAAACTAAAAGCAAGATGGCACGTTTATAGCCTACTATATCAGTAATTACAATGATGATGAATGGGCCAGACACTGCAATTAAAAAATAATTTCAGGTTGAATTTTTAAAAGACAACTGTATCCTGTTAAACAAGACATGCTTTATAAGGACACAGGAATACTGAAAAAAATAATGAAAAATAAACACTATGAGCAAACTAACCGAAAGAATGCTGGTGTGGCTTTATTAATTTCAGACAAAGTCAACTTTAAGATAAGAAAGAAGTATTACTAGAAATAAAGAGGGATATTTTATAATGATTAAATAATCAATTCAACAGCAAGATAGAACAGTCCTCAGTTTTATGCACCTAATAACATAGCTTCAAAATATGCAAAGTAAAAAATTACAGAATTAAAAGGAGAAATAGACAAACTTATAATTACATTTAGCGGTTTAACACAACTTTCAGTAAGTGTCAACAGACAAAAAAATCAGTAAACATTTAGAAAATTTTAAATAACATGATTAATCAACTTGATAATTGATCTGTGTAGAACTCTATACCCAACTACTGTAGAAAACACATTCTTTTCAACTGTACATGAAACATATAATGTATTTTGGTAAATACATTGCACTATAGAGAAAGTATCAACAAATTTTAAAATACTGAATTCATATAGAATGTGACCTCTGGCGGGGAAGTTATAGATCAGTGGTAGAGTGGGTGCTTAGCATGCACTAGGTCCTGGATTCAATCCCCAGTACCTCCATTAAAAAAAAATAAAACTAATTACCCCACCCCCACCCCCTAGAAAAGAATGTGATCTCTGATCCAGTAGAATCAACTAAGAATCAAAACAAAAAAGGAACTAGATTCTAAAGTATTTAAAAATTAACCAGCATACCTCTAAGTAATTCATAAGTCAAAGATATTATTATGGAAATTAGAAAAACTTTACAGAAATTATTTTGAAAAGATGACATATCAGAACTCATGAGATGCAGTTAAAGCAGTGTCTAAAGGGAAATTTATACCTCCAAATGCATATTTTTGGGGAAAAACAAGGTTGAAAAGTCAGTGATCTAATTTTAATCTCAAGAAGCTACATAAAGAGGAGCAAATTGAATCCAAGAAAGTAAAAGGAAAGAAATAAAAAAGAGCAGAAATCAATAAATAGAAGATAACTTTACATATAGAGAAAATCAATAATGCCAAAAATAATTTTTTGAAAATGTTAATAAAATTGATAAGCCTCTAGCAAGACTGATAAAAGAGAGAAAGAGCAGGAGGGAGACCAAGAGGGTGAAAGGAAGAAAACATTGATTACCAATATCAGGAATGCTAAAGGGCACATCACTGGAGATGCTTCAGACATTAAAGAGATAATAAGAGTGTTTAATAACAAACTTACGCCCACAAATTAGAGAATTAAGATGAAAAATAAACTCCTCGAAAAATGCAACTTACTGAACCTGAAATTAGAAGTAAAAAAATCTGAGTAGTCCTATGCCTATAATAGGAACTAAATCTGTAATTTAAAACTTTTCCAAAAATACCTAAGACCAGGTAACTTCACATGTGAGTTCTTTGAAGCATTAAAGGAAAATTAATATTATTCTTATATAAATTATTCCAAAAAGGAGAAATGGAGGGCACAATTCCAATTTATCTTAGTAGGACAACATAACCTTGATACAAAACCCATCAAGAGAAGATGGACGATGATGATGGTTGCATAACATTGTGAATTTACTTAATCCCACTGAACTGTTCACTTAACAATGGTTAAAATGGTAAATTTTATGTTATGTATATGTTAACACACACACATACACAAACCCATCAAGAACATTATAAGAAAGGAAATATATGGGTTACTATCTCTTGTGAACATGCAAAGATGCAAAGATCACAAATAAAATATTAAGTTGAATAAGCAATGTATAAAAAGACAATACGTCATGAGACAGGCCTTCTCTAAGGAATCCAAGGTGGTCTAATGTTTGAAAAATCAATCAATGAAATTCAGCACATACACAGAATAACAGGAAAATCTATATGATATCTAATAAAGGAAGGAAAAAAATCGATAAAACTCAAAACTTATTAAACCAAGCATAGAAGGGAGCCTCATTTACCTGATAGAGTATCTAAAAACATCTTCAGGATTAAATTTTCAATGCATTCCCTCTGAGATCAGGAACAAGCCAAGAATTTTCTTTATAACCATATCACCACTTTTGAATTGTACTGTTAAGTCCTAGCAAGTACAGTAAGGCAAAAAATAAAAGCTATGAAGCTATGAATAAAAGCTTGGAAAGGAAGTCATTATTTTAGATTATAGGATTGTATATATAGGGAATTCAAAAGAATCTACAAACTATTAAAAGTAGTAAGTAAACTTAGCAAGGTTCCTGGACACAAAGTACATATATAAAAATCAGTTGTGTGTTTCTATATTCTAGCAACAATTAGAAAATGAAATTTAAAAAATATAATTTAAAATATCAACAACAGCAAAAAAAAAAAATACCTAGGAGTAAATCTAACAAAAGATATGCAAAACCTCTACAGAGAAAACTGCAAACTGTTAACAGAAAAATTAAAGAAGACCTAACTGATTGGAAAGATATTCCACGTCCATGAATTGGAAAATTTAGTATCGTAAAAATGTCTGTCCTTCCCAAATTGATCCATAGTTCCAATGTAATCTCAATCAAATACCCACAAGTTTTTTTTCAGGTGGAAGTTAGCACACTGATTCTAAGATTTATGTTGAGATGCGAAGGATCTAAAATAGCCAAAATGATTTTGAAAAAGAACAAAGTTGATTCTATCTGATTTCAAGTTTGCTTATCAATTACAGTAATCAAGAGAGTGTGATATTATCAAAAGTATGACCATATACATCAGTGGAACAGAGAATACAGAACTGATCACACTTGGATCAATTGATCTTCTGCTAAAGTGTGCACCAAAGCAAATCAATAGTGAAAAGATAGTCTTTT
Source organism: Camelus dromedarius (assembly GCF_036321535.1). Classification (NCBI taxonomy): domain Eukaryota; kingdom Metazoa; phylum Chordata; class Mammalia; order Artiodactyla; family Camelidae; genus Camelus; species Camelus dromedarius. Next base: position 6,358,140 of record NC_087447.1, on the reverse strand, counting down.
TTAAACAGTGTTAAAATCACTGGATATTTAGATGACAAAAAGGAATCACAACCCATTCCTTTACACTGTATACAAATGAATTGAAAATGGATCATAGACCTAAATATTAATATGTAAAAATGGATCACAGACCTAAAACTAATTTCTACAAGGAAAAAAATAAGAGAATATCTTCATAGCCTTGGAGTAGGCATGTTCTTCAAGAGTACACAAAAATCCTTAACCACAAAAGGCTGATATATTGAACTTGTAAAATTATAAGCCATTAAGAGAGTGAAAAGGCAACCCACTGAGTAGAAGATATTGGCAAACATATAACTGACGAAGGGCTCGTCTTCAGAATATGTAAAGTGTTTCTACAAATCACTAAGAGAAAGATGATTAGATTTTATAAAGAGGACGGCAGGGAGGAGCAAAAGACTTGAATAGGCACTTTAAAAAAGAAGATATGAAAATGGCCAATAGGTACATAAGACAGTGTTCAAACTCATTCCTCACAATGCAAGTTAAAGCCGCAGTGCACTGTCACCGCACCTCCACCGGTGTGGCTGAAGTTGGAAATAGCTCAATGCAAGAACAAACTAGTAACTTGGTGCCTCACCGATCTTTTCACTTAGAGAAATACGAGTGCTTGGCCTACAAGTCAGGGCCTCTTGGCACTAAAAGTAGTGAATGGAATGGTCTCAGGACCCCCTCAAAACAGGTGGGAACATCTCATCCAACTCACTTTACACCTGGTGAAAGTGCACCTGAGGTAACCCCCTGGGAAGGGGTGGGCAGGTAGCTGAGGAAGTGCCTGGGGTTTGGAACAGAGAAACTCTGTTCAGATCTGGTCTGGACACTTTGCAGCCGTATAATCTTGGACAAGTTATTTTCTCTCTCTGGTGGTCTCAGAGCCCAGGCCTATAAAATGGGGAGAATTCTGCCTACTTCAGAGGATGGAAGGGTGAGAAAGTGTAACAGTAAAGCCATGAGCAGTGACTTCTCAGGATCCCTCTGGGGGTAGCCAGCTGGTGACCCCAGCTGTGTGGTGGAAGTGATGCCACTGAGGTGGGTTCCACAGGAGGACCAGAGCTTGTGGCGAGGTTGGGCAAAGGGGCAGTGGTCAGTCTTGTCAGGGGCCCCCTTACCCCACAGCCTTCCTGCATCTCAGCGGATCTGCCGGGAGACAGCTCCTTGTGGGTGGAGATCTCTGATGCAGTCAGCGAACGGGACAAGGTGAAATTCACTGTTCAAACCAAGGTGAGGCTGCTTGGGGAGAAAGGGGGTGGTTCAGATGGCTGCCAGTGGAGGCTTCCGGGGCCTGATGAGCCTGCTCCCCTTAGCTTCTGCTCAGCTGGGGGGCAGATGCCAACACAGCCTTGGGCCCTGTTCCTCAACCTAGCTCTTGCCCCCTGGCCCTCTGAGAAAGTGGGCATCTTGTCTAGTCTCTGAAAACCTTTGCCTAAGGCTCCAAATCCTAACCATCCCCTGTCCACCATCCTGAGGGAAATCACGTACACTTGACTCCCAACTTGGGCCTCACCTGGGATGTGGCATTGGGGAGGCCCCAAAGTGGGTGTCCAGGAAGCTTGAGGGGTGGAGGTTTTGGAGAGGGGAGAAGAGACACCTCAACACAGGCTTCCCGGCTTTCAGAGCTGCCTCCCTCACTTCGCCCAGACCGAGTTCTCAGTCGTGCGGCAGCACGAGGAGTTCATCTGGCTGCACGATGCCTTCGTGGAGAATGAGGAGTACGCCGGCCTCATTGTGAGGAGGGGCCGGTGGGCCGGGTGGCAGGGTCACTGGGCACTTGGGTGAGGAGGAAGGTCGGGCCAGGCTTCAGGGTGCGGGGTCATGGCCATCTCGACAATGAGAGGCCTCCCAGCTCTGTCCCTCCTTTGAGCAGATACCTCCAGCCCCTCCAAGGCCAGACTTTGAGGCTTCAAGGGAAAAACTGCAGAAGTTGGGTGAGGGGGACAGCTGTGTCACACGGGAGGAGTTTGCCAAAATGAAGCAGGAGCTGGAAGCGTGAGTGCCACTTCCCTTCCTTGTCTGTGACAAAGCCCTGGCCCCAGCTGGGGAACCCCAGTATTTTGCCCCTGACTCTCCCCTATGGGTGCTTAGAGACCGTGCTCCTAACCCCAGGGCTGCTGAGGGGGAAGAGAGCAGGGTGATCAGAGCCCAAGAGGGCCCTTGAGCAGCCTGCCATTCTCTGCAGGGAGTACCTGGCTATCTTTAAGAAGACAGTTGCAATGCATGAAGTCTTTCTGCAGCGCCTGGCAGCCCACCCCACCCTGCGACAAGACCACAATTTCTCTGTCTTTTTGGAATATGGCCAGGATGTGAGCCTGGCAGGAGACCTGGGGTCACCCCTGGGGGTGGAGGGGCAGGGCTCTAAGTGGGCCCAAGCCTCCATCTCTTCAGCTCTGCCAGTGGCATGTGCCTGGGGCGGGAGGTGCAGATGCCCACCCTGACATCATTACCCTCTCCACGCATGCCTCAGCTGAGAGTCCGAGGAAAGAACAGGAAGGAGCTTCTTGGGGGGTTTCTGAGGAATATCGTGAAGTCTGCAGATGAAGCCCTCATCACTGGCATGTCTGGGCTCAAGGTGACTCCCGGGGCCCCTCTCTGGATGCAACCCAGGGCCTCAAGTCCACAGCAAACACTGAGGCCCAGGGTGGCAGTGGGAGGGAAGCCACTGGTGGGGCCTAGCCTAGACGGAGATTTGCCATCCCTGGGTGTCTGTGGCTGACATGTTCCCGGTGACTTGGTGTAAGTGGGTCCTGTCTGGCTCCCTTAGGAGGTGGATGACTTCTTTGAGCATGAGAGGACCTTCCTGCTGGAGTACCACATCCGCATCCAGGATGCCTGCCTGCAGGCAGACCGAGTCATACACTTTCACAAGAGTACGCAGGGCCCGAGGGGCCCTGGATCTCCCACCCCCTCTCCCCAGTGGTCCTACTCCCTGGGGGGAGAAGAGAACAGAAATGCCCGGTGTCTGTCTGAGGCCACAGACACCAGGGATGGGGCTTGGCGTGCAGACTCTGATAGAGGGCTTTTCCCCAGCAGGCCTGGCAGAGGGTTTTAACCCTATCTCGGCTGCACTGAACAGTCTAGGAACACAGGAAGTCAACCAGCTAAAGACGTGAGGACTCCTCACCCACCCTGCTCTCTTTCTATGCCTGTAATACTGTGTCTGCCCATGAAGGGTCACTCTGTGGAAGCCTACTATCAGCTCCAGGTGGGAGGTGCAGAAGCTCCTGTTAGGCTTTGGGAGAGAAAGGTTTCCCCAAGAGAGGCCTGAAGGAAGAGAGGCTTTAAGCCCCACTAAGATCCCTGCCCTAACTCCTGCCCTCTGCCTCCTAGGAGCTTCCTCAAATTGGCAGAGCTCTTTGAACGGTTAAGGGTGAGTACTGCCTTCTGTGTTGAAAGGCCACCCAATGATCCATTGCAGGGAAGAGCGTCTGAGGAGAGGGGAAAGCTCCAGGTTCATTTTTGAATGTTCAGTGGTAACTTGGGCCTAGTGATGCCCTGACTCACTCTCCAGGATAGTTTACTAAGAGGTGGAGTGAAGACAGGGATCCAGCCTCAAGTGTGTGTCGTAAAGGAGGAGGTGGTGGCAGCCGGGCTGGCGAGGCACACACAAGGACGTGCCACGTGCCTCTGCCAGACTGTGCTATGCTGCCAACATCCTTCCCCAGGCACACTCTTCCTAAACTCTTCTCCAAGAAAGTCACTGGAGTGTGTCAATCTTTCTAAAATGTCTGTTGGATTCCACCTCTTCCCTGCTCAAGGCCCTTCAGTGACCTTGCCCCTTCCAGAAATTACCCAAGACACAAAGCCCAAAGTCCTTAGCTTGCATTTTGGACCTTTTGCAGTCTGGCCACTGCCATCCAAGTGCCCCCCACCCGCCCAATTAGGGTTCCCTGAAAAACATATCAGGGCTTGCCACACCTGCAAAGCCTTTGGCTGTTGTCTAATCCCTACTCAACCCCCAAGATCCAGATCAGATGCCACCTCCTTTGTGAAGCCTTCCTCAGTCTGCTCCCCTGAATGTCAGGGTTTCACCTAGAGTGGCTGTCAAGTGACCCTGCTGGATGTTTAGATGAACAGCAGCACCCCAGCCCTTAGCTGCCCCTCTGCTAGCTCCCTCCCCAGCTTCCACCTTCCTGTTCAGAAACTAGAGAGCCGAGTGGTTTCTGATGAGGACCTGAAGCTGTCGGATTTGCTGAGATACTACATGCGAGACTCACAGGCAGCCAAGGTGAGAGGTGGCCCCAGAGCAGACCTCAGGGCTGGAGGCCAGTGGGACTGCAGCCACCAGGGAGGGCAGGCAGGCAGGTGAGGGCTGTGGGCCAGTGATCCTGCGCCCCTGCCGACCCCAGGACTTGCTGTACCGGCGGCTGCGGGCACTGGCTGACTACGAGAATGCCAACAAGGCCCTGGACAAGGCACGTACCAGGAACCGGGAGGTGCGGACCGCGGAGAGCCACCAGCAACTGTGCTGCCAACGCTTTGAACGTCTCTCTGACTCAGCCAAGCAGGGTAAGCCCCACAGCCCTGGAGCCCCTGCCTGTAGGCTGCCTACCCTGCCAGGGTCCCTCTTCCTCTCCTCTCCAGAGCTCATGGACTTCAAGTCCCGCCGCATTTCCTCCTTCCGCAAGAACCTCATCGAGCTGGCAGAGCTGGAGCTCAAACACGCTAAGGTGAGCCCTGCAGCATTGTTGAGCCCTCTTGCTGTCTTCCTGGCTTCCCACACCTGGGTCTCTAGGTTCTTATCAAGTGTCTTGGAGCATAGGGCGGTGGGGGGAGGGTGCTGAGGGGAGGTTAGTAAGCCACAAGCAGCCCTAACTGTTCAGGGCCACGGTTCCCCAACTTGGGCCAAGACCCTTCCCTTATCATCAGTATGAGGCTTCCTTAAATGCTAGCTGTTATTGCTGAGGACAGGGATGTGGAGAGGGGACAGAAGGTGTGGAAAGAGCAGCAGGATGGCAGCAGATGGGACATCAAGAACCTGTCTCCTCTGCAGGCCAGCACCCTGCTTCTCCGGAACACCCTTGTCATCCTCAAGGGGGAGCCTTAGAGCCTGCTCTGGGATCTTTAGGGACAAAAGTCCCCCAGACTCCCCACCCCAGGAGCCACTAGTCATGCCCCATGACCTCTCAGGGGAAGCCCCACCCCACCCCAAGGTGCCAGGCCCTGTAAGAGAACAGGGCCACTTGGGCACTGTGTTTGGCCACAGGTAAGCAGAGCCACAAACCTCCCTCCCTAGGGGCTGAGGGACAGCCTCCACCCACCTCTGGCCCATTTGTTTCCAGCCTGTTCACAAATAAAAAGCCTGGATTTGTAGCAAGGAGGCCTGCTTGTCCTCACTTCCTGTGGCTCCAGGGCCACCAGGTACATCCTCTACCAGGGCACCATGGTAGAAACCCCATCTTGGGGGTGCACTACAGCTCTGTCTTCAGCCATTTTCCAGTGTCAGAGACTCTCTACAGGAAGGTAGAAGACCTAGCACTTGGAACCTGGGAGCAGTCTTCAAGGTGTGCAACCACCCCCATAAACCCTGGCACAGACCACACATAAACCTCAACGCCCATTTTCTGATGGAACTACCCCCATCCTGCCTCCCTCCCAGAGATACTGGCAAGCTCCCAAGAACTAAGGAACCAGCTCTAACTCCAGGCTTTCTTAGTTGACTGGGAGGAGAGGTATAAACCCTGTATTACTACCCCTAGGGCAAAGATGCCTTTATCTGCTAGGCAGGTGAAAGCCCAAAGTACAGGCTGGAAAGAGCCCTCAGCGATGCTGGCAAAAGGCTTGGGGCTCCAGCCAACACCCTCTTGGTTACACACGGGAAGGTGGGGCCCAAGACACCTGGGTCTGAAGTCCTGGGCTCCACCTGGCTAGCCCCACCCTGGACTCCAGCCACATCTGCAGAAGGCCAAAGGCTCAACCTGCTTCTGACTCACTGTAGCCACTGGACTCATCCCTCATAAATGAGTCAGCCATCCAGCAAAGAACGCAGAGAAAAGACCAGAGAATATCGAAGGTGGAGAAAAAGAGGCAACTAGTAACTTGCAGTCTCACAGCCCACATCTGGGCAAAGCTGAGCAGGTAATCGGAGAATGGGCCTCACTATACTGGTGCCCACCTTGATCAAAGCAACAGAAGAAAGCAGCTCAGGCATTAAGCCCTTCTGTTCAAGGAACCCCTGCAGCCAGTGGCAAACACTCCCTGGCTCAGCTACCTCCTAAACAGCCAGTCTGGCACCGACTTTGGCACCAGAATACAAACAGTGCAAACTATCAAAAGGGAGGCTCAGTCACTGGGGCCAAGTGAATCTGTGGGGGCTGGATGGAGGTAGGGTACAGAGAAGAGATGCTGCTCATTCTCCCAGCCACCACTGCCCCCCACCCCACCAAGGTCCCTTGGGTCCCAACCTTGAAACAAACATCCCATTAGTGAGCCATTTTATTGTTGTGTGTTTTTCTTTTTCTTTTTTTAATTGAAGGTCCCTTACTGGTCCTGCTTCCATGAGTGGCTGTGACCAGGGGAAAAGGGGAGGGGAATCAGGCGGCGTGGGGAGGGGTCATCTCCACAACATTCCATTTATACACAGAACTAAACAGACAAGCACAGAGTCACTATTGCGGTTAGAAATTGGCAGCATGGGAAAGGAGAGGAACACGTGGGGAATTGGGCTGTCGTTAAAAAAAATACAGGCCCCCCCAAACAGGGGTGCCTGGGGGGAACTTGGTCTGCATCAACCCAAGAGGAATCAGAAGATCAAAAGCGGTTTGGGAAGGCCAGAACCTTCAGGGGTGGAGGAAGGAGGAGGAGGAAGGTCCAGGGGGTGAGGGGGCTGTTTGGCAACTGGGGTGAAGGGACTGTCCTCCCCCTGCTGGGATCCCCCCAGCCCCTCTGGTCTGGCAGGAAGGGGGCAGCTTGTAACCCCCGTGGGCAGGTCTGGGGCTGCCAGATGCTCCAGGCAGGGGGTTGGAGGGGGCTCACAAAGGCTTGCCCTCCAGGGAGATGACGGCGCTGCCCCCCAGCTTCTCAGCTAGGGTGCAGCGGTCCTTGACCTCCTCATAGCAGTTTGCTTGTAATTCATGCTTGATCCCTGTGGAGAAGAAGGAAGAGCATCTGTAAGGAGGAGGCACTGGGCTGGGGGTGGGAGGTGTGGCTGGGAAGGAGCCAGTCAGAACAGATGGAAGGGACTAGGCTCTCCTCCAGCAGGCACGGGAGAGGAGAGGGAGGGATCTTCTTTATCATGCTATGCACTCCAGCCTGCAGCCAACGCCTGAGCAGAAAGGAGGGGCACCACCAATGCTGGCCCTTACCTGTCAGCTTCTTCTTGATGGCATCCTTGGAGCTGGCATAGATCATTTTGCTCTTGAGGGGTGCACACTCAGGGGCCCTAGAGGGAAAGAGTGAGACAACTGGCAGCAAAGCCCACTCCTCCAAGTCTAGCAAGTGCCCTCAAGTGTACATGACTTCCAGAAGCCCCTGAAATGGCCCTTAGCACTCAAGCTTTTATCAAGTTCCTCATTGACAAGAGTTCTGTTACAATGTCCTCCCCAAATGCACACCTTTGGGTTAACCAGGAGCCACAGACCTTCCTGTCCTGAGAAGGGGGTGTGGGACAGAGCTACGGCAGGTGACAGGAGAAGGTGCCTACAAGAGGAGCTTACCAGAAGATAAACACCAGGTCTTCCTTCTTGCTCTCCTTGGTCTCATAGGTGGCGTCGTAGAGGGCGTAGCGACAGTCCTTGTCTGGCAGCATCTTGACAAAGGTGGCATAGGGGTCGTCTACAGTCTGGCCCACATCACCTACCAGGATCTCCTTGCCCTCCTCCAAGATGATGTTCTTCTTGTCCTCACTCAGGCAGAAGAGCACGGCCTTCTTGCGCTTCTTCACCTCCTCTGGTGTCGACGACTTACGCACCTTCATGTCATTGAACACCTTGATGACGCCATCAGAGACAGCCACACCGGAGGCCTAGAGGGCGAGCCATATGTACCTCATAAGGAAAAGGTTTCTGGGACTTGCCCTGATGTTCATCCTTTGCTTTCTTAGAAGTTCTGTCTGGATGCTAACAAGGATAATCCCCAGCCCCAAGAGATCATTAATCCCCTTCCAAGACTGTCACTATTTCCCCACCCAAGTCACTGTCAAAGGACCAGATGTGACACAACCCCAGAATAGCACAGACAAGATCTTTGATCTCATAATTCAACATCATTCCTCCCCACCCCAACATCCTGCAGCCTAGAAATTGAAGGCCTCTGAGAAACAGAGCCTTGGCCAAGATGTGAGTCCAGAACTAAAAAAAACAAAAAACAAAAAAACAAACAAACAAAAAAAAACCCAGACTACTGGCGCGTTTCCTATTCACAGAATTCAGTATCAGCTTCTGCATAAAGTGCTGAATCAGAACTTCAGATAATAGAAGAGAACCCAGACACCCAGATCACAATCACCTCTAGGAGAGAACCAGGACCCCACAACCCTAGATGGGACACCAACGGTGCTCAACAGTTCCAGCAAGGCCATCAGAACCATTTAGTGCTGTTATTACAGAAAGTATCCTCTCCTCTACTGGGATCTTTCTGAACCAAAGCAGGAACCACAAACCTCTAATTAAGGCCCTACCTGACAACTCCCCGTTCACAGGGAAAAATGCAGGACCCAAACGTGGCTGATACAAGTTAGCAGTCGAAATTCAAGGGCCCACAGTCCTTGAGGGCTCTTTAAACTTATATTGTGGGTCGTGTTGGAGGACACCCTAGCCAGGAGTGAAATCTGCCCCCGCTCCCGGAACTGCAGAGGAAGCCGGCCACGTGATCGAGCCGCTTCCGGAGTAGGCGGGGAAAGGAGACCGGCTATACTCAGGGCCTCCCCGAGAAAAACCCGTACCCAGAGGCAGCAGCACCTCCAAGGCCTCAACCCCAAGGAATCACCTTTAGGGACCAACTTATCACTCCCCTCTGCTGCGGGCCCGGACAAGTTACACAATCTTCGGCTCTTGCAGCCGTCAAGCCGAACACAGGGGGCGGGGTGGTTTCCGGGCGGTGTCCGCCTGGGTCACTTCCCTAAACTCGGCTCCACCCTCAGGCCCCATCCGGGAAAGCCGACGGCTCCGCTTGTCCAGGGCTTGGGGCCCAGCAGCCAGGCCTGAGCTTGTGCGCACGCGCCGGCCGACAGCGCCGTTCCAGCCTTTCCCGGGTGTACTCGGCGGAGAACCCAACTCGCCTTATCCGCTCGCTCGCTCCCGAGTACGGCCGTGGTCTCTGCGGTGTCCACTCGGTGCTGGACAGTGCAAGCCCCTAATCCCAGACGCCTGCGCTCGAACCCAAACACCCCCGCATCCCCGCTAGCCGCCGCCCCCGCCCTTCGCGGGCATCCCTGCCACCTGCTCTCGAGACAGACCCGTCTGCGAGGGAGGGTGACGCGGAGACAGGAACAGCCCTTGGGTGGGGCGCGCGCGCCGAGACCGCTCGCGCGCTTTTCCTTCGCCGCCCCCGGGCCAAGTTAGGATGCCGCGTGCTCCCGTCGAGCGCGCGCCCTCGTGAACTGACTCGCTTCGACCCCGCCGCGGCGCGCGCCACCGGCTGCTCCGCCAAGGGCGGGCGCGCGCGTACCCTGGACCCCTCCCCCACGGCCGGTGTCCGCGCGAGCGCCACGGTGGGGGAAGGGAAGGGAGTCCAGGGGGCGCGCGAGCGACGTCCGAGCCAGCCCTCACCGGCGCCCGCGGGGGCGCACGCGCGTCCCGGCGCCGCCCGCCCCTTAGCACGAGACCCTCATCTCGCCCGGGGAGCTGGGGGAGGGGGTGCCGACGTCGCTCTCCTGTTCCCTCCCGCGCGCGCAGACGATCGACTGGCAGCCGCCTCCCCTCCGGCGCCGTGGCCTGCCGCTCACCATGTTTCCGGAAACGAAAAGGAGATAGCAAGGCGAGCCAAAAAGACAAGAGCCGCTGCAGCTGCTGCCGGGATCCGACTGAACGCGGCCTCTCCCGGCCCCTTCCGTTTAGTATGAGCCGCACAATGAGGGGCGGGGCTGGCTTCCGGCGCTCCCCGCGCGGGCCGACGGGAAATGAAGTCCAAGCGTCCTGCGCTGTCCTCGGGCTCGCTGGGTAACAGAGTCATCCTCGTTAGACAGCCTCCCAGCACCACGTTGCCTATTGGGACATGTAGTCCGAGAGAGCCGAGAGGGGCGGGCCTATGGTACGGAGAGCGCGCCCGTTGGTCGAATTTCCCAGGAAACGCTCTGGACTGAACGAAACCCCGGCATTGGGTAATGTGACCAGAAAATAAACCCCGACTTCGCGGCTCTTTACCCCGTAGCGGAACGGTTTTCCTAAGATCCATCTTGGCACTTTCTAGATCCCTGGGTCTGAAAATTTTCAGTGAGCTAGTATTTTGCTTTTCTGAATTGAAGCAGATATTCATTGGCCTGGAATCCAGTCCTAGAGCAGGAGAATCCCAAGTATAAGGAGCCTTCAATTCAATAAACATTCATTAAGCATCCTCCATGTGCAAAGCTACTCTTGTCCACTGAGAAAAGGCTGTATGCAACTTCAATAAAATAAGAGTAAATAAAAAAAAAAAAACACAAGGAAAAAGCTACAGGGAAGTCTTTGTACTTGTTTAAAGGTGTCTGGCAAATTCACGAGGGCAGGAGTTCGTGCATTCAATTCAAGGATCATGTGCCTTTTTACTAGACAATGAAAAAAGAAAACATATTAAACCAGACTTAAATCTCGCTCTCGAGTTGATAACCAGCATATGGTTAATTTAATACCTGCAGAAATTGAGATATAACCTTCAAGAAAAGAAACTGGGTGGGGGACTCCGGGAAGATTTCGCTGGCCTAGAACGAAGACTATGTCTTCTTACTCTGCAGGAAAAGACGACAGGGTCGCAAACGAGAACTGGGGGCCCTGATCCTGAACGCGGAATAAAGAGTGTAAATGAATAACTGGAAGCCTGGTCTTTACGACCCGGGGAGCGACGCCCGAGAGTGGGATACGTCGCAGAGCATGCTGGGGGTTGTAGTCGGGGACATCCCGCTGCATTGCCCACCACCAAACTCCCGGGGGCCCTGGTGGGGGCCGCAGCTCGACCGTCGCCTCCCGCAGACGACCCATCCCCTAGAAGAGACGGGCTACACCTTTTTTGAGCTTCGGAGTTTCCAAGAGCAACGAGGAGGGGGAGTTGAGACTTCGCAGTTACCCTGGAGACGCGCTCCCGCCCGCCCCTAGCTGCGGGATGCCCTAGATGTCCTTATTAGGACATGAGACTAGAGGGGGCGGGGCCAGCCCGAAAGCCCGCTGGAGGCTCCTTATAAGGCAGCGTCGGGCGGGAGTGCGGAGCTGACTGGGGGGTGCGGGATCGAAGCCGGGTGGAATCTGGCGGGGCGGGCCTGGAGCTACCGCGCCCGCCTCCGCTCCTGTAAGGCCCCAGACCTGCACCTCGCCACTTCCGGTATAGCAACTTGGGGCTGTTCTAACTTGCTGGTGAGACTCTCATGCTTAACTGGGACCCCTTTGCATTGTTCCCATTTTTACCGCCCTGAGGGTTCCCCACTTCCAACGAATCCCCGAAACAACGAAGTGTTGTTCCCCCTTTGCCCGGGCTTCTCACCCCCAGGCTGCTACCCTGAATCCAACAACGTGCCCATTTCAGCCCCTTCCACATGCCGCTATGCCTAGCACCTCCTACTTGCCCCCCTTCTACTTGTCCTCTGTCCCCCTTTCCCCAGTCTCCAAGCTTTGGTCTTTCCTGAGTGTCCCCGACTTCGCGACACTCCTCCACCACCTGGATGGGGGAGGCCCAGCTCGGCATCACCATTTCCTCGGAGGGTCCTTCAGCTTCTCACGCATTACCTTTGTGCCCTCGTCCCCTGTACCTAATTCCTAATGTCTCTCCTGGAAATATACCTGCACCCATTTACTCCCCCACCTCTCGGGCTCTACACAAGCCCAGTCAGTCCAGCGTTCTCGGCTAGAGTGAGACTGAAACTGACAGCCTCAGGTTACTCGGTTAAGTCCCGCCCCGGCCGGACCTCCCAGCCATAGGGAGGCGCTGTCCTCCCTCTCGCCTGCACAAAGAGGACCCCCCTCTCAAATCTGGGGTGGGAGGAAGGGGCGGATTAAGGCCTGGGTGGGGCGCATCCAAAAGGTTGGTTCTGGCTGGGAGCGGCGGGAGGGCGAAAGGCCGGGAGACGGCAATAGGCCCCAACCACTTAGAGTAGTAGAGGGGCGGGGAGGGCAAAAGAAGACAGCCCTCCGGTTAGTGTCCCGCGCAGGACCACGTGATTAGAGAGGTCCCGCCCTCCTCCGCCGGAACCAGGTGTTCGAACCCGAGTGCAGAACTGGCGGCGTCCCCATCCTGCCGGCGTGAGGCGCCCGAGGACCTGCCCTGGTGCTCATGGCAGCGCCCGTCCGCCTGGGCCGGAAACGCCCGCTGCCAGTTTGCCCCAACCCGCTCTTCGTACGCTGGCTCACCGAGTGGCGGGACGAAGCAGCCAGCAGGGGGCGTCGCACGCAATTCGTGTTTCAGAAGGTAGGTTCTGGCTAGGCCTGATAAGGGACAGGTGCTGGCCGGGCTAGAGAACCAGGCCCACCTTGACCCGGTACTGTATCCCCTACCCACGCCAGGCGCTGCGCTCCCTCCGGCGGTACCCACTGCCCCTGCGCAGCGGCAAGGAAGCTAAGATCCTACAGCACTTCGGAGACGGGCTCTGCCGAATGCTGGACCAGCGGCTGCAGCAGCACCGAGCATCAGGTGGTAAGCCCTGGGAGCAGGGGTCGGTGGTGCCCTGGACCTCTCACTTGCAGCCTCCGTAACCATATGGGATACCTTGGCTCCAGGCTCCCCACTCGTGTCCAAGCTGCTGTTTGACGTTGGGCTGATGGCTGATTCTTTCAGAGCCTCACTGCTCTCACAAACCACATGAATTGGCAGCATCCTACCTGGATTCCAGGGTCTGGAGTTGACTCTTTTCTGCTCCCACAGGTGACCATGCTCCAGGTTCATCTGGAGCGAACAGTCCAGCCCCGGAAAGGCTACCTGCTGAAGTTCAGGACTCGTCCATGCCAGTGAGGAGGGGGCAAGGGAGTGGAGGGGAAAGCAAGAGTACCAGGAGTAAGATTTTCTGGCTTGGGGGACTTAGCAGGGCAGGGTCCAGATCTCCCCACCAGTGATGCCTGGCCTTGGGCAAATGAATTCTATCTGATGCTTAGTTTTTTCATCTGTAGGTGTGGTGATTGACTTATAGTAGTGTCAGCTGAGAGAGTTCCGTGATCAAGTTATTCACAGGGCTAAACCCAGTAAATTGGAGAATATGCTGTCATTGAGTTTTCTTGCCTTACCCGTTCTGTCCTGCAGCGGGTGGTAGAACTGAGGCTGGGCTGGGCAGATTACACCCCCCACCCACTACGCCCTGAAGCTGTCCACTGGCTCATCTCAACTTTGCAGGAAATCATTCCATCACGTGGCCCATTTTACAGATAAAGAAACTTGAGTGACAGCTGAGCGACTTGCCCAGGGCCACATAGCTACCTAAGATAGAACCTGGACTTCAGCTCTGCCAGGAATTCAGTCTGTGACAGCTGGTTGGCTTTTGTGTTCAAAGCTTCCCCCGCCCCCGTACCTTTCAGGTTCCAGCCCAACTCAAAGCAGGAGGCTCTGGCAGCTACTGGCCAGCTCGGCACTCGGGGGCACGAGCAGTGCTGCTGCTGCTGTACCGGGAACAGCTGGTGAGCGCCTGGCTCCACCCAGAGTAGGGGGACTGAGGCAGTAGGGCATGAGGCTCCTGGAGGAGGCTGGCTCAGGCACTGAACCTACCTAGGTTACGTTTCTGCCTTGGTTCCAGAATCCCAGTGGCCCTGGCTTCCTAACCAAGGAGGAGCTGCTGCAGAGGTGTGCCCAGAAGGCTCCCAGGGTGAGCACTGACGTAGGGAAGGACAGAACCAAGGGGCTCTGGATCTGACCCTGAGCCCACTGGAGGCTGCCATTCTTGGGAGCAAGCCTTGGCATGGGACATATGGTAGCGCCAGGCACTCTCCAAGGGTCTTCTCCCCTCTGAACAGGTGGCCCCTGGCAGTGCTCGGCCTTGGCCAGCCCTCCGCTCCCTCCTCCACAGGAACCTGGTCCTCAGGACACACCGGCCAGCCAGGTGGGGCTGACTACATGGGATGCAGGAGGCAGGGAGGGGAGTATGCATGACATGCTGAGCGTGGCCCTGTGGTCTGAGAGGCACTTGCTGCAGACCTGGGCAAGTCCAGAAGAAGCTGCTGTGAAGGGCAAGAACATGGCTGGTGGGAGGAGGGTTTGGGAACCACTGGACTTGTTTGTGCAGGGTCGCCAAGGCTAATGAGGCCAGCGTAGCTGGGGGTAGGTAGGAGAGCCTGCCAAGTATGAGTGAAGAAGGAAGATCTGTGTTCTCTGTCTCCACCTTCCAGATATTCACTGACCCCAGGGGGTCTGGATCTGGCCCAGAAGCTGGCTGAGTCAGAGGGGCTGAGCTTGCTGAGTGTGGGCATAGGGCCAGAGGAGCCCCCCAGAGAGGAGTCCAAAGTGCCAGGAGCAGCCTCAGCTGAGCTGTAAGGAGGAGGGAGAAAGAGGGTAAACAGGAGAAGGAGGGGTCTCCTACAGCTGAGCTGTGGCTGCCCCCCTCCTACGGGTTGGGGGAAAGATGGCCCTGGCACAAGAGTTCTGGCCTCACACACACCCATCCCCTTCCCTACTCCTCTGTAGTGGCGCCAGTGAGGGGAGCGTCCAGCAGCCACCCTTGGAGCTGGGGCCTGGAGAGTACAGGGTGCTGTTGTGTGTGGATGTTGGCGAGACCAAGGGGTGAGTGAGGTGGGAGGAAGTGAGGGAGAGAACATGGGGGGCAGCCCTGGTCTACCCTGACTTGTGCCTCCCACCTTGGGACTCCAGGGCGGGGCACAGGCCAGAGCTGCTCCGAGAGCTGCAGCGGCTGCATGTGACCCACATGGTGCGCAAGCTGCATGTTGGGGACTTTGTGTGGGTGGCACAAGAGACCAGTCCCAGAGACCCAGGTAAGGAGCACGGAGAGGCAGGTGGCTGTCAGGGGCAGGGCCTGGTGGGTGGGGGGATGTGAGCCAACAGGACCCATCTTGGTCTCGGCAGCACGACCTGGAGAGCTAGTCCTGGACCACATTGTGGAGCGAAAGCGGCTAGACGACCTGTGTAGCAGCATCATCGACGGCCGCTTCCGGGAGCAGAAGGTTCTTCACTGGCCTCCCTGCACTCCCTGCCCCCTGCCTGCCCAGGGGCACGTCTGGGTGGCCCCAAGGCAGAGTCCCCACAACCCCAGCCACAACCCCTCTAGAGCTGCTCCAGGGCAGCCCTGAGATCAGACCTCCTTAGGCCCCACCAGGTGCGCAGGTGTGCAGGGTGTCTAGGCTGGGCTGTGGGGCATATTAAAGGTCTCTAGGGAGTCAAGCCCCTGCCGCCTGGGGAGCAAGGCTCACACCTCCACCTCCAGTGGTTGTATCTTGGTGCTGGCTGCTGAGCTGATCCCACTGACCCCACCGTCAGGCCACGAATAGGCCAAGGGAGGCTTGAAGAATGGGCATCGTTCAGGGCTTTCCGTGCAAAAGTAATCCGGTGAGCAAAGGCATGGATGCTGCTCTGAGGCAGGTAGAGACTGGGAAGGTTGAGGAGGTGAACTGGTGGTACCAGGGTCTCACGGCAGTTTTGAGGGTGACATGACGGACACCTATCTTACGGGCATCCAGGCCTGACCCTGCCCTCCCTCCACGTCTGCCTCCCCAGTTCCGGCTGAAGCGCTGCGGCCTGGGGCACAGGGTATACCTCGTGGAGGAGCACGGCTCAGTGCATAACCTCAGCCTTCCTGAGAGCACGCTGCTGCAGGCTGTCACCAACACTCAGGTGAGCCCGGAGGGCAGGGCCAGGCGGCAAGGGCCCTGTGGTATGTGACTCCAATCAGGAGCCTCTCTCTCTTGGGCCGTCTTCCCCAGGTCATCGATGGCTTCTTTGTGAAGCGCACAGCAGACATTAAAGAGTCAGCTGCCTACCTCGCCCTCTTGACAAGGGCCCTGCAGAGACTCTGTCAGGTGAGCAGGTGCCTCTGTCCAGCACTGGCCCCTACTTGCTTGTGCTCCCTCAAGGAAGGTGAGGTGAGGGAGATCTCCGTTTCTAAGGCTGGCCCACTGAGGCCCAGGATTGGGCAAGGACTGCCTAGGGGTTGTCCCCTACAGCTCTGGCCTGGCCTCAGTTCCCTCTTCCCTCAGGGCCACACCCTCCGCAGCCGCCCCTGGGGAACCCCAGGGGATCCTGAATCAAGGACTGGGCCTTTCCCTAACCCTCTCTGCTCACTCCTCACCTTTGAAGACTTCAATGCAGGAGCCATCAAGAACAAGGTACTGCCTCTGCCCAGTTCCTCCTTGTGAGTCTGGCCTTGGACCACTCCTGACATGGTCCTCCCCTGACCCCAGGCCCAGTCTGTACGAGAGGTGTTTGCCAGGCAGCTGATGCAGGTGCGCGGAGTGAGTGGAGAAAAGGCAGCAGCCCTGGTGGATCGGTACAGTACCCCTGCCAGGTAGGCCCCCGAAGAGCCCCTGTCCTCTGCCCCTGCCCTCCCTGCATGGAGTTTAATTCAAGCAATGCTTTGTGGAGTGATCTGGCTCTGTGAGGGCTGGGCCGACCCAGCTGACACCTAGAGAATTCATTGGAGGTCAGGTGGTGAGGAAGACAGAGCCAGCCAGGAACAGTCAGAGTCTCAGGTGTTGGGAGGTGGGAGGGGACATTCTACTTGGTACAGCAGAGAGGCCTTCCTGGAGGAGGAGGCTTGGCCATGAAGACTAGGCCAAGAAGAGCCATACTTGGGAAACATTTGCAGGAGCATGACAGGAGGGGGAGCAGGATGGAGCAGGGCCTTGAACGCCAGCTTCAGGAAGTGTGGCAGTGGTCCTGACTCCTCTAATCCATGCTGACCCCTTCCTGCCTGTCTCCCGTGATGCTGGCCCAAGCCTCTCAGGATGGGCCAGCAGTCAGCCATTGTCAAGATGTAGAAACTCAAACTCCTCACCCCATCTCCAGCCTTCTAGCCGCCTATGATGCCTGTGCCACCCCTAAAGAACAGGAAATGCTACTGAGCACCATCAAGTGTGGGCCACTGCAGAGGTGAGGGTGACAGACAGACCTGGAGGGAGTGGCTAGGGCTGGGGTTATCATCGCCCAGGGCCTGACCCTTACCTGCCTCTCTATTTGTGCAGGAATCTGGGGCCCGCTCTAAGCAGGACCTTGTCACAGCTCTACTGCAGCTATGGCCCCCTGACCTGAGCTTCGCTGCGAAACAGGCCCCAGCCTCCATCTTCCCAGGCTTGCCAGCCTTTTAACTGGAATATTTGGGGTATAATAAAAATCTAAGTGTTTGCAGCTTTATGTGTTATAGAGGAGATGCCAGGTCCCAGGGATCTTTTAAAATACCCAGGTAGGAAGTGGGGAATCCATCTGGTCCAGTGGTTTTTAAATTGAGCTCCTCAGAACCTTTGGGGTTCCCTGGTGGAGCACTGAGACTGCCAGGGAGATGGAGTCAGTGAGGCGTTCCAGCTTTGAATCTAGTTTATCAAAGTTCCCTGATCAAGTAAAATTTCCTTTGATAAGAAGTTCTGTAGCTTGGAAAAGAAAAGTTTAAAAAGCACTAACAGTCTAATTGCCCCGTTTTATGGATTGGAAGACTGAGGCTCAAAGAGCTACTAGGCTTTGTCCAAGTTGATAGTGTGAGGCCAAGCTAGGATTGAAAGCTAGGGTCTCCTGGCACTGTCTAGACCAGGACTTTTCAGGCCCCCTGCAGACCAGTCAAGCCTGAATTTCTGGGCTAGGGCCTGGAGTCTGCAGCCTTATGTCCTCCTTTCTCCAAGTGATTCTGTTGCCCATGATATGTAGGCCAGTCCCAGCCTTGGGGATGCAGCTCCCAGCTCCTGTCAACAGGGCCCCTGAGCCTGGGAGGAGACAACCCCCTTTAGGTGGACTTGGGCCACCTCCCATGAACCTGGCCTTTCTTCACCCTGGGGTTTACTGCAGTGTGACCCACCCCCCTCAGCCATCAGGACTCCTTCTTTGTCCCCTTTATTGCCTTTCTCTCTCTACCCTTCACAACAGCATCTTCCCTTTTAGCAGAACCCAGTCATCCCTGAGCCCCAGGCTCCTCGGCTACAGGGAACCACCCCCTCCCTGAGGGCTCCCCCACCCACTCCTCAGAAGGTGTAGGCCCCCACGAAGACGGTGAGTCTCAGTACAGAGCTGGCCCGGTAGCTCATGAGGGAGTTCATGGTGACCATCTCGAGGTCCAGCACGTACTCCCGGGGGCCTGTCACAGGCCGAGCGAGGACCAGCATGGCGCTGACATTGTTGATTTGCTGCAGGGTACAGTTGGGGCGGGGAGCAGACATGTAGATTGTGTCAGCCTATGCACCAGAACCCCACCCCAGCATCACCTCCCCACCCCAAGTCTTGTACCCACAACCAGTAGAGAGAGAAGTAGAGAGAGCCCTGGCCAGCCTGTGACCTCAGGCTCTCATCCAGCTCTGTGACTCCCTCAGTATCTCCCAGGCTCCTGCCCTCAGAAATATCCCACTGGTGCTCTTCCCACCCTTTCCAGCTAGTTCTTCTATTGTCTAACCATGGTCAACTGATGATTCAAAGCC
Organism: Camelus dromedarius; assembly: GCF_036321535.1. Taxonomy (NCBI): domain Eukaryota; kingdom Metazoa; phylum Chordata; class Mammalia; order Artiodactyla; family Camelidae; genus Camelus; species Camelus dromedarius. The sequence continues at coordinate 6,339,460 of NC_087447.1, read as the reverse complement.
AATTGTGAGGCTCTTGGGAGTGGTGGGGCCTTTGGTAACCTGAAGCAGGCAGGCTCACATTCAGAGCACTCAATTTCAGGAAGAGAAAACTAGCACTGATACCAGACAAACCCTAGCACCCATCTTACTGTAAGTCACATCTGGACCCTTCCTTCCTAACAGCTCTACCAGCAGAGAGCTGGATTCTCAGGCCCCAGGCCCCTGCACCAACCCCTGCTGCGTTTCTCTCCAAGACCCGGCTCTGCTTGCTCGCCCTTCCCAGACCATGATACCTGCTACCTCCCAAGGCCTCTTATGCTAGTCCTTTGTTTAAGGGTGAAGCATTTGAAGCCAGATGCACAGACCAGTACAGGGACTCAAACCCTGGTGTCCAAGTGTTTTGCTAGAATTGCATTTAACCGTCTGTAGTTTCTACCAAGGGAATTTAGGATACCCCTACCTTTCTACAGAAGTTCGGCCCACCCCAGGGGCAGGGCTTTGAGAGAAGAGGTGGGGCATGGTGGCATAGTTGAGACTCCTACTTAAGGTTTCCTGGAATTCAGTTTGGGATTTTACATGTCAGTTGAGGGGTGGGGTTGGGGAAAGCCTTACCCTAATGTAGAAGTCCCCCTGTGAGTTTCCAGCACGGATCTGAAAGGCATTGTAGGCGCCAGGGTAGACGGAGGTTGCTTGGATCTGGAACACGTCGGCAGGTACACTCCGCTCTGAGGTGATGCTCATGTAGCGGTGCACGATGGATGAAGGCTGCTCCCGGCACAGTGGGTTGGAGGCTGGACAGAGGCAGCGACTGGAGGCCCCAAGATGGGGATACGAATGAGGTCCTAGCCATCTATCAAACTTGGCCCACCCCCAAAATTAGGGATCCCAAAGGGATCCACCCACTCTTCCTGTAACAGCTTGCATCATTTAATCATGAAGGACTACAACACCCATCAACCCTTGGAACACTCGCCAGCCCTAAGAGGCGCCTGCCAGCTGCAGAACTCTCTGGGAGTTATAGTTTCTGCCATGGCCTGGCGTCGAGTTGACTCACTTGTCGGACACCTGGACGTAGGGCTCCACACAACGGTTGGTGTCGACGCAGCGGTAGCCCCCATGGAAGTTGACACAGGTTTGGGCCTCAGAGCACTGGTGCGCACCCGACTCACACTCGTCAATGTCTGCCCAGGGGAGAGGGGCTGGAACCGGGCTATTGGGCCACCAGCCCCTGACACCACCCTGCCGGCTCCACGTGGGCAAGCTGTACCTTGGCACAGGCGCGTGGCCAGCAGCTGGTAGCCCTGTGGGCAGTGACAGGAGAAGCGGCCTGGCTCGTTGACACAGCGGTACTGGCAGAGGTAACTGGAGTAGCTGCACTCATCAATATCTGAGGGTGAGTGGGGATGAGGACTGGCGGGCAGGCCTCCCAGTTCAGTCCCACACACGCTCATTGAGACAGCCCAGCCCCAGATTAGGCTCAACGTAGGAGGACAGAGCCACATGAGACAAGCCCTGCAAAACTCAGTAAGGGAAAGAGGATTCAAGGACGGTCTGCCCAGACTGCCCAGCTCACAGATCTCTCTGCCCCAGGACTGTAAGACCATATAAGTGAGATCATTGGGAATCTAGAGGTTTGGCTGCAAATCCTACTGACTGAGTTTGGGGAACCTCAATTTTCCTGTCAATAAAATGAGTGGATTAGACTGGATGTGCCTTAAGGTGTCCCTGCCTGCTCTGGTTTTCAATAATTTGCCCAATTCCCGCAACTACAGTCAGTCCAAGTACACAGTCACCTCCCGTGGACTGTGAGCAGCACAGGAGGGAGCCAGGTTTTCCTCTCTGCACCTTAAGATACCCAGCACCGACCCCGGTACCAGTAGGGCCAGACTACGGAGCAAAGCATGAAGCATAACAGAAACAGAGTAGGTGGCCGGTTGACATGGAATGTCATGTCAACTGTGTTGTGTGTGGCCTTGGGCAAGTCACTTAACCTCTCTTCACTGAAGTACTTTATGTTTTGGGACCCTCCCAACAAAACTTGAGGGAGGTATTAATGTCAATTTGCAGAGGAGGAAAAACTCATTCTTACCTCTTAGGACCGTTGGCAGGATTAAATGAAGCCAAGTATGTAAGGGGTGCGCGCTGCACAGGGCAGGCTCTCAGTAAATGCTAATTCACTTTACAGCGTTGCTGCTTGGGGCTTAATAAAGCTTGTCTGTTGTCATTTTCCCACTTAATCCTCAAGACAACCCATCTTACAGAAGAAGTGGACTCACAGAGAAGAGTGACTTGCCCTAGTCCAGGACTCAAATGCAGGTCAGCCTGATTCCCAGGGAGAGGGGCACTGACATCTTCACTCGGTCTCCCTATTGCGCTTCAGCGGGGACCTAACTGCTCCCCTGTGTGCCTCCCCCACCAGGCTGGGAGTTCTGGTGGGCAGCTCTGCAGCCGCCCTGCAACCAGCTGGGGCTGCGTACACAGGAGGCACACGGGTGCAGAATGGAGAGGCCACAGAGACATCAAATGGACGACCGTGTGGCAGGAGGCGCAGCATGGCGGAAGGGCCTGGGGGACCAGTGGAGGAACATAGGGCAGAGACGGAGCTCTCACCACTGCAGGAGAAGCCATCCCGGTGCAGCTCATAGCCCTGGTGGCAGCGACACAGGAAGGTCCCATAGGAGTTGAAGCAGCGCTGCTCACAGGGAGCCCCCATGTCACATTCGTTCACGTCTAGGGGTGCCGGGAAAAACGGGGGAGGGGTGAAAGCCAAGGAGCAGCCCAGAGTCCTGCTTCATCTGGGCTGGTCAGGAAGGGAGCTCCCCCACCCCACCTCACCGTGCCCAGGATCCAGGATCCTGGCCCAGCCCAGCCTCACCCACACAGGAGCGGTTGTTGGGCCCCAGCTGGAAGCCTGGTTCGCACTGGCAGCGAAAGGAGCCAGGCAGGTTCACGCAGCGGTGCTGGCAGTAGCGGTAGCGGCACTCATCAATATCTGGGATGGAGGCAGGGGAAGGACCGCAGAGGACAGAAGTCAGGTGAGGCCCAAGCTGGCCTTACCACCCATAGTCTTGCCTGTGTCTGGGGGCCTGGTCTGGGCTGGGTCAGCCAGGACTCACACATGCATGCATATAGGCCTTTGGTGACAGTAAGGCACAGGTGGCAGGGGACTGGGGTGAAGCCTCAGGGTAGGTTGGAATGGGGCTCAGGTGCTAGGGCAAGAGACAAGCCAGGGGCACAGAGCAGAGACTAGAGAGGCCACTCCTGAGACTCACCCACACATTCGGGTCCAATCTTGCGGTAGCCGTCGGGACAGGTACATTGGTAGGAGCCAGGCAGGTTATGGCAATCCTGGCTGGGGCGGCAGTCATGCAGGGCCTGGGCGCACTCATCCACGTCTGCAGGAGACACCACTCAGCCCCGACCTGGGAGCCCACGTACCACCCAACGTGACAGATACCTCAATGTGGGAGGACACAGGTCGGGTACCACTCACATAGGTGTGTGGGTGACTGACACCCCAAAACAGGAACATGTGGACCCTCCCAACAGCACAAATAACAGTCCACCAGCCTGGAGCCAATGAGAAAGGCACCCCTACCCTGAGAGACCCCATCCCAGGAAAGCATAGGAAATAAGGTCCTGCCTGTACTCCCAGGAGCATGATTCCAGGGCCTTCCTCCAAGGCCTGTGGCACCCAGGGGTGGGACGCAGACCAGGAAGGGGCAGGGGCAGAGGCTGAGAGGCAAGAGATTTTGCATGCATCTGCAGCCATCAAGGGGAGGGCCATGGAGGTTGGCTGAGCAGTGGGACAGTAACTGGGGCCACCTGTGGCAGGCCCCACACCAAAGGAAGATCTGAACAAGGGTATGGATGTTATCCCAGAGGCCCTGAAGAGGCTTTTGAGCATAGGAGGAACATGAGGTCTGAGTGTTTAAGATGCAATGACAGGTGCTTTGTAGAAGGATTGGCAGCCTCAGTGCCAGGGTGACCCTCACTCACCCACACAGCTCTCTTGCTCGTCGGGCTCATAGCCTGGTAGGCAGGGGTTGGGGTGTTCAACAGGGGGCACTGGTGGTGGTGGTCCCTCGCTATGCAGGTCATTGATGACAGCAGCCGAGCGGGGCAGGCACAAGTAGCCCCCATAGTGGTTGATACATTTCATTTCCCCCTTGCAGGCCTCAGGGATGGTCAGGCACTCATTGACATCTGCAGAGAGGGGCCTGCTGGGCACAGCCAGTCTCCTTGGCTGGCCGTGGAGGGGGTGGGAGGCAGGAGCCCAGCTCAGCCTTCTCTAAGCTGTGTGACCCGGGCAGGGCTTCCCTCTCTATTCAATGAGCTAAGGCTGCCCAGGACCACTTCTGAGGGCCTGCCAGGGGCTGATGGTGGGGTGGCTGTTTGCACAGTCACCCCCCTTCTCTTGCCCCCAAAAGGGTCTCTATCCCTCCCCAAAGCCCTGACCCTGACTCAGCCCAAGAGTGATGTGCAGGCCTCCTTACCCACCCACCCCAGACACTGCCCTCCCAGATGGTGATGGGACAAAGCTAGGTGGGAGAGTGATTAGAGGAGATGTCCAGGATCCAGTCCTCTGGGCAGCGCCCTGTTGTCGCTAGACTCCTGGGGTGGGGGTGGGGAGCATGGGGGTGCTGGCACGGTGTCCTGGTTTCTCTGAGAGGGAGGGGCCTATTGGCTTCTCCACCCCTAGCTGAGCTGGCCCCCTGAGAACCAGAGCTGGCCAGGGCCAGGCAGAGCTGGGCAGGGGACAGGCCACTGGGCACCCGCAACGGCTCATGGAGCTGGGGTTGCAATCCTCTTCCTGGTTCGTAGAGGTGGGTCAGTCCAAGCATACTCACCCCGGCAGTGCTGGCTGTCGGGGTCCCACTCATAGCCATCTGTGCATTCCTACAAGGGGACCAGAAGTGGCCAGTAGTCACCCCCAGTCCCTTATAGCTGACCAGGCCAAGACCAGGGCCCAAGCCTGGTCACCCTCCCAGCCTGCTCCAAACAACGGCCCCAGCTGCTCCACTAGGGAAGGGGAGAGTCTTCCCCAGCAGCAGCCACCCCAGGATCCTGGTTTCTGTGTCCCTGCCCAGCCCAGCCCAGGCCAGTGGCCCCACAGTCCCCCACCGTGTAGCTGTCGGGCTCCTCGGAATCCTGGGGAGACGCTGCCCCCAAGAGCAACAGCAGCAGCGCCCAGAGCAGTAGAGACCCGGGGAGGCAGGAGGCGAAGGGGAGCATCCTGGGGCTGGGAGGTGATAGGCTGGGGTCAGGGCGCCTCTGTCACGGCACCCCCCATTCCTTGTACCAGCATTCAGAGCCCTGGCCCCAGCTGCCTCCCGCCCAGGACTGAGCTTGGGGCCCCGGAGCCTCCCAGGGCCGAGGGCCGACTCCTCACGCAGGCCGGGGTTCGAGGCCCACTCGCCCGGGGCCGCCCCGCCCCCGCCCCGTCCCCCGGCGGCTCGGCCCGAGGAGCACGGGCCTCTCGGCTCCTTGCTGACGCCGACTCGGCCGAGACTCTGGCTCTCCCGCTCCCCCCGCAGACGGCCACTCACTTGGGCCCGCGACGGCCCGGCGGCCCGCGGCTCCGGCGGCTCGGTTGGCTCCGGCAGTGCCTGCGGCAGACGGACAGGCGGACGGCGCAGCTCCCTGGACGCGCGGCCCCAGGAAGCGCCCCCCGCCCGCCCGCCCGCCGCGGCGCGGCCCACCCCGGCGCCTCCGCCCGCCCCTCGGTGGATTCCTGAGCCCGCGCCAGGGGGAGGGACCCCGACCCCCCGCTTCTCCGCCCCCGGCCGGCCGCAGGCCCCCACCCGGTCCCCCGCGGCGCCGCCCGGAGCCGCCTCCCGGCCCAGGGCCAGGGTCCCCTTGTGCTCGATCCTGGGGGCATTGGCCCTGATGCCAGACCCCAGACTCACTAGGGAGCCTCTAGGCCCTCACTTTGCACATCCCAATATGTCATTCTACGCTCCCAGACCCTACCTAATCTGCGCCCCAAGAATTCCATCCTGTGCACCCACATCTTAATGCCGGGGCCTCCAGACTTCCTGAGCCTCCCCGAATGTCATCCTGGGCAACCAGACCCCACCTGGGACTTCCAGATCCTCACTCTGAGCCCTCCGGAACGTTACTCTGGGCCCTCAGACAGTCTGGAAATACTAAATCGTCCTGGGTCCCCAGACCCTTGCCCTGACTATACACTCTGTCCATCTCTGTCCCATTCTCCCCTCCATCCCCAGGACTTTCTTCAGCCAGGTGGTCCCTTCACTCCAGGACAGCCTCCTCTGAGCCGAGCCCTCAGTCCGCGAGGCTACATCAGTCTGGGGAGGGGGCGGCAGTTCACTTTTCGCCCAGAATGAATGGAAGCCCCAGAGAAGGCAGGCAGGGCCGAACTAGGGAGTGCAGGACGCCAGGGTCCTGTGCCACCGCCTTCCTGGCCATCTCCCACCGGCATTCCCACCCCTTCAACACCCCCCACTCCTCTGCGGCCGGGTTTCTGCCTCCTCTCCGAGGCCAAGGGAGCGCCTCAAGAGGAGGAGTTTGGGCGGAGCTGGCTCCCAGGAAGGGGCGGGGTCTCACCCTGCACACGTCTCAGGGCGGGGCCAGACGGGAAAGGGACGCGTGTCCAGGGATCCCTTGCCTGGAGGCAAACAGCGTGTGGGAACTACAGAGCCCTTAGTTCCTTCTCCCACCCCAGTTTATCCTCACGATCGCCCTTTAGCCCCTCTAGCCGGGGTAGGGGGTATGCAGAGCAGAGGACATTCGGGTGGGTCCTGAAGTGAGCCTTCCGGGTTCAGGGTGAACTGGAAAGCGCCTCCCCCACTCCCAAATCCTTCCACCATTCCCCCCACCCCAGGTTAGGGCGAGGCTAATAATAGTTACTTAAAAGCAAAAAGACAGATAATAACAAGTGTTGACGAGGTTGTGGAGAAATTGAAACCCTCATACACTGTGGGTGGGAATGTCAGATGGGGCAGCCGCTGTGGAAAAGTCGAGCAGGTCCTCAAAATGCTACCACATGACCCAGCGATTTCACTCCTAGGTATATACCTGGGGAACTGAACATATGTCCACACAAAAAAATCTGTACACAATGTTCATAGCATTGAACCAAATTATAGAACCAACCAAATGTCCATCAATTGATGAATGGATTTTTTAAAAGTGTTCATACCATAGAATATTATTCAGCCATTAAAAAGGAATGAAGAACTGACGTGCTATAACGTGGATGAATTTTGAAAATATTACACTAGATGAAAGAAGCCAGACACAAAAGTCCTCATATTCCATTTACGTAATACATCCAGAACAGGCAAATCTGAAAGACAAAAAAAAAAAAAGAGTTTTAAAAAATTTAAAAACTAAAGAAGAAAAGAAAAATTGAAAAAATGTTTAAAAGAAAAAAATTGATATAAATCTGAGAGAAATAGATCAGTGTTTGCCAGGGGAAGGGGCACAGGGGAGTGACTTCTAATGGGTATGTGTTTCTTTTGGAGTGATGAAAATGCTCTGAAACTAGATAGTGGTGATAGTTGCACAATTAAGTAAATATATGAAAAACCACTGAATTGTACATTTTAAATGGTGAATTTTATGGTATGTGAATTATGCCTCAATAAACCTGTTATTTAAAAATATAATAAAAATATAGTTCTTTATTATCAAGATCTAACCATCCCAGGCACCAATGTGTACCTCATGTAATTCTCCTGCCAAGCCAGGGAAGGAGTGTCATTATTACCCTATTTCACAGGTGAGAGAGGCGAGATTTGTCCAGGCACAGCCAGAGTGGTAAGGACAGGATTTGAACTCAAGTCCTTCTGACTCCAAGACTCTTTGCCCCACAGTAGAGCATGAAGGATCCACCATTTGAACACCTACTCTGTGCCACTCATGGTGGTCAGTGTTCCACAAAGTGTCATTCCAGTTAAAGGAATCATTGCTGTCATTTGGCGATGAGGATCTGAGGCCCAGCTGGGAATGACTGGGTACCCAATTTGGCAATTCAAACTTAGACATGAACCTCCATCTTTGCACCATTAGGCCTGGGTGCACCTGCTGCTTGGAGTTGCCTCTGGGACCCTAATGACTTTCCCTGCCCTCATCCGTTCTGCACTGTAGCACAAGGCCTTATTTTGGTTAGTAGCACTCTCCTACCGAGTCGTGGGCTGCAGGATGAGCGGGTCAAGAGCCAATGAGTAAGAGTTCATTCATTCATTCATTTAGCAAATGTTATAGAGTGGCCACCATTAACCAGGCTTTGTGCTAGGCACCAGGGACACAGCACTGATCAAAAAAGACCAAAATCTCCTGGCATCCTGGAACTCACATTCAAGGGAGGGAAGGAGAGAATCAAAGAGGAAGGCCACCCAGCTCAACATCCCTAGACCCTCCTCCCCTCACTCTCCCAAATTTCCACAATCCCCACCACCAGAGACTCATTTTATGACATCCCCTTTGGTGCCCATACTGGGACCTCCAGCTCTGAGAGCTGACATGGGGCCTTAGTCATAGGTCACATGCAGCCAAAAGCAGCTCAGCTTGGGACACATGACCGGGATCTAGACCCATACAGCCAGGTACGCCTCTGTGGATGGCCTGTCTAATGCATTTTAATAAGGAAGCATTGCTCTTTTTTCCAAATAGAGGAGTCCCTTGACTTAATATCCGGTGTGTGTGTAGGGGAAGCTTAGGTGCAGCAAAATGGGGATTCACAGTTTTGGGAAGATTCCTAATGAATGAAGGAATGAGGTAGTGAACACATGAGTGAATGAATCCCAAATCAGAACCCCCTTCTCTTCCCCCCACTCCCATCCCCATGGAACCCAAAGAAAGACAGTTTTTCCCTCACCCATCTCTGGTCTTGGATGCTGGTCCCTAGCCTGAGGCCCATGCGGGAGCTTCCCAACCCAAGGATCCACTTAAAACCAAGGCAGAAGTAACAGGTGTTAACACCCCTGCCTAGCCCTTAGCCTCTGGTCTTGCTCTGTCTAGGATGCTGACCCTGTTATTCTTCTGCCCCCTCATCCACATCCCCAGACTGTGACAGGAATGAGGAACAGGAGGTAAATAGCTGCCACTTGCTGTCCCTCAAACCCTGCACTTTCCTGTGTGAAACCCACAATGACCAACCACTCAGTCAACAAACTCCCACTGAGCCAGCTCTGTGCCGGGCCCCTTTCTGGGTGCTGAGGATGCACGTGCAGCACTCTGGTATGGTTGGGACACAGATGCCAAGTAGACACAGGCACCTCAGGACTTGAAGGGCTGCTGGTTACATCACAGGCTGGGGGAGCGGGAAGGCTTCTTGCAGGTGACCCTTGAGCTGACCGAGCTTTGTGGAAGGATAGTGAGAGTGCTTCCTGGAGGGGCACTGACCACCCTCCATCTTCGTCAGTCTTCAGGGGCCTGTGGCTCCCTGCTCCATAGACCCCTGGCTTCCCCTGAAGGCACTGATGGCCCTATATTGTCACTGCTCATGTAGGATCTGTCTCCTCCTGTCTCATTAAGGGTAGACCCCTCTCAGTACCCGTGGAATTGCCCAGAACGAAGTGGGGAGAGCCTCTGTTTTGTTTTGTTTTTAATTTTTTTAATTCTTTAACTTTTTTTTTTTTTTAAATGGAGGTATTGGGGATTAAACCAGGACCTCGTGCATGCTAAGCATGCACTCTACCACTGAGCTATACCTTCTACCACTTTTTTTCTTAAAAAATTTTTTTTCAATTCAAAGAGCCTCTGTTGAATACAGGCGTGGTGTGGAGAGCAGGCAGGCAGGGGGGCTGTGTAGGGACAAAAGCCTGAGGGCCTCTTGTGCTCCTTGTGCTGGGGAACCTCCCCAGCCTCGTTTCCCCCTCGTGGCTTTTCCAGCCCCGCCCTCTCAGCCCCTATAGCTTGGTCTGCACAGCTTCCTGCCCCATACACTAGTCTGCGGCATCATGGCACTAACTGTCCACCTCTCCTGCCTCCTAGCGCTGTTGGTGGCAGGCCTGGCCCAAGGCATCAAGGGCTCCCTCAGGGGCCAGGTAAGTACCTTCATCCCCCTCCCCATACCCTCCCCATGCCTGGGGGTCACCCCTTTGGGAAAAATGCCTTGTTCCTATTTAGAGGGAGCAACTGAGGCTGGAGAGGTGACTGGCGTGCCCAGGCTCACACAGAGAGAAAAGCAGGCTCACCAGCTGCCCCCCAACGCAGTCCTTGAATGGCTGGGTGCTAAGGTGTAGTCCCAGCCATGACTCCTCCCCTCCTCCCCTCCTCCCCACCCCCACCCACTGCCCTTGGTTTTTCCCCAGGACCCAGGTCCCCAGCCTCTGGAGCTGAAAGAGGTCTTCATGTTGTTCCAGATCCAATACAATCGGACTTATTCGAACCCAGCAGGTATCACAGGGCACGTATGTCTCCAGTTCAAACCCCCTTCTCTCATTTAATAGTCATCTATTAATCAAAGCTCAGGATGGGGAATGTGCTTGGCCAAAGCCACTCAGCAGGACAATGACAGGGCTGGGGTTTCCCCAATGCACAAGTGGGGACAGGATCATTCTTGGCTATTAACCTGGAGGGAGGTGGCAGTTATGGGGGGTCTGACTGGTCTGAGAACACTTTACTTCCACAGCCACTTTCCTGTGACTCCAGGAGGCAGGCAGGAGACCACCAGCTAGTCACGAGTTCACTCAGCAAACACCTGAGGATACTCATTTTGTCCCCAAGCTGGGGATTCCATCTCTAGCCCCAGGAGTTGCCGGCCATGCTCCTGCAGGGCTGGATCTCATCTCCCGCCAGGGGTGGTCTGTGGGCACTTTTCAGCCCAGGCCATGGACCTGTACCCTACCCTCCCCCACCATGTTCCAGCCACAGACTTGTGGTCGGAGGTGTGAAGTAGAGATAGAGGAGATAACCTGACAGGAAGCTGGTCTCTGACCACCCACCTTTCCCCTGAGTTACTATGCCTCTCAACCCTTTACCTGGCTTCCTCCTCTGGTGGGCAGACACCCCTTCCTGCCTTCTGGGAAAACATCCCAAGTGGTCTGGGGAGCCACTTTCTTAGCCCAGGTGTCTGTAGTGGGGTCTGCAAAGGCCTCAGGAAGGGAGCCAGTGCTCACCTGGGCAAGTGTGGCTATTTCCTGCCCCGGGAGCTTGGGAGCCAGACTAGAACAACCTCCTTTTGGTCCAGAGTACGCTCGCCGCATGGACATCTTTGCCCAAAACCTGGCCAAGGCTCAGCGGCTGCAGGAGGAGGACTTGGGCACAGCTGAGTTTGGGGTGACTCCATTCAGTGACCTCACAGGTACTGGGACCCCCTCCCAGCCCCTAGCTGGTAGGTGGGGAAGCAGAACCTTCTTCAGAGATACTGTCAGATGGGCAGGGCAACCTTGTGGCTTTCATTTCTCAGAGGCGCCCGGCAGACCAGAGGCCTGGGTGCTTGTCCTGAATCATAGAGATCAGGGGCAGGAACGCTGCAGGCCTGTGTCCCAGACCAGCTCAGGGGGAGGCAGCAGGTGAAGGGGCGTGCACCACAGCAAGGATCTCAGCCTCTCTCTAGGCCTCAGTATCCTTGCCTTTCTGTCTCCCAGGGTATTACGGGGACACAAACAGCTGGGGATGCGGCAAGCTGGAGTGGGAGGCAGAATGTGGGTGAGGGGGTAAAAACTGTGAACTTAGTGGCCCCATCTGTCCCCCAGAGGAGGAGTTTGGCCAGCTCTATGGGAATCGGAGGGTGCCTAGAGAGGACCCCAGTGTGGGCAGAAAGGTAGGGTCTGAGGAGTCGGGGTGGTCAGTGCCCCAGACCTGTGACTGGCGGAAGGCGGCTGGCATCATCTCACCCATCAGGAACCAGGTATCTGCCCCGACCCAGCCTGGCCCAATGTAACCCTGGCGGTGGGAGGGGGAGGAGAGGGCAAGGCCTGGTCACCTTACCCTGCCCCCATCCTCTCACCACTAGAAAACCTGCAAATGTTGCTGGGCCATGGCGGCAGCTGGCAACATCGAGGCCCTGTGGGCCATCAAAAACCACAAGTCTGTAGAAGTCTCTGTACAGGGTATGGCTGGGGGAGGGGACCTGTGTGACTAGGGCAGTGGGGGTGGTGCCTGAGGCCTGGGCACTCACAATGTCCCTTTCTGCACCAGAGCTGCTGGACTGTGGCCGCTGTGGGAATGGCTGTGAGGGCGGCTTCGTCTGGGAAGCGTTCATAACTGTCCTCAACAACAGTGAGTGCCTGCCGCTGTGGGCAGCGGTGCAGTGGGAGGTGTTCAGGGGCTGAGCTGAGTCTCCTTCCTGGCCTTGCTTATCTCCAGGCGGCCTGGCCGATGAAAAGGACTACCCATTCGAGGGTAAGGTCAAAACCCACAGGTGCCTGGCCAAGAGGCACAAGAAGGTGGCCTGGATCCAGGACTTCATCATGCTGCAGAACTGCGAGCAGAGTGCGGGCAGGGTGGACACTCGGGGAGAGGGGAGAGTGACAGGGACAGGCAGACCAGGACTGACGGGGCTACAGACACAGTGTAGGGGTCTGGGATGGGGCAAGGGGGTGGGAAAGAGAAAGAGAGACACCTATGAGCCAAGAGTAGAGGGCACAGGGCAGGCAGGGCCTGATAGCCCCTTCCATCCCTAGGCATTGCCAGGTACTTGGCCATCCACGGCCCCATCACCGTGACCATCAACATGGAGCTACTGAAGGTGGGGCAGGGTAGGGAATGGGGCAGGGGGAGGGGCACATGGGGGAGGTGGCCCCAGACTCCACCTCTCTGCCCCTGCAGCAATACCAGAAGGGTGTGATCAAAGCCACACCTGCCACCTGTGACCCCCGGCTTGTGGATCATTCTGTTCTGCTGGTGGGTTTTGGTAAAACCAAGTCGGCAGAGGGCAGACGGGCAGAGGCGGTCTCATCCCAGTCTCGTCCTCGTCCTCGCCACTCTATCCCATACTGGATCCTGAAGAACTCCTGGGGGGCCAACTGGGGTGAGGAGGTGAGTGTGGACTGTTGGGGTGGCAGGGCAGGACAGGCCTCTCCCCATTGTCTGGCCCTGATGTCCCCTAACTTCCTAGGGCTATTTCCGGCTGTACCGAGGGAATAATACCTGTGGCATCACCAAGTACCCATTCACTGCCCGAGTAGACCTACCTGCAAAGAAGCAGAAAGTCTCCTGCCCTCCCTGAGCCCGCCTGGCTGCCCCTCAGCTCCCTCCTGCTATGCCAATTACCCCATTGCCCACCCCACCCCTAGGAGTTTGGCTTATTCTCCCAGTGTTCTTGCTACAGATTGAATAAACCAAGACAAGACCCCCGTCTTTGGAGTAGACTCAGCTTGGGTGGGGAAGAGGATGGGAAGTGCATAGATACCATTCTCTGACACGTCCTAGTCCCTGCAGGGCCAACGTATACACACATTCTTACACACTGCGACACTTAAGAGACACACACATGCACACCTGCACACATTCCCACACATGGACCCATATGTGCACCCACTCACAACCTCCTCCAAAGTCATGGCAACTTTATTGTCAGTGTGGGCAGGGGGGTGGGAGGGGGCCTCAGTCATGATAGAGACGCAAGAGGCAGCCACGGAGGGTGCCCATGTAGCGGTCCCAGAGGGCCTGGTGCCTGCAATGATAACAATAACAGTAGTGGCTGTTTCCTGCCTCCTCACCATCTCATGACACTGTCTAAGTGCTCTACACAACTTCACTCGTTTATTCCTCACAATATTCTTATGATCTCTGTCATTATTACTCCCAGCTTATGTATGAGGAAACTGAGGCACAGACAGGTTAAGGAACCTGTCCAAGGTCAGGTCCCAGCTTCTAAGAGGTGGAGCTGAACCCTGGTCAACAGAGACTTCCACCCCCAGGGTGACAGAACAGGCATCTGAGTCTGTAAGAGGGCTAGGCCCTGGCATGAGGCTGGCTGGGGTGAGGTCAAGCTGGACAGGAGGCCTGGGGTCTCTCACCGGAAGCCATCCAGGGAGTGAACCGACGCTGAATACTGATTCAGGAAGAGCCGTACATCATTCAACGGCCAGTGGTCCGAGCGGCAGGGTTCTATGAACTGTGGATCAAAGGTAACATCTAGCACTGGTACAGCCCAGGGACAGGCCAGGAAGGGGATCAGAGGGCAGTGGGCAGGACAGCTCACCTTCTCCACGAGGTCCACAAACAGGTCTCTGACATCCTTAGTGTGGGTCAGCTTGGCGGCCACATTCACCAGCCCCCGGGACAGGTTCTGTGGGGCAGAGAGCCTGGGAGTTCTGCCTTCTGCCCCAGGGGCTGGGGGCTGAGCCCATATCTATCCACCTCCCTCAATCAAATAACTCCCCAAAGTTTAAGAGGTGGCTCCCCCCTCACAGACAGGCAGAGGGAGCAGCAGCACCACCTGCCGGTCAGTCTCAGGCATGAGCAGACTTGCCCGGGTGGACAGTGCTCTGGAGGCTGAAAATGCCCAAGGGACAGAGAGGCTGGCTTGGGCCACAGACCTTGAAGTTGGCTTCCATCTCAGAGAAGACACCAAGCTTTCCCCGGAGGGCAGTGCACACCAGGCTGTAGGGAGACAGAGTCAAGCCCAGAGCCTCCTGGGCCCCCACTTCAGGCCCTGCCCCATGGACCTCTAGAGTCACCTCTTATGCAGGTCCAGAAGGTCCTTGTCAGCCACAAGCACCTTAAGCTCCTTCAAGTCCTGGAGAAACTCCTTGTCTAAGTCCATGTCCATGTCGTCTACCTGAGAGTCTAAGTGAGGCCCACAAAGGGAGTTGGGGCAGGAGATAAAAACCCCTCCTGTGACATCCTAAGCCTTCCTCACCCACCATCTCATTGCACCCCATGAGGCAAAAAAGGAAGTGAAGTGGTAGAGGGGCGGAGTGACTGGCCCCAAGCCATAGAGAAGCCGTGGGCCCTTGGTCTGCACACAAGGTATGTGTGGGAACACTGGACTGTGAGCAGAAGCGGCTGGGGAGGGCCCCTGAAGAAGAAAGGATGCTGGGAACTGAGGCCTGCAGGAGAAACTGCTGGTGGGGAACCAGGACCTGAGAAGGTGAGGGGGTGTCCAGGCACCTGGGTCAGTGGGGGCCTCACCCACGGCTCCGAGAGTCCAGTTCTGGATCATGAGCTCAGCACAGAAGGCAAAGTCACCAAAGCTCAGATACTGCAGTTTTTTCTTCCCTGTCTCAAAGCGATTGTTGGCAAAGAAGACGATAGCTGCATAGTCCCTACAGGGAGAGGAGAGTGGGTCCATCAGGGCTTGAAATTCCTTCTTAGCAAGCAGCTCCCACCTGCAACATTGGCTGGGCATCCAGGTTCTGGCCTCTCTCTACCCTAACTCACTGTGTGATGTGTTTCAGGTCCCTTCTCTCTAGGCCTCCTCATCAGTGCAGAGAAGGTTTCAGCCCAGGTCTCCTAAAGGACACAACAGGAGACTGCCAGGGTAATGGCTACCATTTACTGAGTCCTTACTAAGCAGGGTAGTGCCATCATGGCCTTTACATTGACACCTCACAACAGCCCAGGTGGTGAACGGCCAGGCTGGGATCTGAACCCAGGCCAGTCTGGTCCAAAGTACAGACCAGGAGTGGGATAACCATCCCTGCAGCGCGGCCAGGAGGTTAAGTGGGTTGTGGGGAATGTGGACTAACCTCAGGAGCAAGGAAGGAGTGTTCAGGAGGGGGAGACAGCTGGCTCCCCGCCTGGCCCCTCACCTGGCTAGCCGGTCAGACAGGAGGAAGTGTTGCTGGATGTTATCGACCAGGGAGCCCCGCATTTCCTCCACCACCTTGAAGACTCGCTTAAAGTTGTCAAACTGCAGGGCAGTTAGGGGAGGAGGGAGGACTGGTCAGAGGTTGCTCACCCAGCGAACTGTTTATTGAACATCAGTTTATCACCTATCCAGGCAACATACACTGACTTAACATTTGTTGTTCCTTCAACAAACTATTACTTAACACTTGTTATCAACTCAACAAGCATTTACTAGCTTCTATCATCTTGCCTCAGATAAATGTTTACATACTCTTATCTCTAAATTCACTCCTATTTTAGCAACATGCCCTCTGGTTCTTCACTAGTTCGTCCTGGAAATGACTCTCCTGGCTAAGCCCCAGGAACTCAAAAAGAAAGCCAGGGGCTGGGGAAATGTAAGCCTAGAAAGGTTGGCAGGGGCAGGATGACAGGAGAGCCTGAAGGTCAAGGCCAAGGAGCGTGGCTGCTATCCAGGAGAGAGTAGGAGCCAATGAAAGTTTATGAGCAGAGGAAAGCTACGGTCAGATCTGGGCTTCTGAAAGTTCACTCTGACTGAAAAGTAGGGGATGGCTTGGAAGGGGCAAAAAAGAGAAGGAAGGAGAGCGGATATGAAGGAGGAGGCTGGAGCTGGGGCAGTGACCAAAGGGATAGTGTGAAGGGGCAGACTGCAGATGGATGCCGTGTCCACCTGTCTCCGGCAGCTCTTGAGGGTGATGCCTGTTTTGGTGCTGATGTCATCCAGATCCTTCTTGGTGCCCTTGGACAGCTTCTTGCCTAGGACCTCCCGCACAAAGGCCTCGTCAAAGGCATAGTACCTGTGAGGAGTCAGAGAACACTGCTGATTTTCCATAAAGGAGGAGAAAGGAGGACGGGCAGGACCTGGATTTGGTTCCTTCCGGCCTGGGTAAGTCCGGTCCCTCCCTGGGTCTCATTTTCAGTCTGCAAAATGGGTATATGGCCAGACTGGTTGGCGTCCCGACCATCCCACCAAGTGAGCACCTTTCGATAAGCAGTGCCTGTCGAGAGGGCGGGATCTGGAAGATGAGCTGGTGCAGCAGCTTGGGCGGTGCGTGTAGCAGGCGCTCGAGCATGTGGAAAGTACGGTAGTGGTCCATGGTGTCGCTCTGCAGCACCGCTGCTGTGGCGCCGGTCTGCTCCAGGATTCCCGAGCGCACCCTCAGGGCCACCGCGTCGCTCACTGGGGAGTGAGCGCCAGCATCAGGCCCTGCCCCGCTGACCCCAGAGGCTCTCCAGGGATTCAGCCCCGACCCTAGGTAGCCTGTACTCCCAGGCCTCTGCCCACTGCCGTCTAGGATGTCTAGTCCTGGCTCTGCCCACCACTACCATCCAAAACAACGCTCTGCCCGACTGTCTCCCCCAGATGGCACCCCACAGACCCGAGTAACCGTCCAGCCACAGGCGATACACGTCCTCGTCGATGAGGGTCGTGTTCCCCACGAAGATGTCCAGCTCGCTGGTCATAGCGACGCCCGAACCCGGGCGCTGCCGCAGCGCCCCAACAGGAGCGAGCAGTGCCCGGGCCGGGCGCGCCGCCGCCGGGCCACTTCCGGGAGCGTAGACATTCGGCTCCGGGCACCCGGAGCCAGAGAAGGACCACTTCCGGGACAGAAAGCGTTGGGGTAGGAGGGGCGAGGAAACAGGCAGAGGCGGAGGCGCTAGAATAGCCCCTCCTCCCAGCGGAGGGGGACTCAACAGGCTTCTCTGTCTCCACCCCACCCCACCCGAACCCGGGCTGGGTTTGCTGGAGGGCGTCCAGAGTCCAGGCCTCCGGCGGGTACCCCCTGCCCTAGCAGCCTCCACCTTCAGATCCTCCTGGTTTTTCTCTGCCCTTTTGGGGACCTCCTTACTTTGACCTGTATCCTAAATTTAGGGGCTTCACAAGGCTCTATCCTAAATCTTTTCTCAGCAAAAAAGGTGTCTCACTCGTCTTCAAGGTCCCTCGCTGGGAGGCCCTCAGTCCATTCTGTGGATGAGCCGCTCTCCTGAGCATGGGTCAACTGCTCTCATAGTTTTAACACTTCCTCCCCCAAACTAACAAATGACCTCTCTAATTCTGCAGCTTAGACCTCTGCCTGGAAGTCCTCATTCAGAGGACTATCAGTCTGTGACTCTCTCCACCCGTCCCCCACAGGCTGCTCAAAAGCCAGACAGACCTGTTGGTCTCCCCAGTCTGTTTCGTTCCTGCATTCTTATCTCAGTAACAGCCCCAACATCCACCCTGTTCTCATACCAGAAACCTGGGCTTTCTCCCAGACACCTCTCTCCCCACATTCAGTTCTACTGATTTGCCTCCTGAATTTTTCTAGTGTCTGTTTTGTCCTCTCCACCCCTACTGGCACTGTCCCAGCCCAGTCCTTCTGCATAGCTCTCCTTGCCCATTGACACAGTGTTCTTAATAATCTCTCTGCCTACACCCCCTCCCTATGGTCCATCCCACACAGAGCAGCCCAAACAACTTTTTTAATGCATATTTTAAATTAAAAAATTTTTTGTTTCTTTAAAAAAAAAATTTTCCCCTTTGCAGAGGCATTGGAGATTGTGGATCTTGTGCACACCAAGTACCGGCTCTACCACTAAGCTATACACCCCCACCCCCCAAATGCATATTTTAAAATGTTACTCCCCTGCTTAAATCCTTACTGGCCTGTGTAAATGCTCCAGCCTGGTTTTGAAAGCCCTTTAGAATCTGGCTTCTGACTACCTTTGTTGCCTCCCTCCCTCTGTTACCACTTTCTCTATGCACCTGCTTTCAAAGCAAAATCAAGATACTCTCACTCTTCAGAAAGCAGCTAGGCCCTTTCAGACCCCAGCGACTTTCATCATGCTCTTTCCTCTTTCTGAAATAGCTCTCTCATTACTTGCCAAAGTTTTATACATTTTTCAGGGCCCCTCAGATATCACCTCTTTGGGGAAACTTTTCACGGGCGGGGGGCGGTCCGTCAGAATGAGTTCTTCCTCCATTTGCTTCCTGTTTAACACTGCTTGTTTCCTCTGCCTTGTTTACGACTTCTCTGAGGAAAGTGCAAGGATCTTGATCAGAGTTTATTTCTGCATGGGCCTTACACACAATAAAGGTTTACTTAACAAACGAATCCCTTGTATGCCCCTCCCACCGGGCAGCAAACGCTCCGTGAGAGGGAGGGTACGCTAACGGTGAGCCAGTATGTTGGGACTTAGGGTACCGAGGACTGGGGGAGATGCTCAGTTATCGGAGATTCTCGAGTTCGAGCTGAGCTAGGAAGGAAGAAAAGGCGATCCGGCTGAGTTCCGTCGGTAGGGTGGGCAGGAGAGTCGGGGGCCGACACCCGAGTCTTGGCTCCCAGAAGGAGTCGAGAGGTCTATCCTCGAGCTTGAGGAGGTTTGGGGTTGACTGGCACGTTGGTCGGTGATGCCGGTACCAGACTCCGCTGTCCAGAATGCGCAGGGAACAGTCTCTCTCTGGGTGCTCAGGCCACGCCCCTTTCCTAGGAGGCTTGCCAGGATTGGCTGTCCTTCCTTAACGTCATGCGGCCCCGCCCCGGCGCGCGCACCGCCGCGTGCCCACCCCCGCGCGGAGCTAGCCTACGCTAGCTCCACCACAGACTGTCCGCGGACCGGGTTCCCGAGCCCAAGCGGCGCGGAGCTCGTCGTGGGGCTCCTGGGCCGCGGCAGCGGGCAGGCGATGCTCCAGAGGCCTGAGCAGCCATGGAGGCCGAGACGGGCGGCCTGGAGGAGCTGACGGATGAGGAGATGGCGGCTCTGGGAAAGGAGGAGCTGGTGCGGCGCCTGCGGCGGGAGGAGGCGGCGCGCCTGGCGGCTCTGGTGCAGCGCGGCCGCCTCATGCAGGAGGTGAATCGGCAGCTACAGGGTCACTTGGGCGAGATCCGCGAGCTCAAGCAGCTGAACCGGCGCCTACAGGCCGAGAACCGCGAGCTGCGCGACCTCTGCTGCTTCCTGGACTCGGAGCGGCAGCGCGGGCGTCGCGCCGCGCGCCAGTGGCAGCTCTTCGGGACCCAAGCATCCCGAGCTGTGCGCGAGGACCTAGGCGGTTGTTGGCAGAAGCTGGCCGAGCTGGAGGGCCGCCAGGAGGAGCTGCTGCGGGAGAACCTGGCGCTTAAGGAGCTCTGCCTGGCTCTGGGCGAGGAGTGGGGCCCCCGCGGCGGCTCGGGGGGCTCAGGCACTGGGCCTACACCCGAGCTGGCCTTGCCTCCTTGCGGTCCCCGTGACCTGGGCGATGGAAGCTCCAGTACCGGCAGCGTGGGCAGTCCCGACCAGTTGCCCCTGGCCTGCTCCCCAGATGATTGAGGGCACAGCTTCGCGCCGACGTCCGCTCAGATTGCTTCCCAAGCGCCGAGACTGCGGCGAACCTCGGGATCTGGACGCCGCCCCGTTTGTGCACGAGGGGCCGCTGGCATGGACTTAGAAACCCTAAAACTGAGGAGGGCCCCTGGCTCTCGCTGGCGGGGCAGCAGGGGGATTGGAGGCTGGAGCGGAGGGACTTGCTGGGGGCTGGGTGGGGGCTAATAAACTGAGACGGAAGCAGAGCCCGTGGCCCGGGCAGCGTCTGTTTGGGACTTGCCGGCGTTGAGACGGGGGTGGGGACGTTGAGACAGAGTATCATTCCCATAAGGAGGGACTGCAGAACTAAGATGGATGACCCCCATTACTTCAATCCTGGGGCGGGATATGGGACCATTGTTAGCCCCTGGGCCCCCCTATCTGGCTGGCCCCAGGACAGGCCGTGATCCGGCCCCAGAAGTGGCTCCAGCTCCCTTCCCGGCTCCTTCCTGTCCAAGACAATGGGGCAGGAAGCAGGTGTTGGGGGCCTAAAACCCACTCAGCTGCCTCCCTTGAGGCTAGAAGGGGCCATAACAGCGCCCTCTGTGGCACACGCGGGAGCACTGTGGGCCCCCACCAGGAGGAGGATGATAATCCTCTTGATTTGGCACCCCAAGGCACTTCTCTTCCTCCTCTCAATCCTGGAGATGAGGCGGAACAGATGTAGCCTCATTTGTCAGATGAGAAAGTCGAGGTCCAGAAATATCAGATAAATTGTCCAAGGTTGCATAGTGAGTTGGTGGAGCTGAGACGGCTTCTGGCTCCAAATGTTCTCCCTTTATCCTCTCGGTCCAATGAAAGCAAGCCAGAACTTCAAGCCTTTTATTCCATTTTGGCAGGTTTGTATAAAAATACGATCTTTAGGAAAATAAATAGCTGCCTTCGCTGTGGAGGCTTGGATTCCTTGGAGCTAAAGTCTTCTCAGAGCTGGGGGCTGCAAGTCAGCTCATCACAGAAGCCTCTGGCACTCTCCTGAGCTGTTTCATTTAAGAGGGGCTGGCAGAGTGTCCTGGTTCAATAACCTGGTGCCGCTGGCAGTGGGGCTGGGTGAGTTAGTGTTCTAGGCTGGTAGAGTATCACCTTCTATCAGGGATAGGGTTGGGTGGATCACAGGAAGAGGGTGATGAAGACTATAGGGATGGTCTGCAGGGAGTTAGGGCTCCAAAGGACTTCTGGGGAATCTATAAAGTCCCTTGGGAGCTGCCAGGAGTTTTCTTGCACAAATGGGAAATATTTTGTCTCTGTTCTAGTGCAAATTGTGCTAGAGTCCGGCTCTAGAGAAACAGTGGGCAGCTTTGTTGGCCCCCAAGCTAGCTCTACCAGGAAGCAAAATAAGCTCAGTCTCATCTGGAAGGAAGAAGAAGAAGCTGCTGGGGTTGAACATGGGATATGATCCAGACCAGCTGGACCAATGGGTGGGGAGATGTTGGTTAGGGTGGCACCTGCAGGGAGGGGGGCTGGAGTGCTTCATAAGGCTAGGAGGGTTGGGGAGCCAAGGGGGTCAGAAGAGGGGTCCCCACTGCTGCTGCTACTCCTGCGATGGGCTGAAGCACAGGGCTCTGGGGTGCTGGGGTAGGTGAAGACAAGACTGGTAGTGAAAGGAGTCAGGGAGGGTGTGGTCATGAGCGTGGGAGTGTGCAGTGCTTCGGGTTCAAGCACAGGCCCTGGGGAAAGGGAGATACAAGGCACAGGGTGGGAAGGGGCTGGTGGGCTGCTGGTGCCACTGGCAGCGCCTGTGCCTCTGGTGTCGCTCTCCTTGGCCCCTTCCGGGATTTTGCAGATGGGGCGGTGGGCCTCTAGTACCAGCTCCAGGCGCTCCTTCTGCTTCTGTAGTTCCTCAATCTCTCGCTGCAGCCCGGATTTCTCATCCTCCAGTTTGTCGGTTTCCTATGGAGGGTCAGGAGAGGAGTCAAGCTGAGAGCCTAATACCGCGCAGCCTCCCTGAGTGGTAGTGATTGGGACGTTGTTGGAGGCGGGGGAAATGGGGAGTCTCCTGCGGTCTGGACTACAACTCCCATGAGCCCCTGGGAGAAAAATGAGCAAGACTCCCGTCAGACCCGGGGGCATCTTCGAAGGAGATTGTCGGGCCCAGCTTCAGATCTGCTCTGTTCAGAGTGATTCGTGCAACTAATTTTAAATCACTTCTTCCTCGTCGGAGTGCTCTTCTGACAGGGAACTGGGGGGAGGGGACTTTATATAGCGGCTCCCCCTTAGGCTCCGCGGGCTTTTGGGAACTGGGGCCCCTCTGAAGTTTTGTGGGCCGGGACCTGGGCACCCTCCTCACTCGCCAGTGCTCACCGCCTGCAGGAAGTCGGTCAGTTCTTTTCTCCGGTTCCTGCACTTGGCCGCGGCCAGCTTGTTCCGCTCTCGCCTCACTCGACGGCGCTCCTCCTCCTCGGGGCTGATCTGGGGAGTAGAGTGAGCAGAGAGGGGGACCCTGTGCTATTGGCTGCCAGGCCCTTGCCTCGTGCGCTGGCCCGGTGGTAGGACCCTGGTGGAGGGCATGGCAGCTAACGGGAGCCCTCAGCCTGCGCTTTAGGGACCATTGCCCCCTACCAGTTTCCTGCTTTAGTAAGCTTGGTTTAGTCAAATTTCCTCCCAGCTTTTCCCTCCTGATTCCTCTCGGAATGCCCTCCTCTGTCCTTCCATAAATCTTAACCCTCCTCATCTCCCAGGACTCAAGATGCCCTCGCCTCCCTGAAGCCTTCTTTTATTCTGCAGCCAGAAGGGTCCTTTCCTCCTCTGAGCCTCTGGGGCCAGGCCACTCTTTTTCAAAGGACCCCCATTTTTTTCAGTCTCTTGATAACCAAGTCTCCTTTTCCCCAGGGGCTGTAAGCACTAAGTGGGGCTAATGAGCGCTGCTAAGTAATTATTCATTGGGAATCTACTATGTGCCAGCTAAGTGCTTTGCACAGATTCTTAACCCAGCTTTCTGTGTAAGGAACTGAAACCCAGGGAGGATAAATAACTTGTTTTGTGGTTCCAGGGCAGAAACAAATCCATTCACTCTATTTAACATTAAGTAAGAGGCCAGCTGACTGAGACCACCTCCCCCAGAAGGACCCTACTCACAGCTCACAGCCCCAGTCCAGAGTACCCAGGATCAAAGGGCCACCCTCAGGACAGGGCTGAAGGAAGTCCAGGAGCCTGCCTCTGAGGCTCACACCAAGGTCTCCTTCCAGTTGGTCACAAAGGCCAGCCATTCTGTTTCTGGGAAATCCACCCATGGTTGATCACACATCTTTCCCAGGATCCTGACCTCCCTTCCCATCCTCTGCCCTGCTGTCAGAACAAGCATTTTAATGTGCAGACCTCAGCCCACCAGTCTCATATACCAAAATGCTGCAGGGAGAGAAAAGAGGAGCCACTCCTTTAAAGACCCTCCAGGTCTCCTTTGTTTATTTTGGTTAGGACTTTATTAGCAGTGTGCAGGCAGAATGGCTGGGTTGGTGGTGGGGCATGAGTTCCCAGCACACCCTGCTTCAAGCCTTCTCTTAGCTCCTGGTGAGACAGTGTGGCTTGGTGGTTAGGATCTGACTGTAGAATTGGAAAGACCTGTCTCATTACTCACTACTTGTGTCATCTTGGGCAAGTGACTTTACCTCTCTGTGCTTTCATGTCCATGGCTGTAAAATGGGGAAAACCAGAGTACATTCCCAAGAGGGTTTTTTGCAAGAATTAAATGAGGTAGGGAAACTGAGCCCCAGAGAGTAGCTGAAGGGAACCCTCTCCCTTCTTTCTTTCCCCGAGCTACGTAGACAGCATAAGCCCACATTCTCCATACCTGTCAGCAGGTGGAGACCCTCTGCTGTCCACATAGGTTTCCACATATACACCTTACACATTTTCATCTCCACCTCCATTCCTGCTCCTGCCATCCTCTCTACCTGGAATGTCCTTTCCCTCATCTGTCTCTATGAAAATCCTACCCATCCTCCTAGGCTAATATGCCTCCACCTCCAGGAAACTTTCCCTGATCCAGAAGTGACCGATTTTCCCTCTAGGTCTCCCTAGGGGCTCTTATCACTTTCTTCCTTGGCAAGTAGTCACCACTGGGCCTCTTCTCACCCACCTTCTAAGCCCGTGTTCTTCTTCTCGACAAGAACTCATCTTCTGCACCTCAGCACCCCTGTGGGCACAAGAACCTGTGCAATGCCTCTGCTCCTTACCTGTTCATAGGGCCGGCGACGCACTCCTGGAGTTGGCCCCAAGGCCCGGATGACTCCTGGCCGGGGCTGTGGGGGGCTGTACTGGGGGTAGGCCAGAGGCCTGGGGTAGCTGCTGGGTTCCAGGAAGTGAGGCTGCACCATCCACTGCAGCTCCTGGCTGCCACTCACAGCGTTGATGCTTGGCACGAGGTGGAACTTCTGAAGGATAAGATATGGAAGACCAGGGATGAGGTCTGTGTGGACTGAGGGGCTTCCAGGGGACAGAAGCCACACTGCTGTCCACCCTCAAGGCAGCTGCTGGTTCTGAGAGATCAGAGAGCACAGCTTGGCAGCCAGAGACTGACTGGCTGACAAATCCCTACTCATGAACTGTGTGACTTTAGGCAAGTCACATAGCTTCTTGTGCCTCTAGTTCCCCTAGCAGAGCTCATAAAGTGTGAATTCCAGGCACTGTCCCAGCCACTTTACAAATACTGACTCATATAATTTGCACAACAGTATCTTCATTTTCAGATAGGAAAACAGTCGTCCATGGACACACAGCCAATAAGTGGGAAGTGGGGTTTGGGCTCAAATGGCCAGGCTTGGACCCACTCCTGCACCCTGCCTGAGTCCCATCTGCACAAAGAGGGTAATGACAGCTCCTAACTTCGAGGGTGACTCTGAGAATCAGGTGAGAGAATGTGTGTGACAGAACCTGGTTAGTGGCAGGTGCCCAACACGCAGGGGCTGTGGAGGGCAAGAGCCACTGCTCTGGGTTCAGGCTATCCCAGCTTTTATCTTACCTCAACCACTTACTGGCTGTCTGGGCAAGTTATTTAACCTCAGTGTGCCTCTGCTTCCTCATGTTTAATACTGCCATAGGTGAGGATTACAGCATTTCAGTGATACTAAGAAGTACTTTTTAGTGGCTCTGAAATCAGTTTAATTGGCAACTTTAAAAAAATGTTAGTGGTACAAAATAATGGTGAGTTTCAAAATCAGTGGGGTCTTAGATTCTGTGAAATAAGGTAAATGAGGTGGAAACTGCCCAGCCTGATGCAAGGCTGCATAGTTTGCACTCCAGGTCTTACCTGCCACGATTCTCTTTCAGCCATAAATGTGAGGAATGAGTTGAGATGGGGGCTCAGGGTTCAGGAGGAGAACTGGGTTCAAGCCCTGGGGCTGGGCCCTGGGTGTGGGCACCCAGTAGTCCAGGAAGAGCCCCACATGCCCAGGCAAGTTTAGACAGCAGTGTCCCCGGCTCAGCACTTCAGGCCCAGTGGCCTAGTGACCCAAGTTCCGGGCCGAGGTACCGCCGGCGGCATCTCCGCTCCCGAGGTTGTCCGGGCCCGGGCCGCTCCGGGCCAGGAAGGGAGGGGCGCCCCGGGTGAGTCAGCCACCGTGACTCGGCGGAACGGACGCTGCTCCTTCCCTCCCCTAGCGACACGTGCTCAGGGCCCCTCGACAGGAAATGGGCACCTGCAGCCTCCCAGATCCCCCCAGCCGGCAGCGGGCGCCGTTCGGTGCGGAGAGTCGGGGGCGCGGGAGTTGCCCACCACATGACCTTGCGCACGTCCCGGCACCTCGCGACCTCTACCGGCCCCATCCCTTAAAATGGTCATGAGCAGTCTCCTGGAACCCACCAGGCTCGACTGCGCCGAGATGGGGATAAGGATTTGGCGACGGGGTAGGCAGGGACAGACAAACGGGCGGACACACAGACAGACGATCACAGCTTGCCGAGGATTGCCAGTATGTTGGGGCTGGCCTGCGGGTGCCCGGTGCGTGGGGACGTCTTGGCCGCAGCTCAGATTCCAGATCTCGGAAATCAAGTCCGAGATGGATCAGACCCTCTGTGATCCTGTCGGGGCTAGGACTAATCACGGACTAAGGGACCACTTCTGACGCAGATGGAACAAAGAAATTAGCGGTGGACAGGAGGAAGGAAAGAAGGTAACAGAGACGGAGGGACAGACAGCAGAGAGGGGAGAGGGGGAGAGCGAGAGAGGGGATGTTCGCAGACCTTTGTTCAGCCCGCTGTGCGCGTTCCCCTGGGCCGTGTGGGAAGGAAAGTGTCCCCTGGACCCCGGAGAATAAGCAGGATCTGCTGCCACGGCCACGAGGCCCGTTCCTCACTCCTGTTCCCGGCCCCAGTCCCTGAGTGTGCTGAAGCGGACCGCACATCCCAGGAGCTGTCCTATGGACCCCAGGCGTCGGGTTCCTCTCACCTGCTGGCCTGTTGCCGGGGGCTGCGCCGGGCCGCCGTACGCACCGCCGGTCCCGGAGCTCGGTCCGGGTTCCCCAAAGTCTCGGAACATGCCCTGGGCTGGCTGCTCTGTGGGGTCCGCGTCGGCGGCTTCGGTTCTGACTCACTCGCTCCTCGCGGATTCTTTTCTTTTTATGAATGAAAAGTCCGCGGGCTGAACCACTTCCACGGAGGAGGGGGGCGCGTTTCTCAGCGGCGCTGGTCACCTCGGGGCTCCACCTCTCCAGACGCGCTGCCTTTTGCTAGAACGCCCCGAACTTTTCGTTGCCTCCTATAGTCCCGTAGCCGCCTTTTGGTGGGGAAAAGGGGCGGACTTGGCGTCCCCCGGCGACAGATCCGCCCCCTCTGACGTAGCTGCCCATACATGGTGCAATTTCCTCGCCGCACCCAGGTGGAGCGAAGGATTCCCCGGCGGCTTTACGCACCTGTGAGCCGCCGGGCGCCCCGCCCCGCCCCGCCCCGTCGGGCTCAGTCCCGGAGCTCTGACTGATACCCGGCCGCCCGCGCTCTCGGGAGCCCACTCACTGCCTGGTCTGGCCTCAGTGTTTGCATCCATAAAATGGGACGAAATAATCACATAGTGACCTTGCCACACGTGGGAGGCTGGAATGAAGAATGTGAAAGGGATCTGGAAACTGTAAAGTGGATTATAAATGTGACTGATGATAATATATTGTTATCAAATGGGTACTTATTTCATGCCGGGACCCATGCTACTGCCATCCAAGTCGCCGTGTAAGGCCCTTCCTCAGGCATTGTTGTAAGGTTCAGGTATACTAAAAAGTGAATAAATGACAAACCAGGGTTACAAAAACAGTGTGTATATATATATATTTTAATTTTTAGAATGTTTTTATTGAAGTATAGTCAGTTTACAATATTGCGTCAATTTCTGGTGTACAGCACAATACTTTAGTCTTATAGGAACATATATTCGTTTTCATATTCTTTTTCATCATAAGTTACTATAAGATATTGAATATAGTTCCCTGTGCTATACAGTATAAACTTGTTGTTTATCTATTTTTGAATATTTTAGTGTAAAGTTTAAATGCTTACGATGACAAGTTAATGCTTTGAACTATCTGCACATACAATGCAGTATAATTGCACTACTCATGGGATAATTTTAGGAGCTATGATAAGTTTCAATTCAGAACCCCTATAAGCTGTGAGAGCCTGGACTGGGACACAGTTGTCCCATGGTCTGATAAATGCCATCTTCTTTAAAGACTATAGCTGCTCTTCCGGGGCTTTGTGGTCATCAGCCTTGTTTGTAGATTATGTCAGAAGTCTGTGTGAATGTGAGGTCAGGGCCAAATGTCAACAACCAAAGATCAACAACCCTGGGAGGTAGGTGCCATTATCATCCCCATTTTACTGATGGGGAAACTGAGGCTGAGAGATGTTGAAATGAAGTGCCTAAGATCACTAAGCGAGTGGCTGAAGCTGGTTGCCAAATCAGGGCTATGGGAGCGCCAAGCCCAAGCTCAGGCCAAGATTTTCAAAGGCCTCACAGATACTTTTTCACATATGCAGAATGTCAGTGCTGAGAGGACCACCCTAAAGCTTCTTCTTTGCCTCTTCCCATTCTACAGATGAGGAAACTGAGGCCCAGAGAGAGTAAGGAGCTGCCAGTGTCACACAACCACAGACAGAGATCTTGGCTCTCCTGCTTTCCTTGGTATCTCCATTTGATCAGCTCCAGTTTTGTCCTTAGGGAAGGAAGATTTCAGGAAGGTGAGGTCCTGGGCTGCCTTCCTTGGGGACAGCGGTCAGGGTCTGTGGATGCATTCAGGACTTCAAGCCAAGAGACCAGCTTGGCCCTGGGCTTCCAGTCCCAGAGCTACCATTTTCTGTCTCTGTTACCCTGGGCAGGTCACCTTCCCTCTGAGTCCTAATCCCAGTGGGAACAATTGAGCCTTCTGCTGACCTCATGGGGCTTCTGTGGGATCAATGAGATCACAAATGTGAAAGTGCTTTGTAAGCTGTAAAGTGACATGTACTTAGAAGGTGGTTACCAGCCTGGTGCCTCTCCCTTGCCCTTATTCTACTCAATGCTTGTCATTCTCTAAAGAAAAAAAACGAACCGTTTAACCAGAATGAGAGCTATATGGGAGCGTGTATATGTGTACGCGCGCGAAAGAGAAATTTTTGAGGCAATATGACTCTGAAAACGAACATAGATGCTGGAATCACGCAAGCCTGGGTTCTGAGTTTGAATTCTGATTAGGCTGCTCATCAGCTGTGTGTCCTAGATGAGGCACACAATCTCTCAGAGCCTCATCTGTAAAATGAAGACATAATGATAACTGTATATTGATAACATCTCAGGGCTGTTGGAGAATAGATATAAAGTAATGTCTTATGCTTAGTAAAGTGTATAGTAAGAACTTGACAAATAGCAAAAATAAATACACATGTTAAAAACCCTAGGGTGGGCGATTTGGGAGCTCTGATCACATGCTAAGGCACTTATGCAGTCCACATGCACGCAAGTGCATACACACATACACTAACTGATATCTATTCTCCTTGGCTGAGCCCAAGCAGGACAGGTCAAGGTGACACAGGCAGCCAGGTGGTGGCAGATGTGAGGTCAGCCTTGACTGCATCCATCTGCCAGCTCCAGAAACACCACCCTGCCCCGCTCCCCAAGCAGCCTGGGGCAGTGACTGACAAGGGTCTCAGGTCTCAAATGTGTGTGTGCGTGTGTGTGTGTGTGTGTGTGTGATTACGTGACTCTGAAAGTCCCTTCCTGCTCTAACCGTCAGTGAAGCCACAAGGAGGTCCTTTCAGAGGCTGCACATTCCAAGCTCCTCAGTCACTAAATCCTGTCTCGTGGCTGCAGTAACGTTCCTGGCCCCTGACCTCACCAGCTCTCACCCAGGGAGGCCAGGCAAGAATCCCCAGGGGCCACAGTGATTTCGGGAGTCTGGGACTGGGAGGTCTGAGACACCCAGGCAGCTGTGTGAGTCTGGCTCCATCACTTTCTGTCTCTGAACCCCAGAGAATCCCCACCTCCTGGGACTGCAGTGAGGTGAAAGGAGGCGATGAGTGAATGTGCTTTGTTTGCATCCAGTAGGTTCTATTTGTGCCCCTAGAGCTTCAGAGGTGACGTTTGTGTTTTCCAGTTTCCATTCCCTTTCTACATTAAAGTTTATTTTTAAAATTGAGGTGAAATTCACAAAATATTTCAATTAGCCATTTTAATGTGTCCACTTTAGTGAAATTTTGTGCATTCATAATGTTGGGCAATCACCACTTCTCTCTAGATTCAAAACTTTTTAATCATCCCAGAAAAACACTCAGACCCATTAGGTAATCACTCCCAAAACCCCTCTCCTCTCATCCCCTGGTAACTACTAATCTGCTTTATGTCTCTATAGGTTTGCCTAATCTGGACATTTCATATAAAGGGAGTTATACAATTTGTGACCTTTTATGTATGATTTCTTTTATTTAGGGTAATGTTTTCCAGGCTCATCAGTGTTGTAGCATGTATCAACACTTCCTTCCTTTTTATGGCTGAGTAATATTCTATTGCATGGATATACCACAATGTATTTATTCAACAGTTGATGGACATTGGGTTGTTTCTACTTTTTGGCTATTATGAATAATGCTTCTATGGAAACTTGTGTACAAGTTTTTGTGTGGACATATGTTTCCATTTATCTTGGTTATATACCTAAGAGTAGAATTGTTGGGTCACATGGTAACTCTGTTTAACCTCGTAAAGAACTGTCAGACTATTTTACAAAATGGTTGTTATCATTTTACATTTCTACCAGCAGTGCCTGAGGGTTCTAATTTCTCCACATCCTTGCTAACATTTATTATTTTCCATTTAAAAAATACATCCTAGAGGGTATGAAGTGGTGTCTTATTGTGTCTTGTTTTGCATTTCCTTAACACCAGTCATGTTCCTTAATGATCAATGAACATCTTTTCATGTGCTTGTTGGCCATTTGTATACATATATTTTGGACAAATGTCTATTCAAGTCCTTTGCCCATTTTTTTTAATGGAGGTACTGGGGATTGAACCCAGGACCTCATGCATGCTAAACATGTGCTCTACCACTAAGCTATACCATCTCCTCACGCCCATTTTTAACTGGGTTGTTTCCTCTTGTTGCTGTCAAATTACATGAGTTCTTTATATATTCTGGCTACAAAACATTTATCAGATACATGATTTGCCAATTTTTCTCTCACATTTGTCTTTTCACATTCTTCACAATGTTTTTTGATGCACAAAATTTTTTACTTTTTATAAAGTCCAATTTATCTATTTTTTTCTTTTGTTGCTCATGCTTCCAGTGTCAAATCTAAGAATCCATGACCAAATTTGAGGTCATGAACATTTACCTCTATGACTTTTTTCTAATAGTTTTGTAATTTTGATTCTTTTATTTAGGTTGCTGATGAAATTGAAGTTTAACATACAGTAAAGTGCATTCATCCAATGTCTAGCTCAGTGATTTTGTACATGTATGTAATTACATAAATATATGTAACTACCGCCCTGATCAAGGCATAGGATATTTCCAACAGCTTGGAACCTCCTTGTGCCTCCTGCCAGTCAACATCCGCCGCCCACCGGTAACCACTATTCTGACTTCTTTCATCAAGGATCAGTTTTGCCCGTTCTTAAACTTCGTATAAATGGAACCCTACAGCGTGTGCTCTCTTGGGTCTGACTTCTTTTACTCAGCATGTCCGAGGGATTCGTCTGCATTGTTGGGTGAAGCGGCAGCTTGGTCTTTTCTATTACTGTGTGTATTCCGTTGCACAAATAGCCCACAATCGCTCCCTCCCTTCTCCTGCTGATGGTATTGGGTGCTCTCTGAGTTTGAGGCTCTTATGAATAAGGCTGCTGTGAGCATTTCTGATGCGTCTTTCGGTCTACCTGCACTCACTTCTTTTGGATAGGTGCCCAGGGGTGGAACTGTGGGTCGTAGGGTACCCGTATGTTTGGCTTTGATTCTCTCCAACAGTTCTCCAAATTGGTTGTACCATTTTACATCCCACCAGCAATAGTTCAGAGTTCCAGTTTTCCCCATATCTGGAGGTGACATTTAGTCCACTTCAGCAGAGATTTCTTTCCCTTGGTTCTGACCCCATCCTATCTGTCCTGGACACTCTCCACAGCCTCCAGCTTAGCTCCCTCCCCTCCACCTCCCACACAGTAGCCTGAGGGATTTTTTAAATGTTCACAGAAGAATCTCTAAAAATTCTGACCATTTTACTCTCAGACTTGGACCTTTCTGAGCTGTGGCACCTTTCATATTGCTACACAGGAGGGTCTGAGGTCTGGGAAGGGGTGGGGTCAGAATGCTTAATCCACCCTGTGTTCCTTTTTTTTTTTTTTTTTTTAGGTTTACTTATTTATTTTTAGAGGAGGTACTGGGGATTGAACCCAGGACCTTGTGTATGCTAAGCATGCACTCTACCCTTCCCCCACCCTGTGTTCTTTTAAGTTGTATGTTGATTGGGGGTCTTGGAGGGCCAAGAGGGTAACACTAGTGGCTCACACTCATATAGCTCCTATGAACCAGGCACCATTCAAAGTGATTCATTAATCCTCACATCAACCCTGTAGAGACAGATGAAGATGTTATACCCATTTTACAGAAAGGTGATTAGCCACTGAGGAAAACAGCTCTGGTGGTAGGTAGACAGTGCTGGGACCAGAAGCTGGAGAGCGCCAGGGACATCACAGGAGCCCCCAGGAAGGAAGGATTCTTTTCTACTGGGTGTGGGGAGGCAGGGGTACATGGAGCAAGCTTCCTGGCAGAGGAGTATTTGAGGGTGGGGGAGGCATTTCTGGGTTTGAAGTCAGTGGGTACAAAGGCCCAGGGGTTGGGGGAGGTGAGGCCTGGGTCCCTGTGGTCCAGGGCACAGGGTGAACTCTGTGTTGGGACCATGACTGGAAGGGTGGGCTGAGTGAGGCCTAAGCCAGGGCCCTTGAATGCCACATGAGGAGCTAGAATTGGGGGAGGGGGAAGACAAGGGGACCTTGAGTGGTGTTTGAACAAGGAAGTAACCGATTCTCATTTTGCTGAGGCTGGAGTCTGGGGAGAGGGGTACTGGAGTCCATGATGGGAAGGTCTGGGCCTTGGAGTCAGAGGGAGCCCTTTGGTGGGTCCCGGCTGAGGAAGGGGGTGGGGTGAGAGGGGGCTGGTCTGTGCTGCTTCCATGGTCTGGGTATCACCTTCCTCATTCCCCAGATGCTGCTGAGTACCGGTCCCTCTGCTGCCCTTTGAGCCTCATGCCACCCTGCTGTGATGGCAGTCCTGTCCCTTTAAGGCAGATGAGGACCCTGAGGCTCCAGAGAGGGAGAGGAACTGGGCTGAAGCACTACAGGGAGTCAGGGACAGGGCTACCATCTCCCACTCCTTTCCTGGGGAACCCCCACCACACCTCTCCATTCCAGGGCACTGGGGAGAGGGTCAAAGACATGGTCCAGGTTCTGGCTGCATCTCTGATTTGTACAGGACCTCAGACCAGTCCTTTTCTCACCGGGAGCCTCAGTTTCCCCTTCTTGCAGATTACATACTGGGTAATAGTAGTTTATGCACTGTGATCCCTAAAACCAGAGGTTTCATTGGAGATCCACTGTGAGGAGGGGCAGGGCAGACCTGTGGTCCCTCATCCCTGCTCCAACTAGCACAGCTCAGGGAGGCAGTAGGGGTTAACGTGTGGGTTCTGGAGTTGGATGGCCTGGGTTTAAGTCCTGGCTGTGTGACCTGGGCCATTCTCTTAACTTCTTTATGCCTCAATGCCCTCATTTGTGAAAAGATATGATAATGATTGTATCTGCTCTTCAGGGGCTTGATGGGCGAGTAAGTGAGAAAAGGCATGGATGGTGCTTAGCATGGGACCGGTGCAGTGAGAGATCAACACGTGGAAGGGAGAGTTTTCTTGCTGTTAGGTTTTGCGCTGTGTGGACCATTTCCTCTGAATGGAGGGCATCAAGGGCTCTGTGGTTGGTGCCCAGGATGGCTCTGCCCGCTCAGCCTGGCCCCTGAGGTTTCTTGGAAGAGCTCTTGTTCCCTGAAGACCCAGGCCCAGAGAAGTTGGAACCTGTCACTCAGTTCTTGGGCTCTCCCTACCCTCACAGACCTGAGGCTTCCCCCACCCCTGGACTCCCAGATGCCAGCTCCTGCTGTGGGCCAGGAGTGGGGTGAAAGGCTCATCCTGGGATGAAAGGCTGGCGGGCCTGGGCTAGGCTAATAAACTGCCCCACCCTCACTGGGAGGACCTCTGGGCACCCGTGTAAACTGAGTCATGGGGGGCGATGGGGTGAGTCATTCGGCCTGTGAGTGGGAGCCAGATAGGACAGAGCTTGCCTGCGTGGGGTCCTTGGCTGAACCCCACAGAGCCACGTTCTCAGCTCCCCTCCAACACCCAGCTCGCCCCTGGCCCAGGACAGGGGGAGAAGGGCCTGGCCTAGCTGGCTGAGGGGCAGGGGCCTGGAGGCTGGGCTCCCAGCGTGCACGTGTGTGCCTGTGTGTGCGTGTTTGAGTGTGCGCGTATGGTGTCGGGGAAGGGGGCTGGCAGACAGGAAAGGGAGGAGGAAAGGATTGGGGTTTGGAAAGGAGTCAAAGTCCTCTAGAGGAAGACTTTTGGCGGGAATGCTTCGCTGCCCTCTCCTGGCCTCTGTGGGTTCTCAGATTTTTTTCTGCAGGAACCAACTTTCTCCCTTTAGCCTGGGAGGAGCCAGAGCCCAGTGGGTGACCTGCCTGTTCTCTGCGGTTCCCAGGGGGCTGAGGTGGGACCTGAGGGTAGAAGATTTCCAGAAACCACTTCAGACTTCACCCCAGGGAGGCCTCTGCCCTCTGGGGCCAGAGCTGCTCAGGGACCAGGGATGGAGTGCCCTGCACAAGGCTGTGTACAAGCACTCTTGGGAGTTATGGAGAGCCTCCCGAGCATTTCTAGACTTTACCGTGGCCAAGTTACTTAACCTCTTTCTGCTCAATTTACTCCTCAGGAAAAGAAAATGAGGGCTGTGAGGACTAAAATGAGTTAGTGTGTACAAACTGCTTAGAGTGGTGCCTGAAGCAGGGCAGGTTAGTATGCCCTTTGCTCTTACTGTCTGAGCCTCAGTGTTCTCATCTGAAAAGTGGGTGAGGGGAGGATGCCTGAGGTGCCCCTTGTCCAGCTGTCACTCTGATTCCAGTCTCTGCTGCTATTCCCTAGGAAGCTGCCCCAATGCCCTGCCGTCCTGCCCAGCTGTCCCTGTGTCCAGCCTGGGGAGTTTTCAAGCTCTGCTGGGAAGCCAGTAATCAAGGAAAGATGGGTTTGGTGGGTTTCTGGGCTAGGTGCCCTCAGGTTACCCCTAAGGGTCTGGGGGATGCGAGTCATGGGGAGTTTCCCTCCTCAGATGAATCAGCTATGTGACCCAAGCCTGGTCCCTGCCAAGGCCCCTCCCAGTGGGCGGGATGGGGCGCTGTTGCTCTGCTGGGAAAATCCCCAAAACCTCGCCAAAGCTCTGGCTGAAGCTTTCTCTTGACTCAGCTGTTTCCTGTCCTCCAGATTCAGCCCCTAGACTCAGGGGTCGAGCAGAGACCCTCTCCACTGGAGGGCCAGCTCCCTGGAGCCTCCTCCCTGGGGCATGGGAGTTCGTAGTGCATGTGAGAGGGACTAGGTGGCATCAGGGGGATCCTCCTTTTCTCAGCTCAGTCATCCTTCTGTGGTTTTACAAAAAGGAGCAGAGCACAGGGGCTTATCCAGATTTACCCAGCTTAGCCTACCCTGGGTCTGGGCTGCTTCCTGACTCCCTTATGGGAAGAGGCCAGCCCAACAGGGCAGAATCCCCCGTCAGCCTGAGGAGGTGGGTCTTCCAGAGCCCTTGACCTGGCAGGGGAGGAGTCCCCACTGGAGGCCCGGAAGATCCTTCCTGCTCAGTAGGCTTAGTCACTACAACTGCTGGGCCTCAGTTTCTCCATCAGTAAAATGGGAATCAGTCTTGGCCCAGTCTCTCTCTCTCAGGTGGTTTTGAGGAGACTGTGTGCTTTACAAATTAAGATCCTAAGTCCTTGCTGGGTCTTATTTACCTTTGCAGCTCCCCCCACACCCACAGCACTTTCATATAGTGGAGGCTCAACAATGTGTCGGGTGCTCTGGAATTGGATGACCTGGATTCAAACCTTGGCTTTGCCACTTTGTAACCTTGAACCAATTACTGAACCTCTCTGGGCCTCAGTTTCCTCTTCTGCAAAATAGCAATAATAATAGAGCCAGGTGAGGCTTAAATAAGATAATGTAGGTGAACACTCAGCACAGTGCCTGGCTCTTGTCATGAATGGAATGTGGACACTGAGGCCCAGAGACAGAGGGTAACTTTCACTCAGTCACTCATTTATTCAGTCACGTTTATTTGGCACTTATGCTGGGCCAGGTCCTATGCTGGATGCTGAGGACACCCTAGGGGCTGAAGTGCAGCCATGGTCCTTGAGGGGCCCCAGACACACAGATGATAGCCACAGCTGGGGAGGCGTTGTGGAAGCCCAGGGTGCAGATGGATGCAGGAAGAGAAACCTCCGAGAGCATGACACCTGAGCTGATGGGCCTGAGCTCTGGAGTCAGCCAGGGAAGCAGGTGAGGGTCAGGCATACCAGGCAGAGGCAACAGCATAATAGGCATAAAAGTGACAAAGGCCAGCATGTGTGCAAGGAAACCACAGGCAGCTCGTGATTCTGGAACAAGAAGTAGTGAAGCAGGGAGTGGAGGAGAGGTGAGGCCAGAGGGACTGGCAGGGGCTGGATTTGAGTCATTCATTCATTCATTCAATAATGTATGAAAAGGTTGTTCTGGCCACACACTGTGCTAGGCTCTCAGGGGACAGGGCTGAGATTAGACATTGTTCCTGCCTTCACTGAGCACACAGTCTGGGCATGTGGCTTAGGGGCCAGCAAGAGATAATCAATCCAGCGATTACTTACGTAACCGCTCGACCCTTGCTACAAGGCAGGTGTTCAAGCAAAAGAGAGAGCCTGAGGCCCAGGGCTGAGTGCCAGGGGGTGAAAGTAGTGCCAGTTGGCTCCAGTGAGGAGAGCATGGGCAGAATGGGGCATCTGAGGGAAGCTGGGCCAGTTGGGGAGGCTAGGCCATGGCCAGCTCAGGAGAGTGGACTCTTAAGTTGCAGGCTGCAGTGAATCACAGAAGGGCTCTGAGCAGCAGAGGGACACAGGCTGCTCTGCAGGACAGATGTCTGTAGGGGGACGGAGGGGTGAGCAGACAGGGGAATGGGGCAGAGAAGGCAACTTGCAATGTTTTGGGAGAGACTGAGGAAGGGGCTAAAGCAGGGCCGAGAGGATGGAGAAGACGGGTAAGTGTGTGAAATGCTTAATTACAGGAGGAACAGGTGGTGTTGATACCCTGTGGGCATCTTTGTGGGACCCATGAGGACCTGGCCAGGATCCTGAGACTTGGCCCACTTAGGTCAAGTGCAAGGCACTGACCATCTATGGGAGGCAGAGTACCAGGCTCTGACCACCCAACTTTGGGGACTTCCTGGGGCTGGGCTGAGGGGCACTCACCTCTGGGGAAGCTCCGGGTGGGGAGGGACCTGGGGAGGGGGCCCAGCCAGCATTGTATGACTCACCCACTTCCACCCAGTCAGCCTAGTGGCATCTCCGCTCCCCTGCTCCAAATTCCAATTTGATGAGGCTGCTGGAGGCTGAGTCAGCTCCGGTCCGGCACGAGAGCAACGTCCCAAAGGGCTCCCTGCCAGTCACCCTGGCCTCGTACCAAGGTCAGGGCCAGGGACGGGGCTGGAGAGTGCGGAGCCAAGCTCCCAGAAGCTATAGCAGCCTCAGCTGAGTGGTGTGGCCCAGTGAGATCATGTGAGTGAACGTGCCTGCTGGGTTGTGAACTGTTAACTGAAGGTGAGGCCAGGGACCACATTCCGCCCAGGGAGGACTCGGGGTGCAAGTCCTAATTCTGCCCAACTCGCTGTGTGACCAAGCAAACTTCCTTCCCCTCTTGCCTCAATTTTCTTGATTGGGCCAAAATCTCCTTCTGTTTGGCTGTGAGAATTAAATAATCCATATGGAAGTGCTTTGCAAACAGTCCAGTGGCCTCTGAGATGGTCAGGGTGGTGGGAGAGGTGAGTATCAATGGGAGGACTTCCAGGGCTACTTAAGGTTGTGCAGGTTGTTTACTGCACAAGGAAATCCAGCCTAGGTAGGTAAAACTCAACCTGTCTCTGCTCACCAGACCATGTGCCCTAGCTTAGAACTGCTATAACCAAGAAGGTACCTTTCTCTAATAGGCACAAATGCACCTTGTGGACTAGTAGTAGCCCCTCAGAATTTGCTGGGCCAAGCCCTTGAATTTATGGGAAATCACTGAGAAACTGATTCTGATTCTTGGGGTGGAGGGGCAACAGGGCTGACTTTCAGAGGCTCTCAGAGAGAGTCCCAGCCTTGGCTGTGAGGTGCATCTTACTACTGGGGGAAGTTGGGGGAGCCCAATCAGGGCAGAGGGGCAGTCCCTCCTGGCCCTGCCTCTCTCCAGCAACCAAAGCAGGTAACCATCAAAAAACATGCAAGACACAGACCCAAGCTGGGTTTTATTGAAATGCCAGGAGCAGGCACATGACAATGCAGCCAAAGAAAGGAGGAAGGTGGGATGGTGGTGCAGGCTATGAGGTGGAAGGGAGGGGCAGGCCCTGTGTCCATGGCCCTGGCAACCTCTCTCTCTGCCAGGGGCTGTGTGAGAACAATTACCCCCACAAAATGGCATGCCCAGGCCTGCAGGGCCTCTGCCGCCTGGACTGCTGAAGGCTCCAAGAAGAGAAACTGGAAAACACTAAGTCTTCTCTCTTGTGAGGGAGGAAGAGAAGGGGAGGATGTGGGAGGAGGGGGAGGTATGGCCAAGGATGAGGGTGGCCCAGGAAGACTCTTCTCCTGGGTGTCTGCACCTAGCCTGTGGTCCTGAATGAGAGGGGAGCAGCAGCCAAGAGGCTGAGGGTCTGGCCCTCAGAGAGCCAGAGCCTCCAGCTGGTAGGGACGTGACTCAGCCCTGAACAGAGGGCAGAAGTTCAAGGGGACAGAAGATGCAGGCAGTTCCCGAGTGACCTAGTCCGCAGAGCTCGGGGGGTGGGGGGCTTGACCTCCTTGGGACAAGGAGTCGGAAGACGAGAGGATCCATCCCTAGAAGGGGGAGCCGAGGGTGGTCTCCTCGACTTGGCCCCACTAGGTCAGTTCCACATTATTGGCACGGTCCAGGACACGGGAGCCACGGGCACTGCCCCCCAGCTGGAAACGGCTCTCATAGAGAGTGGGGCAGAGGTGCCAGCGGTTGGCCCGGTAGATGCCCAGGTAGGTGTAGACATCAGGCTTGTAGGTGAGCAGACACTTAATGCCTGCTGCACGGATGGCTGCATCTGCCTCCAGTACACCCAAGCGGTCCGTGAAGTCATCTGTATAAACGCAGATAACCTGGCGCCCGCCCTCCTTGGCCCGTGGGCTCACCTTGGCCACTTGAAGCCGACCCTCGACCACAGCCCGGGCAATGCCAGCCCAGGCGTGGTCCAGCTTGAAGCCAGGTGTTAGGTGTATCAGCCACTTGCCTGAGAGCACGTGGTGGGTGATGGCCAGCTGGCGCAGGGTACCTGGTGTGATGGGCCGCCCGCTGGTCTGCAGAGCCTCCCAGGCTGCCTGTAGGCCCTGCACATCACCCGAGTTGGGGATGTAGCCCTGCCCATATGCTGCAATCCAGCCCACAGGCTCAGAGTTGGGTGAGCCAGGGTCCCCATAGCGGGTAACTTGGGATGGTGGGTATTTGGCCAACCAGGCATCCAGCTCCGTGGCAGGTGTGGTGCGGGCGTCAAATACTAGCCAGGGGTCCATGTCAGCTGCCATGGCCTCTGCAGCCAGGTGCTCAGCAGTGAAGCCATCTTCACGACCACCTGGAGAGTCTTCGTCCTCCAGCTCCTCACCTGGCTCCATCCTGCTGTGAGGGAACTGAGTTAGGGCAGGTCCAGGATAGATCCAACTGGCTGGGCCTTGGCAAATGCCAGGCACTGAACTAAACAGTGTGGCCTTGGGCAAAACGTAATGTCGCTAGGCCTCAGTTGCCTCATCTTTACAATGGATAACAACTGTTCCTGTCTGGAACAGCTGCAGAAAATTAAATGCTTGAGGTGGAACAAGGGCTACATAAATGTTATCAATTTTATTACCACTCTCCCTGACCTACAGACGAGGAAACTGAAGCTCAGAGAGAAGGGACTGACCCAAGGTCACACCTGTAGTGAGTGACAAGGCCGAAATGTGAGAGCCGCCGGCCTAACTACACCTCCTGGCCCTGCCGGAGACTGGTACGCCGGGATTTAATGGAGTGAGGCAAAGAAACACACGTTCGCGCAGCATCGAGGCAGGCCCAGTAGAGCCAGGCCTCTGGGCGGGCGTTATCTGGCCCACTTAAAGACGAGGGCATTGAGGCCAGAAAGGGGAGTGACCGATCCGAGGCCAATGGGGCAGTACCGGACTCAAACTCAGGTTTGATAGAGCCTGCGGGAGGGCCAGCCTCCCGCCCAGCCGCGCCCGCCGCCATTAGCGCCCACGGCCCGAGCTGCGTCCCCGCCCCACCCCCTCCCGCCACCCCGGCGTCACCTCCGGCCTTCGCTGCGCTCGGCGCCGGCCCAGCTCCGGGCCCGGCTCCGCTCCTGCCGGGACTCCGCACCGCCACCGCCGCCGCCACTCCCCGCCCCTGCCACGGCTGCCGCTGCCGCCGCCATCTTAGCGCCCCGCCGCCTCAACAACAACTTTATAGACAAGCGCAGCGCAGGGCGGAGCCGATGAAGGGGCGGTGCCGTGGGGGCGGTGCTGACCCCGGGGGCGGGACCATCAAGGAACGCAAGGGTGGGCGGGCCTGCGGGGGGCGGAGCTAACGTTCGGTCTTCTGGCTTTGGGAACGGGCGGGAGTGGCGGTCCTGCCCTGGACGTACGCGCACCTCCCGGGAGGCTCTAAGGGGAGGGCGCTCGGGCCCTGCGAGCGGCGTCCTTACCAGCGGCGCTAGGACCCTGTGGGGAGCGGTGGGGGCGGAGCGGGCGGCACCAGGACCCGGGGGAACCGCGGCGGGCGGGCGACGAGCAGGCCCCAGGGCCGGGAGGCTGCGGGCGGAGGCGCTGGGCCCGGCGCGGCGAGAGAGGCCACGAGATGCCGAGCAAGAAGAAGAAGTACAATGCGCGGTTCCCGCCGGTGAGCACGTGGCCGGGCCCGGGAGGAGCGGGCCGGGCTCTCGGCAGGCTCTGGCCCAGGCCCGGCTGACAGGGCGGGCGCAACACGGTGTTCGGGCCCCGGACGCCCCGCCCCCTTCCGTGCCCTCCCAGCGTTGGTGCCCCCCGCCCCCTTTCTCCCGGGATGCTCCCTCTGTCTACCCCGCTCAAGAACCCTTTCCTCGACGGAGGTCCGAGCTCTCTGCCCACTTCCTAGGCACGGATCAAGAAGATCATGCAGACGGATGAAGAGATTGGAAAGGTGGCGGCGGCTGTGCCTGTCATCATCTGTATCCTGTCAGGGGCTGCCCGGTTTAAGGGAGGTGGGGGAGACCAGCAGCCCGGGATCGCCTTGTGTATGGGCTGGGGACACTCCATCCCGGGTTCTCCTTGACGCCTCTCAGCTCGGGCGCTTGAGCTTTTCCTGGAGTCACTGTTGAAGAAGGCCTGTCAAGTGACCCAGTCCCGAAACGCCAAGACCATGACCACATCTCACCTGTGAGTGGCTCTGATCTGGGAGGGCCCGCTTGGGGTCCTCCTCCAAGAGTTCACACGCTTAGGGGAGACTGTCCTGATAGTGAGGGAGGTGGGAAATCATCAAGGCTTCAAAGACTGGTGGGTTTGAACTTGGGAGGAGGGGTTGGGTGTTCTAGCAAAGGGGACTGGTTGGGATGGAAATTTTCCAGGCTCCATTCTCCTGGCAACCAGAGAGCGCCTTGCTGTCCTTTACTGAGGGCCCAGACATCTGTGCCCACCTGAGTACCATCCTCTCCCCACCTCTTTTAGGAAACAGTGCATTGAGCTGGAGCAGCAGTTTGACTTCTTGAAGGATCTGGTGGCATCCGTGCCTGACATGCAGGGGGACGGGGAAGACAACCACATGGATGGGGACAAGGGTGCCCGCAGGTGGGGAGCCAGGGTCCAGTGTCCAGGTGGAGAAGGCCAAGGCCCCTGGGGTTGGGGGTGGCTGGGGTGTGGTGAAGGACAGTGGAGACCTCTGGACAGATGGAATGTACCTTCCTGAAGGGGCCGGAAGCCAGGCGGCAGCAGCCGGAAAAATGGTGGGATGGGAAGCAAAGGCAAGGACAAGAAGCTGTCGGGGACAGACTCGGAGCAGGAGGTAAGTGAGGATCCAGCCCTCTGTCCTGCCCTGCAGGGTGAAGAGGGCAGTCTTGCATCAGGCAAGGCTGAGCTGTTTGGAGGCCTGGTCCTGTCCTCACCTGTAACCTTTTTGTACTGGTTTCTCTGTAAATTGGGGCCATGAAGGTCCATCTTCTGTCCCTGCACTCTAGTGCTGGGTCCATGTCTTTCTGGTCATCTCCGATCCCTGCCTTGTTCCCAGGATGAGTCTGAGGATACAGATACTGATGGGGAAGAGGAGACACCACAGGCCCCACCCCAGGCCAGTCATGCCCCGGCCCACTTTCAGAGGTAGGCAGCTCAGTGGCGCCCGGAGGGGGCCAGACAACTTCCCAAGGCTGACTTGTCCCTCCTGGCCTCCTTGGCCACTTGGTTCTGTTGGTTGTGGCAGATTTGCGGGCTGGGAGAGGGGGAACTGAGGAGGGCTTAAAGGCTGGAGACTGCTCTCAGAAGGCCCCATCCCCTGGGCAGGGCTGTGTGACCTGCTCTGGGCTTAGCTCCCTCTTGGTACAGAGGGTGGTGGGTTCCAGGGCTGCCCGTGTGTGGAACTGGGTGGGGCTCAGTGGGCAGGAATGGGCACCAGAGAGTGGCTTGATCTTTTCCTTTTTTCCACCCTGCAGCCCCCCGACACCGTTCATGCCCTTCACCTCAACTCTGCCTCTGCCCCCAGCGCCCCCAGGCCCCTCAGCACCTGACGCAGAAGATGAAGAGGATTATGACTCCTAGCGCCCTCTGCCCCCCAGGCCATACCCCCTTTTAGTTGGTTTTAGTTGTTCTGGGGGGAAGAGGGAAGATAAAGTTGTTCTTAAATTTATTAAAAAAATAATAATAACAAAAGGAAATGCCAGTACCTATCGCAGCCTCTGTCCAGGGCTTTGTGGCCTCCTTCTCATCCATCTACCTCCTTCCCAACACTGGGCTGGGGCCAGGAGCACCAGTGGGCTGGGCAGTAGCTGAGTGGAGGGAGGGGTTGGAGGCCATGTTTCTGCCAGGGCAGGACCAGGGGTGCTAATAGAAGGAAGGTAGGCAGAGTGGTGGGGGGTCTGAGCCAGTATGTGCTGGTTATACTGGGAAACAACTTGTCTCATTGTGTTATGTGACCCTAGGTAGGTTCCTATCCTTCTCTGAGTGGCTTCTTTCCCTCTCTCTGACGGAGACCATTCTGCCCACTGTGGGCTGCTGCACAGGGACAGATGGGGCAGGTGATGGGAACAGGTCTTGAAAACTAGAGCTCAGGCAAGTTGCCTAGAAGGGCATGTGGGAAGGGGCAGTGACAGCAGAGGTAGGTGAGGTTGTGGAGGGCCTTGAAGGCAGCTTGTGTCCAGGCAGTGACCCAGAGCAGACCCTGGAGCTACAACGTGCACAAGGCAGACGTGTGTCTTCAGGGAGCAGCAGCTTGGTGATGTGGGCGGGAGGGGGCGGCCTGGAGGTCTGGGTTGACCGTAGACTCAAGCACTGATGACTGACTGGATGTGGGGCTGAGAGGGAGGGGATCCTCAGGGACTCTCAGGTTTCTCTGGGATGGAGTGGGGGTTCTTTTCAGCACTGGAAACGTAGGAGGAAGAGCAGGATTAGGAAGATCCCGGGTTTGGCTGTGACGAATTTGGAGTGCCTGTGAGGCCACTGAGGGCAGGTGTGGGCTGCGCACTTACTTGGATGCAGGGAGATAAGACAGGTGTATGACCTTGGGAGTAGGGGAGAGAGGGGGATCTGAGCAGACCACCAAAGGAGACTGAAGGGCAGCCAGCCCCAGGGCCCCCCAGGAGCCAATGTGGTGCCCACCAGGGGGCATCTGGGAGAGGGGGAGGTCAGCTGTCCGGTGCCTCAGTGGCTTGGTGGTCATTGGCGAGGCAGGGGGAGCTGGAGGTGAGAAACTCGGAGCTGAGCAACACTGAGGACTATGAAGTGGAGGTGAGAGAGGGCAGTGGCTGAGTGAGGACGGAGGAATGGGTGCTGGCTTTGATTTTTAAGATGGCAGAAATGCAAGCTTGTAGCAAGGGAGGGAACTGATGGAGTGAGGCGGGTTGCCTGAGGCCCACCCCAACCGAAGGTGGGAAAGGGCTGTGAGTGGGTTTTGGCAGGTGATTGAGATATTTGGTTTTTATCTGACAGTGTCTGACTTCTCTGGGAAGGAGGAGGCAGGGTGGCAGGCCTGGATGGGTCGGGGCAGCTGGAGCCTGGGGGCACATGGGTTCTGCTTGCTTCTCATCTGCACCCACTCTGGGTATGAGAAAAGAAAGCCTCTGCTTTCTTTTAGGGAACCATCTCTACTCAGCCTGGGGTGTGTGCAGCTGACCGCACTCCCCAGGGTTGAGGGGAGGGAACTACCAGCCTGGCCAGTCAGACACACTCTGGTCACAGTGCATGTGGAGGCGGGGTCGTGACCCCCAGTGGGCCAACACACCTGAGCCCTGGGGCTTTAGGTGGTACCTTTGGGAAAGGGTTTTGACAAGATGTTGGGCTTCCCCGTGGCGCTGGCAGCAGCAGGGAACTCTCTCAGGAGTCCAGGTTGAGGATGACAGTGGCCACACTGGGGCAGCAGGGCTGGTGGAATGCAGGCTGGTGGCTGCTAGAAGCTGCTTCCCACCCCACGGGGTGATCCTGCTGAGAACAGAGCCAGCACAGCAGAGCCAGGAGGCTCAGAGGCCCAGACTTATGACATCTGAATACCTGAACCCTGAAGCCTGTGTACCTTGGACTTCTTAGTCACGTGAGCCAATA
The DNA here is from genome assembly GCF_036321535.1 of Camelus dromedarius. Lineage (NCBI taxonomy): Eukaryota > Metazoa > Chordata > Mammalia > Artiodactyla > Camelidae > Camelus > Camelus dromedarius. The sequence continues at coordinate 6,294,915 of NC_087447.1, read as the reverse complement.
AAAAAAATTTTCCCCCTCCAAGCCAGTTGGGTTTCTGTCACTTGTGACAGAGAGCCCTGGCTGGCAAGGACCGTGAATGGGAGGTGGTCCCCGGCGGCCCTGGACAGGGAACGGTTTTCTCCAGCAGCAGGTTGGGCACAGTCCCAAGGAAGGTGGGCACGTGGGGTCCGCAGAGCTGAAGGCTTGCCGAGCGGCGTGAGGAGTCAGGCTGGGAGAGGAGGTGCCCCTGGGAGCCTGTTGCTGGGATCTGTCCAAAAGGTGAGATTCTGCACCGAGAGAGTTCAGAGTGACAAGCCTGGGTGACAATTGGGAAAGGTGAGGAGGCAGGGTCCAGGGAGCAGCCTTCTTTCGTCCAGGAGGTGCAGCAGGGAGTGAGGTTCTCAGGAGCCACTGGCCTGGGCCTCTCCATTCTCAGCCTGTTGGCTCAGCCTTGGCCGAGTGCTTATGAGTGGAACCTCCAGAACCAGGCCCTGGATTCAGATCCTGGCTTCTCCACCTATTAGCATTGAACAAGTTCTCTGTCTTCTCTCATTTCTCTCATCTGTAAAATGGGGCTAGTCATTATCTATTATATATATTATACATACTAGTTACAGCTGTTAGTTAGGGCAGAGGGCTAATGTAACAAACTCAAAACATAGGTTCAGATACAATGGAAATTTATTTCTCGTCCACATGAGGTTCATAGTGGGATTTATCTGATCAGTAGACAGTGCTTCTCCAAGAGGGACTTCAGGGCCCAGGCTCCTTCATCATCCATTCGTGGCTTTCAAGGTCATTGTGGAAGGGGACGTCTCAGAGCCCAGGGAGGTTTTTTTGGGCCAAGACTGGAAGTGGCCCCATTGCCTCTGTTTACATCCCTTTGGACCTGTCACAGGGCCCCACCCAAGGGAGGCTGGGAAACGTGGTCTGGCCAGTTTCTGCTGCAGAACCTTACAGGCCATGGAGAAGGGCCTGACCCAGCCTTTGACAAGTGTTAGGAATGCACCCTTCTGAGTCAGAGGGCAGGAGGTCCAGGGAGATAGTGCTCCTGGTTGGGTCTGGCCTGAGTCGAGGAAGGTGGGTCTGCCCTGCACTGTGGTTACCACTGGGCGTTGGGAGGGGGCAGCCTGTCAGTACCCCAGCTGCAGAGCTTTGGGGACCAGATGATTTTCATTTTTTATTCTCTACCCATTGGGGAGCCTCGAGATCCAAAGTGGTAAGCTTGTCTGCAGGACATGAAGAGGACCAAGTTCCCTCTCTTAAAAAAATTTGGGCATGGCGGTGGGAGAATGGCACCTGTGGCTCAGGTGCTCCACTGGGGCATGGTCCCTCCTGTCTTTGGACAGAGTGTTTGGTGAGAATGGCGGGTCGCTCTGGACTCTCTTGAGGGGCTCCTTGTAATTGGGGAGCGGGGCAGGACCCGTGTGACCCCCACCTCCCATTACCAGAGCTATCTTTACTCTGAAATCACCTCCTTCCTATTTTGTGTGCATGTGTGTGTTCAAATGTCAGTTTTAGAAATGGAGTAAGAGCTAAGGTGTCTGTACCCACCCCAGGAATCAAAAAGCTACAAAGAGAAAGTAAAAAAAGAAAGAAAAAACAAAAAGAAAAAAATGTAGAAACAAAAAAAGAAAGCTACAAAGGAAAACACAAGCTCCCACATTGACACCCATCAGATGGGCAAGAATAGAAAGTTAGATAAAACTGATGGCTGGCAGGGAGATGGGTGCACAGAAGTCTGGTGCTTCTGGTGGGAGCGTAAACTAGTGGGCATGTTTGAAAGGGCAATTTGGCAGCTAAGTGCCCCCTGGCAGTCCCACTCCTGGGTAAAACCTCTCACAAATAGCCATGTCCTAGGTATGGCTTGAAGTGGCAAAGAGTTGGAGGTTGCCAAGTTCTCTGTGACTAGGGCACAGCATGGCAGATAACAATGTGGGCAAAGCTTAAACTCATTGTGTCACGTGAAAAACAGAAAAATGCAGAGCCAGATCTATAGCACAGCAGTATTTATGGAAAGTAAAAACACAGACAAGCACAGCAATCCTGTATATTTCTGCCACTTACTCTGCAACCTTGGGTAATTGAATTAAGCTCTCTGCTTCAGTTTCCTCCTCTGTAAAGTGGGGACAGTAATAGAATCTCCTTCAGGGACATGATGATTAAATGAGATATGACACATAAAATACTTAGCACAGTGCCTGGCACATTGTAAGCACCCAATAAATGGTACCTCCTGTAACTGACGTGTATGGAAATAAACGCATGGAAAGCAGAGTGGAAGGACATTCTATAGACATAAGAGTGGGCGCTGTGGGGAGCAGGGATGGGATTGGGGATGGGCTGAAGGGGAGAGCTCATTTTAAAGGGAGACTTTTTAGGACCCTGGTGCCCATCCTTTTTAGGATGCCTGGAGTGCCCCAAACCAAAGAGATGGACTGCTAAGTCTATGCACCCAGGTTTAAAGCAAAACCAAAAAATATTGTCAGTTGTCTTTGAAATGGGCTAAACGGATTGAGCCTTCTAGATAGTGTCCTATAAGTACAGGTAAACAGTGGCCCTGCAGCGTCCTTGTCCACTCAACACATATTTCCTGAGCACCTCCTCTGCCAGGCGCTCTTCTGGGCTCTGGGGAGGAGCGCGCAAAGGATGACCTGCCCCTGTGGGGCTTCCATTCTATCTGGGGAGCAGGTAACAGGCAGATGATAAACAAATGAGCAATCCCCCAATGCCAGGGTGTAAGAGCTATAAAGGAAAAGAAAGCAAGGTTGGGGAGAGGGACGGGGCAACAGTGTGCTGGAGGTTCTGGGAACTTGGAGGAGGCCAGTGTGTAGAAGCAGCAGCCAGTGGGTGGGTTGGGGGGGGGGACCTGGCCATTTCAGCCCCGCCCCGCACTTGTTCCTGTGAGGGGCAGGGGTGCTGCCCTTGTTTCCAGCCACAGAGTCTCTTCCACCCCTGCCAGGGTTGGTTTCACTTTCCCCTTCCACTAAGTTCTTTGAGTTTTGTTTCTGCCCTGTGGGTTCCCTGCCCCCTCCCACCACCTTTGTCTGGGACGCCTGTCCGTTTTGGGTAGGGGGACTGATGATGAGGTCGGGGCCTGGGCCTCCATTCCTCCTCCAGAGGCCCCACTTTATCACTTACCTGGTCCCATCTCCCTGCGGGATCCTCCTCCCTATCACACTGGAGGGAGTAGTGCACCCCGGGAAGGGTTTGGGCCCAGGGCATCCTCCTCGTGTGTATTTCGGTTCTCGCATCACCCCTTATCAGCCTCGTGGCTTTGAATGGATAACCTGAGCTCTCCATGCCTCAGTTTCCTTATTATAAAATGGGCATCGTAACAGGATTGTTGTTTACAGAGATATTTACAGAAATCTGATTTCACACCAGGCTGGCCTTAGGCTGTGAACAAACCCAGTTCCTGGCCCCATGTATCTGACCTTTGATGAGGGCAGAGGTCTCACCTCTGACCGAGGATTGGAATCACTGGTGAGCTTTGAAGGTGAACGATGCCCAGAGCCCATCTCCAGAGATTCTGATTTAACTAGATGGGAGGCCAGGGCACCCATGTACATTAAAGGCTCCCCAGGTGGTTCTAACCAGGATTAAGAACCACTAGACTAATATTAAGTTGTAAAACCACTTGGAGCAGTGCCTTGCTCCTAAGCCTTCAGTAAATGATGCTGTTCTGTCTCCCAGGCCACAGTCATCTCTTACCTGAATTATCCCAACAGACTCCTATTGGCTGCGCTGCCTCCGGGTCCCCAGTGCTGAGTTTTTGTCTGTCGTGGGGGCAGGTCCATCTCTGTGAACTCTGACTTAACCAGACTTAATCTTGTGACTGCTCCTGCCTCCTTGAGATTGAATGCACACACACACACACACACACATACACACACACACACACACACACACACACACACTGATCTGACTCAGTGCCTTTGCCCACACAGGCCTTCCCAGTCTGCATAGTTTGCCCACACAGGCCTTCCCAGTCTGCATAGTCCCAAATACTACACAGTCTTTAAAGCTGAGCTCAAATGTCACTTCCTCCAGGAGGGCTGGCTGAAAGTGGCCTCTTTTTCCTTTTGCTCTTGGGTTAGTGTTAACATGATCTATCTTTTCCATCCTTTTACATTTAAACTTATCTATGTTTTCACATTTAGAGTGGGTTTTTTTGTAGGCAGAATATGACTGGGTCTTGCTTTTTCTAATGCAATCTTATCATTTCTTCCTTTTAATTGGAATGTTTACACCATTTACCTTTTTCTTTTTTTTTAAAGGTAGTACATTTCTTTTTTTAAGGTTTATTTATTTTTTATATACTTGTATATATTTATTTTTTTACTGGAGTTACTGGGGATTGAGCCCACGACCTTGTGCGTACTAAGCGCACACTCTACCACTGAGCTATACCCTCCCCCTTCTTTTTTTTATTATTGTGGCAAAATACATGTAAAATTTACCATTTTAACCAGTTTTAAGTGAACAGTTAGGGCATGAATTGCTTTTACACTGTTGTGCAACCATGACTTCTCCATGTCCAGAATTTTTTTTCATCATCTCAACCTGAAACTCCGTTCCCATTGAATGCTAACTCCCCATTCCCCTCTTCCCACAGCCCCTGGGAACCACCATTCTATTTTCTGTTTCTGTGTCTTTGACCATTCTAGGCATCTCATACAAGAGGAATTGTACAGTATTTATCCTTATGTGTTTGGCTTATTTCACTTAGCATAATGTCTTCAAGGTTCATTGGTGTTGTAGCCTGTGACAGAATTTCCTTTTTAAGGTTGAATAATACTCCATTAATGTATATACCACACTTATCTATTCATCTATCCATGGATATATGGGTTGTTTCCGCCTTTTGACTGCTGTGAATAATGCTGCTATGAACATGGGTGTACAAATGTCTATTCCAGTCCCTGCTTTTAATTATTTGGGGTATATATGCAGAAGTGGAATTGCTGGATTACATGGAAATTCTGTGTGTGTGTGTGTTTGAGGAACCACTCCACTGTCTTTCACAGCAGCTGCATCATTTTACATTCCCACAATTGATGCACAAGGGTGCCAATTTCTCCAAATCCTCACTGACACTTGTTATCTTTTGGTTTTGTTTTTTGCATTTCCTGATTGCTAAGGATACTGAGGACTTTTTCATGTGCTTATTGACTATTGGTATATGTATATTCTTTGGAGAAATGTCAATTCAAATCCTCTTTCCATTTTTAAATTGGCTTATTTGGTTTTTTATTGTTGAACTGTAAGACTTCTTTAGATATTTTGGCTACAAGTCCTGTATCAGATGCATGATTTGCAAATGTTTTCTCCCATTTTGTGAATTGTCTTTTCACTCTTTATGGTGTCCTTTGAAACACAAAAGTTTTAAATTTTGATGAAATCTAATTAATTTTTTTCTTTTGTTACTTGTGCTTTTGGTATCATATCTAATAAATCATTGCCTAATCCAAGGTCATTCCTGTGGGTTTTTATTTTCTAAGAGTTTTAGCTCTTACATTGAAATTTGATTCATTTTGAGTTAATTTTTGTATGCGGTGGGAAATAAGGGTCCAACTTCTTTCTTTTGCGTATGGAAACCCAGTTGTTTCAGCATCGTTTGTTGAAAAGACTCTTCCCACTGAGTGGTCTTGGCACCCTTGTCTAAAATCAATTGACCATAAATGTAAGGGCTCCTATTTCTGGATTCTCAATTCTAGTCCATTGATCTCTATGTCTATCCTAATGCTAGTACCACAGTCTAGATTATATGGTAGCTCTGTACTAAGTTTTAAAATTAGAAAATGTAACTTGTCTATCTTTGTTCTTCTTTTTCAAGATTCTTTGGCTGTTCTGGGTCCCTTGACTTTCTCCGTAAATTTTAGGATCAGCTTGTCAACTTCAGCAAAAGGCAGCTGAGATTTTGATAGGATTGAGATAAATCAGATCTTTTCTCCTGGTTATTAACCAGATTTTCCTCCTTCTTTGTATGTATATTAATTTTTTATTAGATGCCAAACATTGTGAATTTTATGTTACTGGTCTGGATTTTATTGAATTCCTTTAAAGAGTGTTGGACTTTTCCTGGCAATTTGGTTGTGGATTAGTTTGATAATTTCAAGATTTGTTACAAGCTCTTTTATGGTGGGTCTAGAATAGCCTTCAGTAAGGGCTGATTTAAGCCCTCTTCTTAGGCATGGAACCCCCTTTTGGTTTCTCTACTGAATTTTCTGTGTATTCTAATGAGATTTCTCTACTCTGACTAGACAGAATCTTCTTATCAAGATTTCTAGTCCTGTGTGAGCTTTGGGAATTATTGGTCTTACATCTCTTGAATGATGTTCTGGTCCAGCCTTGTGGAGTTTCACCCTATGTCAGGCACAGATTGGTGTTCCTCTTACAGCTTATGGGGACCCCTATGCAGCATTTGGGGTTCCTTCTGTATATTGGTTCCTACTCTTATTCTACCCCACAAATTCTAGCTGCCCTTTGCCTCTCCAGGCTCTGGTTTCTGTCTCCTTAACTCCATGAGACTGGTGAACCTCCCTGCACTGCAGTAGGGCAGGTGCCTCTAGGCAGATGGCAGATGTAGATGACCCCAGCGATGGTAGGGCTCACATCATCTGCTTCCCTTTTCTCAGAGACTTCAGTCTTGTGCCACCAATTTTATAACATCTGAAAGTATTTATTTCTTATACTTTGCCCAGGTTCTTAGTTGTTTATGTCAAAAGGATCATTTCAGTCCACCTTACTTGCTCATGGCCAGAATCAGAAGTCTTTCTCTGTCCTCTGAACTCCCCAAAACTTTGCCTGTCCCTCTTCCAAAGTTCTGCCCATGCTCTGATCTGGATTGTAATCGTGTGTGCATGTTTTACCTCCCCCACTGGACTGTGACCATCTCAAGGGCAGGGGGGTTATCTTATTTGTAGCTGCATCTACAGGGTGTCTCACAGTGCCTGGCACATTGTGGGCATGTGGCAGGCATGTTTTGGTCAGCCCTGCCCCTCTTCCTTCAAGACATCTGAGATCACATCCCCATCCTTTTTCAAACTGATTTAATTAATTAAAATTTCTCCTTTTAAAAATTGAAGTATGGTTGACTTACAATATTATATTAGTTTTAAGTGTGCGACATAGTGATTTGATATTTTTATAGATTACACACCATATGAAGCTATTATGATATTATTGACTATATTCCCTGTGCTGTATGTTACATCCCTGTGACTTATTTATTTTATAACTGGCAGTTTGTACCTCTTAATCCCCTTCACCTATTTTGCCCATCTCACCCCCCAACCCCACCGGCAACCACGAGTTTGTTCTCTGTATCTGTGAATCTGTTTCTGTTTTGTTAGATTTGTTTGTTTGGTTTTGTAGATTTCACACATAAGTGAAAACATACAGTCTTTGTCTGACTTATTTCACTGAGTGTAATGCCCTCCAGGTCCATCCGTGTTGTCACAAATGGCAAGATTTCATTTTTTTATGACTAATAAGGTATTATACATATGTGTATGTGTATACACATCAAACATCTTTTTTTTTTTTACATACTGAAGTATAGTCAGTTACAATGTGTCAGTTTCTGGTGTGCATCTCACACCTTTATCCATTCATGTGTCAATGGGCACTAGGTTGCTTCCTTATCTTGCTATTATAAATAATGTTGCAATGAACATAGTGGTGCATATATCTTTTTGAATTACTGTTTTCATTTTCTTTGGATAAATACCCAGGAGTGGAATTGTTGGATCATATGGTAATTCTAGTTTTAATTTTTTGAAGAACCTCCGTACTATTTTCTGTCCTTAGAGAACTGTTCCTTCCACTCCATCCAGGAGGTACCATCAGGACTGCTGATCAAAGTCCCCTCCCCACCAGGTCCCTGTGATTGGTCCAGGAATGGCCATGAGACTCGAGGCAGGACATGTCAGAATCCTTCCCTGGGTTTTTGCTACCTGGATGTGTAGGAAGTATCCTCTCTCTACTCTGGTGACAAAGGTCCAAGGACAACAAACTGATGTGGCCTGCAGCCAACATTCCCATGGAAGAGAATGAAGCCAACAGAGAGAGAGAAATGATGAAATGAGGAAGAGAGTAGGACACACACACACACAGGGACTCAAGTCCCTTGATTCTGGCAAAATTGAGGTCAGACCCTTTTTATGATTTAGTAAAACAAGTCAATTACTTATTTTATCCTTTTTGGCTTAATTTAGTTCTGTCAAACCAAAGGGACCTAACTGGTGCAAGGCATCTCCATATATCTGCTGAATGATGGGATTAATTCTCATACCTATCTCATTCCCAATGCACATGAGGTAGCTTCCAATAAGAACAAGGAAGATAACATTTTTAAATAGAAATGGAGACTCAAGAATGTGAAAATATAATTTAAAAGAGAACATGAAGAGCAGGAACAAGAGCATAAAGATATAAATATGCAGGTCTATTATTAAATAAAGCCTGTAAAGTGTTCTGTTAATTGAATATCAAATTTGGCTCTGAGCTTCCTGGCAGCCAAAGCAAAAAGGGAGCTGTAGTAACTTCACCTTTTTTTTTCTCCAGCGATAACAGAGCCTACAAGTTCCTCAGGGGAAAGAAAATTTTTGCTAGACTTTAGCCCCAAAGGAAAAGTTTCAGATGGGGCTCTGTCAAACTTAGTTGTCAGCCTTGCCTTGACCGAGAGGCTTTTGTCAAACTGGTCACTCCCTCCTCTTTGTGGGGGTGGGTAATTAGGTTTATTTATTTATTTATTTTTAGAAGAGGTACTGGGGATCGAACCCAGGACCTCATGCATGCTAAGCATGTGCTCTACCACTTGAGCTATTCCCTCCCAACTCCCTCTTCTTTGAAACACTTTCTTCACTTGGCTTGGAGCCCTCACTCTCTGGGCTCACGTCCTCCCCTCTGGCCTTTCTTGTCTGGTATCCGTGGCTGGGTCTCCCTGTCCTCCCCTGACCTCTAAATGGTGGCAGGCCCAGGCGCAGTCTCCAAACCTCTCCTTTTCTTCCCCCTCTCTGCCTCCCTGGCCCAAGTCCTCCAGTCCCTCTCCTGGACAACAGACCCTCTTTCCACCTTGGCCCTCAAGTATAATCTCTACACCGCAGCCAGAGGGATCTTTTAAAAACATAAATCAGCTCACACACACCCCCTCTCAAAATCCTCTACTGTAATGGCAACTTTGACCAAACAAGATGCATGGGATGTAATAAGAGATCATTTTTGTCTCCCAATGTCTGTCTAAAATTCATAAGGAAACTTCTCTCTGCCCCCAAATGAAGTCGTGACTTTCTGTCTATGCCACAATTCCTCACAGTGCCAGCCAGTTCTCTGTGAGGCTCCACAGCCTTTCTGGAAGTCTCCTGTACCGTTGACCCACTGGGCTGCCATGACTTCGGGGAGTCCATCTCAAGCTCTCCAGGCGGCCTCCTTGAAGCACTTCTCCCCAGATTTGGGGTTAGAAGGCAGCCCCTCCAGCCCTAGCCCCTGAAGGGAGTGTTGGGACTCTGAATCAAATTCAACACAAAATTCCCCTTTCAGAATCCACCCTCCAACCCTTTATACTCTTGAGGTGGACCAGGGGTTTCAACAAGAGCAAAACGGGTTCTTCTAATAGCCTCTCACAGTTCCCATCATGCTCAGGACAAATCCTGAGTCCCTCCCATGGCCACCAGGTCCCAGAGAAGTTTAAAATGTCAAAATATCAAAGAATATTATAAATAATTGTATGTTAGTAAAAATAAAAACAATCAAAGTGAACACCTTTCCAGAAAAAATATGAAATGTCAAAATTGGCACTAAAGTATCATAAATTTAAGTAGATCAATAACCAGTAAGGAAAATGATAACCTAAGACTCTAATGCAGAAGAACCCTGACGGAGAGCTTTTATAGGGCAGTTCCACCAGACTTTCAAGGAAAAGATGGTCCTTATACCAGTTATTCCAGAACAGGGAATGAAAAAAGGCTGCCCATTTCCTCATGTGACTCCCAAACCAGATAAGGACACTATCAGAAAAGGAAAGTATAGAGCATTTCACTCTGAACACAGATGTGAAACTATGATCTAATACAATAAAATAAATGGGTAGGGGAAGGACCTCGTAGGATGTCCAAAACACAAACTCTAATTCAAAACATTTATGGATCTGACTACACCAAAATTAAGGATTTTTGTTCCACAAAGGGCCTCCGAAATAATGTTGACAGACAGCTGGTTGCCATCTAGTAGATAAACAGCTCTTGCAAGTCAAGAAGGAAAAGCCAAGAAGCACAACAGAGAAATGGCAATGAACAGAAAGCAGCAGCTCATGGAAGGATTGATCCAAATGGCAAAAAAAAAATAATGAAAATGTGGTCAAAGAAGCCATCAGCACAATTCAATTAAAATTACAGTGAGATATTGGGAATCCAAATCTGCACTCAAGACGGATGCCCTTTGAGATCACTGTGGATATTTGGGAGTACCTTCTTCTTGGTTCTGAAGCAGGAGGTGTATTTTTTCTATATGATTTCTCAGCTTCATCCAGCATTGAGAGGGCTTCCCTCCAACAGTGTGTCATGTCATCTCCCCCATGAGCGACACATGTCAGCTCCCCGAGGGCAAGGATTTGTGTCTGTCCTGTTGACGGCTGCTGCTCCTGCATCTAGATCAGGGCCAAGCACACGCCGGGGGCTCAGCACAGGTTCATTGAACGAATGGATGTTACAACCACGTTCCTCCACGTTGGTTTACATCTGGTGTAGGAAGTGGGGTCAAGCCATCCCAAGTCATAGCTTTCAGCCCCAAAAGGCCAGGAAATGTTCTAATGACATGGCAGCATACAGAGAAATAAGGTTTTTCTAGTCTGGAGAACTTCAGGATTATTCAAGTTCAAATCCAGACTGTGAACAAAGTGAAGTCACTAAGGATCATCTTTCAAGTAGATAATTAGAATGTGTTTCTTTCTCCACTTGGAGGAAGCAGACACTCATTCTGAGAAAAAAGGAAAAGGGGAGAGAAATGAGAGGTGAAAGAGGGGGAAAAAGAGAGGAAGACAAGAAGGGGAAGAGACAGATAAGAGAGGAGAACATGTGACTTGATGGACAAATGCAATCTAAGAATAAAAAGTTTAAAACTTCCAGAAAAAAGAATTACAGTGAGATACCATTTTATAACCATCAGGTGACTAAAAATTCATGAGGTGAATGATACAGACGTCTGTTGAGGGTGTGGGCAGACAGAACTCTTCGTCACTGTGGCAGGCATAAATGGTAGAGCCTCTTTCTCAAGCAATTTGAAAAGACATACACATTTGTTCCAAGACCCTGCACTCTCCATCCTTGATAAATAAGCCCAAGAAATTCTTATCCAGATGAACAAAGAGACACATACAAGGGCATTGACTGCAGCGTCCTCTGTGGAAATAGAAGTTGGGGGCAACCTGGCATCCAACCTCGGGAGAATGGATTAGTAAAAGTGTAATAGAGGCAAATTATGGAACGCTAGGCAGCAGTCAGAAGCAACAGATAGCTTCTAAATACATAGCATTCAGACAGAAGAGTAAAGAACTGAAATGAGACTGACAGCAGAATACCAGTCCTATATACTAAAGCCACAAATGCTTCAACATGATTAGATATTCCACAGATTCATTCATATTTAAGTAGGATGGGAATGGAGGTCAAAGATAAAGGAGGAAAAAAATTAACCAAAACAAGAGGGTGGCCTTGTATCCACTGATGATTTTTGTACACTGTGAAACAAGGAATCCAATCAACTCCCTGGGCCCAAACACCAGAAAAGAAATGTGCAAAGGACGTGAACAGGCAATTCACAGAGGAGGCACAAATGGCCCAGAAAGATAGGAAAATATACTAATCTCACAAATAATGAAGGGAATGCCAGTTATAACAACAAGGGCATATTTTTTCACCTATCAGGTTAACAAAGATTTTTAAAAATTGTAATACGCTTTGCTGGTGAGGGTGTAAAAAACACTGTTGATTGAAATCTATATTGACTGAGCCTTGCGGGGGAGTGATTGGGCATTATCAAAATGCAAAAGGCTTAGAGCCAGCAAGTTTGCTTATAGGAACTTATCTTGCAGAAATACCTGACATGCAAAGGCACATTTCCAAGGATGTCACTGCTGCAGTGTCCCAGGGAAGCTAGCAGAAGCTGTGTGCACGTTGGACAGGAGGAGATGGGTTTGTAGGTCATGTCAGTCATACTGTGACACCCGGTGAAGATGGTGAAGGCTGACGTGGCTCTGCATGTACCGACAGGGAAAGATAAGCATAACATACTATTAATTAAAAAATCTCATTTTTATTGAGAAATTACACAAAATCACAAGATAGTAAATGGGGAGGGTACAACTCAGTGTTAGAGGGTGTGCTTAGCATGCATGAGGTCCTGGGTTCAATCCCCAGTACCTCCATTAAAAAAGAAAGAAAGAAAGAAACCTAGTTACCTGCCGTGGGCCAAAAAAATAAATCATAAGATACTAAAATTGTCCACTGTTTCAGGTCTCAGTTTTTGCATTGAAGGCCAAGTATAAATCATTAGTTCAAGGGCTCCCATGTTCCTAAGCAGGTGTCAGACCCCCTTGCAGGCAGAACAGGAGGGAGACTGAGACAGGGTGCTGTCAACCCCAGCACCTGCCACCAGGAGGGCGTGAAAGAGCGTGGGTAGAGGGACAAGGGAGAGGAGCGTGTGACAGTGGCTGGGCTTTCCTGTCTGCTCAGACTTTGAGAGGGGCTCAGAGTAGAACTTTGTTCCTGGAAATTTGGAAGGACCCAAGGGCTAGAGTCAGACTGCGCCCAGGGAAATGGAAAGGTGACAGGCCTGGACAGCCATTGCCCTCCGGGTGACAGAGCCAGGTGAGGGGGCGGCATTGGGAGTAGGCTGCACGTGATCAAGGGTGAGGCAAGCCCCCAACTTCAAGGGTCAGAAGGCCTGAGGGCGGGGGGCCAGTCCAGGGCCAGCTTGACAGGAAGTTTTTCCAAGCAAGCTCCTGGGGGCAGGGAGAGGAATAGTGCAGAGAAAGGTGTTCTGGGTGCAGGGCAGCGCCCAGTGCCAGGAGCTGCAGCTGAAGTTGGAAGCCATCAGATCCACCCCAGGAGAGGCTTTTCCCATCGCTGTCAAGGGAGCTTGGATTGAAAGTTCCTGGAGGGGTCTCTGAGGCACCCATAAAGTGCCCCAGTGAGAAAGTCTCAGCATAGGTCCTGCCAGGCCCTAGGTCCCTTCCTGTCCCTATGCTCCTCCTCCCTTTCTGAGCCCCTCTCAGCGGAGATTTATTTTATACCCATGCATGTGTTTCTGTTTTTCAAAAGATGCTAGTGGACATGCCCATCAGTCATTGAAAGACTGTTGAGTTCACATCACTTTACTAACATGCTGTTACCAAGCTGGGCAGGGCTGCAGGGAAGGTGAAGAGCTTGGTTTTGGACACTTTACATTTGAGATTCCTATGAGAGAGACATCCAGGTGGAGCTGTGGAGCAGATCACTGGAGTTTGGGAGAGAGGAATCAAGTTCCAAGTTTGAGAGAGACGTCTGGGCTCCTGGTAAATTTGAGACTCATCTGTGAATAGACAGTATTTAAAACATGAGCATGGATGAGACCACCAAGAGAGTGTGGACAAAGAGTACTGCATGCTGAGTCTTCTCCTGGAAGGGGAGGAAGAGCCAGCAAAGATGGGGAAGGAGTGGCCAGAGCAGGAGGATCCACTACACCCTGAGGCAGCAACGGGGCAGCCATTGGGCATCTGGGTGGGAACAAGTTTAGGGGGCGGTGGGGTAACAGGCCGACAGAGCGGGTTAAAGAGAGAACAGGGTGGGGAAATTGACATTGGCAAATAAAGCCAACTCTTTCAGGAGGTTTTGCGGCAAAGGGCAACAGAGAAATGGGGCGGTATTGGGGAAGGAGAAGTGGCGTCAGGAGAGAAATAAAGGCACATTTGTGCTGTTGGAAATGATTCTAAAGAGAGTGGAAATTTGCTGAGGAGAGAGGAAGTTGATTGCTGGAGCCATGGCCTTGAGCAGGCTATAAACAAACGAATATTGGTGAAGTGTTGATAAGTGGAATAGAGCAGGGGCATGCTGCTGCTTAGATAGCCTTGTCAGGTGACATTTTAGCAAAAACCTGAAGGAAGTGAGAGAGTGAGTCCTTTGGATTCTGGGGGGAGAGCATTTCAGGAAGCAGAAACAGCAAGTGCAAGGGCCCTGAGGTGGGACTGACTGGGAAGCTGAAGGTGCAATGTGGCTGTATCAGAGTGAATGAAGGGGGCAGTGGTGGGACCTGTGGGTAGATGGGGCAGATGGATCACGCAGGACCTAGTAGGCCAGGGTAAGGATTTCAGCTTTTACTCTTCAAGAGATGGAGTCTGCTAGATGGTTTTCAAGAGGCATGACAGGCTCTGGTCGTAAGAGGATCACTCTGACTGCTGAGTAGAGGATAGAATCGGGGCAGGAGCAGAAGATGGGTGCAGGGGTTCTGCAGAGACCCAGATGAGAGGCGATAGTGGTTTGGGGGAGCCTGTTAATGGTGGGGGAGGGAAGAGGTGGCTGGATTCTGCACGAAAGCGGCACCAGCAGGGTTTGCAAGTGCACGGGGTGTGGAGTATGAGAGAGATGGGGGTTCAGGATTTTGGTCTGAGCAGCGGTAAGGATGGATATGGCCTTGACTTTGACAGGACAGACAGCGAGTCTGATTTTCTACATGTCAGATTAATTGAGATGCTTACTCATCATCCATGTGAAAATGTCGATGAGCCATTGGCTGTGAGTCTGGACTTAGTGGGAGAGGTCAGGGTTGAGATATGTAAACTTGGGCAGAGCTGGAAGGTGACAGATGGCCTTTAAGTCTGCCCAACTGGATGAGCTCACTGGAAGAGTGAGTGTGACTGGAGAAGAGAAGGTCTGTACGCACCTCATGAAAATATTGACCTAAGAACCCAGAATTGCCCTCTGCTGAGAAAGAAAGCAGCCCAGAGTTTGTCCAGGAAATCAACTGGGTTGGGGTCTGGAGGGGACTTGCTGTCTGAAACTAGCACAGACTACACACGTGCCCTCCACCTGGGGCCCCCTGGGTGACATTCAGCAGAGGAGGTGGATGGGTGGGGATGGCAGCCGACCAGAAAGAATGGAGTTGACCTATTTCCAGTGGCAAAAGATCTTCACCTGGGGTATTTAGGCTGTTACACTGACTGCTCACGGCGGAGATGCTAGTGGGATGGAGTCTGTGAGCAGACGAGGGTCCACAGAAACAGAGTGCTGAGAAAAACGTGCCCCTAGGGCATCTCCTGGGATTTACTTCCAAGACTGGTCTCATTGGGGCTGCACTGTTGGCTAATTAATAACAACTCATACAGCCGTTGTGGAAATGTGCCGGGTATGTGTGTAGTAACTGATCTAATCCTTACCCTAGGAGGTATACCCTATTATAACCCTCCCCACATTGCCCATGAGGAAACAGAGGCACCAAGCAGGTACGTGACAAGTGGGGGAGCTGGGATTCGAACCCCAGAGCTTCCTCTGGGCTCTTAACCATCGTGCTCTGCTGCCTCCCAGTGACGGTCTGTTATCATTAGCAGTTTTAACAAACATTTACCAAGTTGTGTTACCTTTGTGATTTCATTTAATCCTTGTGACAAACCTCTGGGATGAGACTGTGATTCCAGTCTTGGGAAGTGACTTGCCCAATATCAAAGAGCTGGTGACAGGCCACGCCAGGCTACTTCCTCTCCAGGGCCTCCACTCAGCACCATGTCCCTGTATGTTGGTCGGAGTGGTCAGCTCCAGGCATCCCATGCGGATTTATGAGGTCAAGGCTTTTTGGCAATGCTTAGAGGTTTGAGATAAGATTTGAATACTCTGACTTCCTCCAGAACCTCCTCCAGGCTTTGGTTTGCCTGCTGTCTTGCTCCTGGGCATAGTGTTCAACTTCTTGGCCCTTCCTGCTGTGTCTAGGTCTGGGAGTGTAAGTGGTTTGAACAAGATCTTGTGAGAGTTCAGTTTGAACCCTCCTTGGCCACAGAAGAGACTGAGGGGTGTCCAGGAGGCAGGTGGAGGGAGAGGGAAGCCTCAGGCACCACCTGGCAATCTTCATAGAATGTGAAGGCCCTTTGAGATGGAGAGTCCTGAGATCCCTTTGACAGATGGAGAAACACAGGCCAAGTGAGGGCAGAGGGCAGAGGTCAGCAGGAGTCCCATGAGTCAGGATCAGAGGCAGGACTTGGCCCTGGGTCTCTGCACTCCCAGGCCTGGACTGTTCCTCTGCATCCTGCTGAACTCCCCCCACCCCCA
This sequence comes from Camelus dromedarius, assembly GCF_036321535.1. Taxonomy (NCBI): domain Eukaryota; kingdom Metazoa; phylum Chordata; class Mammalia; order Artiodactyla; family Camelidae; genus Camelus; species Camelus dromedarius. The sequence continues at coordinate 6,278,641 of NC_087447.1, read as the reverse complement.
ACCCAAGAAAGTTGGCCTCAGCTAATCTTCCTGGCCTGCTTTTTGCTGGAGCCCTTGAGACTGGCTGAGGACTGGTTGCCATAGAGATGGTGGGGTGGGCAGTTCCAAGGCTGGCAGATGGGGGTGGAGTATGGGGCAGGACACCAATATGCTGAACACCCATCAACCGTTGGTCAGGACCACATTGGGGAGACCAGGGGAAGACACACGGCTCCAGGCTCCAGGGACGGCTGTAGGTCTGCTCAAGCTTCTGTCAAGCATCCAGCAAGCTGAGCAGGTGAGGGAGGTTCTGGGGGTGGGAGGAGGACACTGCCAACTGCCCAGAGGCAGGCTGGCTCTCTGGGGTAGGGGAGGCCAGGGCTGAGAGAAGCCCTTGGGAAGCCATGAGACTGGAGCTGAGGCCCAGATGAGCGACAGGGAGGCCTGAGGTGGGCAGGGAATATAGGGAGGCCTAAAGGATAGAGGATAAAGATGCCCCGGGATGTCCCAGGCTTTTAATGGAGCAATTTTGGAAACACTGCAGGAGGATCATGGTTTCAAGAAAAATAATGAGTTTTTCCCACCTTGGCTTAGCAAGTCCAGGGCCCTATGGGGCATTCAAAGGAGCTATCCAGGGCCCAAAAGCAGTACAGTGCAATGGTGACAAATCTGGGCTCTTGGGACAGACTCAACGCGTTCAAGTCCTGGCTCCACTTACTGGCTGTATGACCTTAGTCAAGTGATTTCACCTCTCTGAGCCCCAGTTTTCTCATCCGCCTGTTGGAGGTGATAGCGAGTAACTAGCTCATAGGGTCCCTGGGGAGGTGAAATGAGTTAACCCAGGAGGTGCTCAGTAAATAGCAGCTGTTGCTATTCTAATGCTGATAATTCAGGTTGATCAGTCAGTTTTGGTGGTAACAAGGGCCCTGAGGGGCCAGCCAGGGTGCTCAGAAGAGGAGGATCCCCTGGGGGAGGTGTGAGGTGGTCCAGGAGGCTGCTCAGAGCTCAGGCCTTCTCTCCTGTCTTTGCCCAGGATAGTCTCGGGAGCAGTGATGGTGCAATTCAGGGCCAGCAGCAGAGGTCTCGGAGTGCAGGGGAGACAGCAAAGAAGGACCGGAGGCTCAGGGGCCGGAACAAGAAAGGGCAAGGCTCCGCTGAGGCTGAGGAGTAAGCAGCTGTGGGGCGGGAGGGATGCGGGGGTCAGGCCCCCTGGGGGCTGGCACTGGAAGCTAACCCTGCCCTGCCCTCTCCCTCCTCAGTCTCCTCCCTTCTCCACCTCGGAAGCCCTCCTTCCCTTTCCAGTGGGCCTGGGAGAGTGCTACCATGGATGGCCGGGCTCCGCTTCAGCCTGGCTCCACCTCGGCCCCTGGCCACCAGGCACTGCCTGTGCCTCCAGCGGTCCAGCAGCACAAGTCCAGGCCCAAGTCCACGGCCAACCTCCCGGAGGCCCATGGCTTCTGCTGGAAGACAGAGGTGCCAAACCTGGAGAGGAGACAGTTCAGCGTCTGCAGCTGCATCCCCATCCCTCCTGGCAAGGGGAAGAGCCAAGTGCTAGAGCCGCCTGGGGAGTGTGGCCGGCAGCCACCCGGGAAGAGGTCCGGCTCGGGATTGGGGTCTGAGGAGGCCACTGAGCCAGAAGCCCCAGGTACTGAGGAGTCCGAGGAGGGGGAGCCCAGAGCCCCCCACAGACAGAGGGCTGCTTCTCGAAGAAAGGGGCGGAATTCCAGTGAGATGGCCTCAGACGAGAGTGAGCTGCAGTGCGAGGGGAGCAGCTCCAGCTCCAACAACCTGCAGGGGCCGCAGAGAAGGAAGTCAAGGGCCAAGGAACTGGAGAGGCCATGGGACCTGGAGAAGCTGCAGAGGCAGTTACAGCAGGAGTTGGACTGTGGTGAGTCGGGGGCTCCGTGCCCGGGTTCCCCACAAAGCCAGTGACCCGGGCCAGGTGTTCAGACAGGGCTGCCTGGGCTCTAGGTGCGGGGTGGGACTGCCCGATGGGCCAGGAGAGAGTGGGCGCCCTGACTCATCCCTCTGCGGACAGGCACCGAGAAGCAGCCCTGGGAGGCTTTACGGGCAGTCGTTCAGGGCTCCGGCCGCAGTAGGAAGGCCCAGGCCTTGAGAGGTGACGAGACTTTCCTGTTTGCCAACTTTCCTAACCGCACCTTCCACAAACGACAGGAGGCCACCAGGTAAAATGGAGAAGGAGGGTGGGAGTGAAGTGCAGGGAGTAGAGAAGGAGCTAGTTCCCCAAGAGACTCAGTCTTTCGTCCTCTCATTCATTCTTTCCTTTGTCCACTCACCAGTCTTTCTGATCATCCAATCATCTGTCCATGCATCCGTCCGTCTGTCCATCTGTCCATCCATCCATCCATCCATCCATCCATCCGTCTGCTTGGCCATTTATTGACACAAGCCACTTTCCATTAATTTCCCATCTTCTATCCATCCATTAATCTATTAGCTAAGTGATTACTGCAACATGTATCAGGTATCTGCTCATAGGTTCTCACGATATAAAGGTAAAAAGACTTGGTTTCTGCTCTAAGAAGCTCAAGGTCTCCTGGAAAAGACGACAGATGGGCAAAACAGCAATGATGGCAGAAGAGTTAGATCATTACTCTGCTTGGGGCTTGAACAAGAGACAGTGGGAGCAGAGGGGGAAGATGACTGGGGGTGGGGGCTGTTGGCAGTGTCAGCTGACGGACTATAATGGCCTGAATCAGGTGGCCATGTGAGTGAAGAGAGGGTGATTTATTTAAAAGGTATTTAGAGGCTGGTTCAGTGGACCTTGGTGACCTGTTAGAAGTAGTAGGTGAGAAGGCATTCAGCAATCTGATAGCACCTTATCCTGTCATCCCTGCTTGAGATCTTTCCATGCTTCCCTGGCCTTGGGACAAAGCCCGGGTTCCTTGGTCAGGAGGCTCCTGTCTCCCACACCAGCTGGTCAGAGTGACCAGAATGCCCCGGGCTCTCCCTACTCTCCCAGGACTGCCCCCAACATTCACCCAGCTGACAGATTTGTCTTTCAACTCCCAAGTCCAGTGCCCCTCCAGGAAGCTCTCCTCTGTGCTCACCTCCCTCAGAGGTCCTGCCAGATCATATTGCACTGGGGTGCTGGGCTGTATATCCACCCCTATATACAGACTGAGGGTTCCCCAAGGGAAGGTGGTAGATCTTTTTGATCATAGCCCCTCCCCTTGCCCTAACAGGACCCAGCACATAGTTGGTGCTCAATGAATATAGGCTGAGTGAATGTCTGCATCTAGCCCTTTGTCTATCTGTCCATCTTTTAACCGTGATTCAATTATGTGTGAACTCCCCAATATAGAGTTTCTGTCTATGTCAGGCGCTGTTGTAGGTGCTGGGGATACATTGGTGGTGAAGGAGACAGACAAGGCTTCCTGCTCTCATGAGGGTTACATTCTACTTGGGAAGAAGGATAATTAATAAAGAAATGAACAAGATAGCTAGAGATGGACAATCCCTGGGAGGTAGATGGGGTGCTGAGGTCTCCCTTTCCATGACCTTTGAGCAAAGACTGATGGACAAGAAGGAGCTGGTCTTGAGATCTGGGGGAAGAATGTTCCAGGTGGATCGAGGTGCTGTCTCTTCAACCATCCACACCAATCATCCATCCCTTCATCCACCCGTAGATCCCACGACCATTTGTTTCTCTTGCCTATCCATTCATCCATCTGTTTGTCCCTCAAACCAAGAGGCATTATCCTAGCTCCTACCTGACAAGGGGGTCACAGAGATGATCTGGCCTCTCCCTTCAAGGAGGCGATATAAGTGGTGATACAGGTGAGGTCCTGGATGTGTGCACTGAGCTCCACAAGGCTGAGGACGTTCCAAGCTGGGGCACACCGCTGCCTGGGGTAGGCAGGAGACTTCCAGGAAGAGTAGAGAAAGGTCTTGAGGTATGCTGGAGGGCTGAGTCCCCACAGGCAGCCCCCATCCTGTCTGACTTCCGTGACAAACCCCATTCCCCAGGATCCTGGCTCTTGGGGCTGCAGCAAGCCCTCCCTTCATGTCCCCACATTCCCCTCCCTGCCCCTGGCCCTCCACGAGGTTCCTGCACCCTGCAAAAGTCTCCCATCCCTCTTCCTCTCCTCTCCCCACCCAAGAAGCCTGCTGTGGGCCTGGGAGCGGCAGCAGCAGGAGGAGCGGCAGCAGGCCGAGCTGCGGAGGGCCCGGGAGCAGCAGGTGCAGCAGCAGGTGGCTCGCTGCCTGGCAGTCTACGCACCCAGAGGGAGCCGGGGGCCGGGGGCTGCCCAGCGCAAGCTGGAGGAGCTGAGGTAGGAAGCCCGGGGCTGCAGGGAGCCTGGTGGAGAGAGGGCAGGGAGGCAGTGCCAGGTGTCAGATTGAAGGACCAAGGAGACCCCGCCCTCACCTTCCCACAGTGCTGCCGGCCCAGAGGCAGGCAGGCCAGACTACCTTACAGATGGAGACACTGAGGCACGGAGGAGAAGGGGCAGGGCTAAGGTCATTCATAATAATAACAATCCCTGCAGCTGTCAAGGCTTAAGGTTGAAATGCTCTACAGGCATTACCACACTTTCAAATCTTACTTTTCTGATTTCAAAGGCCAGGCGTGCTTACTGTAAAAATTCAGATATTACAGAAACAGTCCACAGAGAGTGTGAATATTGCCTAGGATCGCGCTCCTGGAGGCAGCCATGTTCACAGACAGGTGAAGAGTCATCCGTTTCATTTGCTTCCTATATTTTGATCATTAAAAAAAAAGCAAACTCATATTTAAAAGCAAATCTTTTATAGACTCACAAGAGGTGCATGAATTAGGTATTATCACCACTCCCACCATTTTATAGATGAGGAAATGCAGGCTCAGAGAACTTAAAGAATCTGTCAAAGGTCACAGGTGAGGGGCAAAGCTGGAATTCCAACCCAGGCAGCCAGGCAGCCACCGTGCTATGCTGCCTCAGAGTGCTCAAATACCCAACCTTCAGATAAAGTGCACCAGCATCTTCCCCCAAGCTAGTGAAACAGGTAAATAAAATATGATCACTGACGCCACGGACACTGAGCACCTACTGGGTGCAGATGGCACCAAGGCAGCCCTTTCATCTGCAGAGAAGCACTTGGTCAAAGCAGCCAAGAGACAAGAGTGTTCCTGCCCTGCAGTGAGGCCACTGAGGACTCAGTGGGGTTCTGATCGTCTGCTCTCTGAGGCTCAGCCTTAGCACCCTCAACTTTGCAGATGAGGAAACCAAGGTTTGAGAGGTCAAGTGTGTTTAAAGGAATCCTAGGTCAGTGACCAGAAAGATGCCTTCTCCCTGCTGGATCTCAAGTCCATTGTTTTTTCACAAGGCAGGAAGTGTAGGGTCAGACTCCAGATGTCAGCGAGAGGAGTGTTTCCAACACACTCCTTTCATTTTCTACTTGGGAGCAGATATTTCCCACGGGGGTCCCTCAGCTCTTCCAGCGTGTGAACTCTGCTCTGTTTGAGCTGCACTGGAGACTCTTCCCTGCCCACGAGGGCGGGCACAAAAAAGATCGCCCTGTGATAGGGAGGCAATGTGCCTGCCTTTTATTCAGGGATAATGGACAAGGCTGACATCCACAGATACTGCTTCCTTTCTCGCCTGGGTTCCAAGACATGGGCTTCCTCTCAATTCTAACAGAAATAGCATCTAGAACCAAGCAGGAAAAATGTGCATGACCTCACGGCAAGCCAGAGACTGAATGCAGCTCATGTTTCCCCCTCCCCCTACTCGTATCTGCTGGAAATTCCCTCTGGAACAGTGAAGGCTCCTTTTTGCAGTGACTTCTGTTCATTTTCAAGTCCATCTTTTTCTTTATTTTTTTAAAAAAAATTTTTGACTGAGGGAGGTAATTAGGTTTATTTATTTATTTAATGGAGGTACTGGGGATTGAACCCAGGACCTCATGCCTGCTAAGCACACACTCTACCACTGAGCTATAACCACCGCCATCTTTTTCTTGAATGGAGGAAGGTTCCTTCCCTGGCACATCGATAAGAGGCCTGGCCCAGCAAGCTTGTGTGTTTTCATGGGGCCCAGCACACTTGCCAGAGTGCCCAGCACAAGTCTCGGAGTCTCGTCTGCCTCTCCCCTCCTGTCCTGTCTGGGGGTGCTGCCACCATACCCCTCGGCCTCTCTCGTGTGCTGCACAGGATGCCCAGTCCCGTGTTTGATGTGGCCAGAGGGCCCCTGCAAGGACATGCAGCTTGTTGAGGAGATTCCTGACAAGCGCACAACCTGGGTTTTTGTAAATGGGATTGTGCTTCCTCAGTGGAAACTGGATCTTTCTGGGATGTGTTCTTTTGTTTGCAACACATTTCTTTAGTTCCTCTGTCCCGTTTTCTAAGCTATCTGATTATAAGAACCACGGACAATGCTGGCAAGCTTGTCCAATCCCGGCTAGAGCACAGGGAAGAAAACTGAACCCAAGAGCCCAGAATGGGGCCTTGCCCAGAGTCACAGCCAACAGCCACAGCTCCCTCCTCAAGGGCGCAGTGTAGGCAGGTGAGGGGTGGACGTGGGGAGGGGAGAGTCTGTGCAAGCAGATGTCCTGTTGCTCAGAAGCCAGTGCTGCCCCATCCCCAGCTCCCTTGGGAGGAGCACAGCCTGCAGACTTGGGCTCAGGCCCTCACTTCCCAGCTGTGCAATCTTGAACAAGCCCCTCCACCCTCCTGAGCCTCAGGTGTGTCATGGGTAAAATGGGGCAAATAATTCCCACCCCCTCGGCCTCAGAGGAGTCCTAGCAAAGGACGGGAAGGGAATGGTTTTGCAAAGCTCGGGAAGGAGGTAGTGAGGCTGAGTAGGCTCAGGAGGGGGGATGGCTCATGTCCATGGTTAGCTGCCCAGAGGCCTGTCTCCCCACAGGCGCCAGGAGCGACAGCGCTTTGCTGAGTACCAGGCAGAGCTGCAAGGCATCCGGCACAGGGTGCAGGCCCGGCCCTACCTGTTCCAGCAGGCCATGCAGGTGAGGCGAGCACCTGGGCAAGCATGCAGCCTCCCTGAGGACAGAGCTTCTCACTGGCTGAGTGGGTAGGGAGATGAGGTGGGAGTGGATCCCCTGAGTTGGGGCCCCCAGGTTGCTGCCTACCTGGAAGCCCTGGGACCCCTGCAGTAATCAGAGCCTCACCGTGACCTGGGCAGCCCTGGTGAAGCAGGGAACCCCTCTTCTCTCTCTTCAGGTCAATGCCCGGCTTACTGTGACCCGGCGCTTCTCCCAGGTGCTGTCGGCACTGGGACTGGATGAGAAGCAGCTGCTGGCTCAGGCAGGAAAGGGGGAAACTGAGGGTACCCCCAAGAAACTCAGGTAAGGCCCAACTATAGGGAGGAAGGGCAGAGTCGCCAGCACTCTGCCCCACAGGGTCTCATCCAGCTGTCTTGCTGTCCTGGGAAAGACTCCATGGGCAGCCACATCGATCCACCTGGATCTGGGCTTCAGGCTTGCCCCGTCCACTCTCTGACCTAGAGGACTCTGTCTAGCTTTAGCAGTCAGCAGGGCCTTCCCCAGGTCCTGTCCTCCACCACCCAAGGAAGGCTGGGCCGGGGTTATTTTCCCTATTTCCAAAGAGGAAACTAAGGACCTGAGGGGTAGGATCTTGCCCAAGGCCTTAGGATGAATAAGCAGCAGAGCCAGTCTGGGAACCTACAGCCACCTGAGCGGCCACACACCAAGCCCCCATCATGGCTGGTGCCATACTGGTCACTTCACACATGGTGGTGCAGAGCAGGGGTTACGAGGCTCAGGAGGAAAAGTCACTTGCCAAGGGTCACACAGCATAGGAGCCAGATTTGAACCCACGACGTCAGTGATGTTGGCGTTTCCCTTCCTACAGCCCAGGTCTCCTTGGGCATGGGGGCAGGGGTGGGTGGGGAGCTGCATAGCCCAGTGGCCTCTATCTGTGTCTTCATCTTCAAGGGAGCCATGGGTCAGTGGGGGCAAGAATGGTGCACTCTTCTCAGAGCCCCCTAAAGACAGAACCCACCAGCAGCCAGCCGGACAGGCACTCCACCCAAAGCCCAGACCCAGAGCCCAGTCCACGAGATAAAAATTAAATGCTTTGTGGAAAATACAGTGTGGGATTTCTGGTGTGGTGGGAAGAGGCTGTGATGCGGGTTGGGAGTAGGCGGTGGCAGGTGTGTAGGCAGCATGCTTAGCTTGTCCCCACATCCCCCAAGAACTTTGGCTGTTCTGGCTGCCCCCTCCCAGCACACAAGGCCCTGCCTCTGTTCCTGAAGAGGGGGCATCTCTAAGAGCAACAGCTGCAACTCCTAGAAATGCTGGGTCCTAGAAATTCAAGTTTATAGGACAGAATGGCTTCTGCCTTTGGGAATTCCCAGTCCTGCGTGGGAGGGGGACAAACCTTTAAATGGGTGCCTGATCACACTATAACAGATGGGCTGCTAGATCGAGCAACTCTGAGGTGGGGGTGTCAGGAGGGATTGTGTAAACTGAGCTTTTAATGTTAAGTAACTTCTAGTTAGAGCCCGTCTCCTCAAGGATGAAAAAAAAAAGCAGCTCACACACACGGATGTGCCAGATTTTGCATTCAATTTCAAGGGGTTCACAGACACGCAGAAGCTCAGCTGGAGCTCCTTAGCAGTTTACAGAGCTCAGGTTAAAAAATCCAATCCAGGGAACATGGGAAGTCACCGTTCGCTGGCAGTACTAGTAGGGTTTGGGAGGAGGCCGGGATGTGGAGCTGGGAGTCTCAGGGAAAGACATGCTACGTCGTCCAACACCTGATGAAGCCAGGACCGCAGGGAGTCCACTAGGAGGGAGCCTATTGGAGCGGTGGGCGCTGCCCACACAAAGTCAATCAGGCAGCGAGCTTCCGGTGGCTGAGGGTGTGCAGGCGGAGGGAGGCTAGAAGGGGCTTCCACCTCCGGGGATGCTGGCTTAGGTGGCCCCTAGGTCCTTAAAGCTCTTATCATGCGGTCTTTCTCAGACCGGGGCCGCGAACCTTGAGAAGCGCATGCGCAATTGGACCACCTGCTCAAAGACGGCCACCCTGCCCGAGGCGGCCGCGAATGCGCAGTCGGGCTCCGATCCCGGCCTTCCCATGAGCCTTTGGGGCCGCCTCCGAAGCAAACGACGGAAGCAGCCTCTCTTGGTTTCCGGCAATACGACCGCGGCTGCGGGCGACCCGGAAGTGTTCCCATTTTGCGTCGTCGGGGCTCGGCGGCGGCCGGGCTCAGGGTGGACTGACCACCATGGGGTCGTCAAAGAAGCACCGCGGGGAGAAGGAGGCGGCCGGGACTACGGCAGCGGCCAGCACCGGGGGCACCACTGAGCAGCTGCCTCGGCACCGGGAGCACAAAAAACACAAGCACCGGAGTGGAGGCGGCAGTAGCAGTGGCGGCGAAAGACGGAAGCGAAGCCGGGAGCGTGGAGGCGAGCGCGGGGGCGGGCGGCGCGGGACCGAAGCTGAGGCCCGCAGCGGCACGCACGGGCGGGAGCGCAGCCAGACAGAGCCCTCTGAACGGCGCGTGAAGCGGGAGAAGCGAGATGACGGCTATGAGGCCGGTGAGGGGTGGGGCCTGTGCGGGTGGCGTGGCGACGGGAGGTCCCGGGGTGGTGGGCCCTGGGTACTGAGGCCAAGCTCGCCAGGTCGAGGCATCCCTAGGCTGTCTTCATTAGCATTTATTAAACGGTTTTTCTACGGCTATGTGGGATTAAAGAGTGTCTTTCTCTGCTAAAGTTCCGTGAAGATGGAGATACTCTCTGTTTTCCTCAATTGGCGTATCATAGGCTCTCAGTCAATGCATTGAATGAATGAATGAAGTGATACCAGCATGTGCAGAGACAAGAAGAAACCCAGTATTGGGCAAGTTGTGTAGAGTTCATAGTAGAGATGGAACGCTGTAATAGGCAGGGATCCAACACAAAGGGCCCTGCTGGCCCTGTTAAGAAATTTACTTGTGGTAATAGTGGGGAGTTATGAATTTGAGCTGGGGAGTGAGGTGGTCATATTCATGTTTTGCAAAGATCACTGTGTTGAGAACTGGGTCAAGGACAGTCAACACTGGAGGTGAGGTGAGGGCTGATGGTGGCCTTGCACCAATGCAGCAGCAACGGGATGGAGAGATGCGGACAGATGGGAGAGGTGTTTTGGAGGAGGAAGTAACAGAACTTAGCATTTGGATGAGGGTGGGAAGGAGAAGAAGAATAGAGGATGCCTCTTTGAATTTTGGTTTAAGTGACCAGGTGGGTGGTACTGTGGTCTACTGAAATTGAGGCGTTTGGAAGAGAAGCAAATTTTGGGAAGGAGAAGATGAATTCAGTTTTGGGGAGATTGTTGCATTTGATGTGCATGGAGAAACCCAGAATTTGGGCTGGATAGAGGAATTTGGGAGTCATGAGTATTTAGGTGGCAAATGAAGTCCCCTGAGAGAGTGAGGAGTGAGAAGCCAGGGTTGGGAGTAGAACCTGAGAAATGACAATCTTTTAGTAGTAGGTAGAGCCAGATGCTACAGAAAAGGAGATAGGATATCCCCCAAAGCAGGAAACCCATTGACTGTGTGTCATGGGATCTGTGGAATGATCAACAGGGTCACACACCATGGGAGATCAGGCAAAACCAAAGCTGAAAAGTATCCATTGGATTTAGAAAGGAGGCTGGTGACCTTGGAGAGTTCCTGGAGGGGTTGGGATACAGGGTCCAGGTGGGATAAAAGGGGGAGAGGTAGCTTGTGAGGTGAGTGTGCTGGAAGAAAGAGTACATGGTGGCAACTGGCTAGGGGAGCTCCATCTGGTCGTGTCTGGCTGCTGTCTGTGGTGTTTAGTGAAGTTATTTGGTATTTGTAAGGTGAGTGGAGGAGGTCACAAATGCTCCTATATCTCTGTGTCTTCAAAACCTATCATGAAGCAGGCACAAATAAGTGTGTTTCTTGACTGCATGAATTATACAGAGGACACAGTCATGCTGCTGACACGATCCCTGCCCTGTGAGAAGAAACAGATCCAGAAGTGACTGTGACCATGCTTTGGAGTTCAGGGGAGAGCAGTTCATTCTGATCAATAATCCAGCAGAACTCCATGAAGGAAGTGGCATTTGATTGTTGCATTTGGATAGGATTTTGTTAATCAGAGTGAAGCCAGAGAGGGCAGTGCAGGTGGAAAACACAGAATGTGCGAAAGTGGAGAGGTGGCAGAAAAGGAAAGTGGATCAGGAAAGGAAGGTGTGTAGAGGTGCCATTCTCAGAGACTGGGGCATGGGTAGAGGGAGCCTCAGGGTGGGGGAAGCCTGCTGCGGGCTGGTGTCCCCACAGGCCTAGGTGCATGTGAGCGGCCCTCATCTTTGGCACTACAGCTGGAGTCAAGGATGTGGCTTCTCTGCCCTATGTTCAGCTCCTGAGCTCTGCTTCTTCTTGTTCCAGCTGCCAGCTCCAAAACTAGCTCAGGAGATGCCTCGTCACTCAGCATCGAGGAAACCAAGTAAGTACTATTTCCTTTAGGTTTCTGTTTTTTCCTTTGGAGACGGGCAGCTTCTGGGGCAGCTGTCTGGGGAGGCTCTCACACAGTAAAGTGTTCTGATTGGAACTGGAAGTGCCATATAAATCATTTCAGCCAACCATTTGAGTTACAGAAGAGGACACTAAGGCTCAAGAGAAAAGAGAGCATTTCACAGGTTTGGGGCAGGCCGGGCCTCATGGAGGCCAGCGCCCTTCCCATTGTCCTGGTCAGCCTGAATCAGGCCCTGTGTTTGGGACCCTTGGGACCACTTAGTCCTATCCTGTTTTCACCCCTGGTCTCTCCAAAAATGCATTTCGTGCTCCCATTTTTTTTTTACAGCTCCTAATACTTGTATCTCTCGTCCTCAGTAAACTCCGGGCAAAGTTGGGGCTGAAACCCTTGGAGGTCAATGCCGTCAAGAAGGGTAAGTGTGGGGCTGCGAATACAGGGAGGGAGAGCATTTGAAGGGGTCTTTGAAGAAAGTGGGGTTCAAGAGCAGGTTCAGCACCAGTTAGTCGTGTGTGTGTGTGCGCACGCTGGCTGGTAGGCACGGGGCCCTCTTTGCTGATGTGGGTCCGGGACTCAACTCGTTCTTTGTTTGAACAGTTGTCGTCGCCTCCTCACGCTGACTGTGAGGTGGCATTAGGTGGGCCAAGAGATGTGCACAGTGCTGTAGACTGATCTGGGCTGTGCAGGTGGTTGCTGTTAGTTTTTTTGTTGTTTTTTTTTTTTAAGTATGATCAGAGGGGCTTTGGAAGGCGTGGAGGGTCCCGTCATGCTGTGGGGGTGACATGGGAGTGTGGGATCATGTAGGAATTGGGAGGTGAAGGACTCTCCCCCACTCCTGGCCCCTTCTGGCTCCCTGAGCCAGAAGAGGGCAGTGTGAGTGGCTCCCTCCTCTCCCCACCAGCCATGGGCGGGCATAGCCTCACGTCTGGGCCTCCCTTCCAGAGGCGGGCACCAAGGAGGAGCCCGTGACAGCCGATGTCATCAACCCCATGGCCTTGCGACAGCGAGAGGAGCTACGAGAGAAGCTGGCGGCTGCCAAAGAGAAGCGCCTCCTGAACCAAAAACTGGGGTGAGTGGTCCCTGCAGGGCAGCCCAGGGGAGGGCCCAAGAAGGTGCCCAGGGACTCTGGAGATGGGGTAGGGGAGCAGGAGCTGGCTCTGCAGAAGGTCACTCTCTTCTCTCTTCTCTCTTCTCTCTTCAGGAAGATAAAGACTCTGGGGGAGGATGACCCTTGGCTGGATGACACTGCAGCCTGGATCGAGAGGAGCCGGCAGCTGCAGAAGGAGAAGGACTTGGCAGAGAAGAGGGTGAGGTTCTGGGTGGGTGGGATGTTGCTCAGTGCCTCCGGTGGCCTGGCTGGCCAGTGAGGCAGGAGACTGACCCTTGGGAGGTGAGACTGGGCTCAGAGAGGTAAGATCTTGTGGTCAGTGGCACCTCTGCAGGATTCTCAGCAGCTTGCCTGCAAGGCCAGTTCTTTTGCATTCCCACTTGGTAAAGCCCCGCGCCTTCTGGTGATCTTGGATAGCTTGACGTCATAGGTCACCTCCCTCCCTGTCCCATAGGCCAAGCTGCTGGAGGAGATGGACCAAGAGTTTGGTGTCAGCACCCTAGTGGAGGAGGAGTTTGGGCACAGGCGGCAGGTGAGGCAGCTGGAGCAGCTGGGGGGCTTCTGTCCTTGGTGCTGGGGGGATCCCAGGGCCAGGTGGGTGGGGCTCCTGACTTGGCTGGACCTTCTGCCTCCCTTCTAGGACCTATACAGTGCTCGGGACCTGCAGGGCCTCACTGTGGAGCACGCCATTGACTCCTTCCGAGAGGGGGAGACTGTGATCCTCACGCTCAAGGACAAAGGTGGGTTGAACCGGGGCAGCCTGGTTGAGGGCACAGGCGCTGCAGAGTTGAGGGCTAATGTGAACGGCTGCTGCCTCTGCCCTGCCCCTAGGAGTGCTGCAGGAGGAGGAGGATGTGCTGGTGAACGTGAACCTGCTGGATAAGGAGCGGGCGGAGAAGAATGTGGAGCTGCGCAAGAAGAAGCCTGACTACTTGCCGTACGCAGAGGACGAGAGCGTGGATGACTTGGCGCAGGCAGGCCGGGCAGTGTGGGCGCCGGAGCGGAGGGTGTTGGCGGGGGAGCTGTGAGGAGGGGCGACTCTGTGGCATTTCAGGAGCCGAGCTGGGTCCCAACATGGACCTTTTGCCTTGCAGCAAAAACCTCGCTCTATCCTGTCCAAGTACGACGAGGAGCTGGAGGGCGAGCGGCCACATTCCTTCCGTTTGGAGCAGGGTGGCACTGCCGATGGCCTCCGGGAACGGGAACTGGAAGAGATCCGGGCCAAGCTGCGGCTGCAGGCTCAGTCCCTGAGCACAGCTGGGCCCCGGCTCGCCTCTGAGTACCTCACGCCTGAGGAGATGGTGAGCCCTGAGACCCTGTGATTGGTGTCACGATCCTTCCTCCCCTCAGAGGTCACGTGCTACCTGAATGCGCTAAGGAGGAGGTCAAGTGATCACGTGGTGCTTGGCTCTTGGGATTGAACAGTAGTTGAAAGCCCTGGGTGGGGATGTGCTGTGGGGAGGCAGTCAGTGTAGACAGAACAGAGACTGTGAGCCAGGTGGCCCTGAGTTGGTGTCCATCCAGGCTCTGCCACATAGCCAGCTTGTGCCTTGGGTGAGTCATTTAACTATGAGCCTGAGGTTCTTCATCTGAAAGAGGGGTGGCAGGAGCCACCTCTTGAGGACTCTTGTAAGGATTGGTGGTCATTTGGTAGGTGGTGAGTTTATAGCTATATGTGGATGTTGCATTTTGGAGGACTGAACATGCGGGTGGACAGCTGGCTCAGGGAGTTGCCTGCTAAGTGGTGAAGAGCAGGACTTGGAGCCAGACTCCCGGGATTCCAGTCCCAGCTCTCCTGTTTAGGAGCTGGGTGACTTTGGACAAGGAACTTAACAGCCCTGTGCCTCAGTTGTCCCCATCACACTGGTGGGATGATAATTGCTCAGCCTCACGTCTTTTTCATGTATGTGAAGCACTTGGGACGGCGCTGGCGCAGAGAGACACTAAAGTGTTCGTGCTCGTGGACTGCGGCTGTCCGCCTTCCCCTCTTCCCACCCCCACATCTCTTCTCTCTCCTCCCTTCAGGTGACCTTTAAAAAGACCAAGCGGAGGGTGAAGAAGATCCGCAAGAAGGAGAAGGAGGTGGTAGTGCGGGCTGACGACCTGCTGCCTCTTGGGGACCAAACTCAAGATGGGGACTTCGGCTCCAGGTGGGCTTGGACACAGGGGCGGTGTGTGGGGCTGGCCCGGCCCAGGGTCATTTCTCACAGAGAGGCCTCTTCATCCAGACTACGGGGCCGGGGCCGGCGCCGAGTGCCCGAGGCTGACGAGGAGGCCCAGGAAGAGGAGGAGAAGGAGCCCGTGCCACAGCCCCCGCAGTCCGATGACACCCGAGTGGAGAATATGGACATCAGTGATGAGGGTGAGGGGGCCCCAGGCAGCTGAGGGTGGGCGGAAGGGGCAGGGACGGATCCCAGGGGCCAAGGAGACCATCTGAGCAGGCGTCTCCCGTGTTTCCACCAGAGGAGGGCGGAGCACCACAATCAGGGTCCCCAGAGGTGCTGGAGGAGGACGAGGCGGAGCTGGAGCTGCAGAAGCAGCTGGAGAAGGGGCGCCGGCTGCGCCAGCTACAGCAGCTGCGGGACAGTGGCGAGAAGGTAAGGGGCCCCAGGGGCTGGGCACAGGCGCGAGTAGGGGCTGTGGCCTTTGGGGACAGGTGTGTCTGCGGGGATCTGTCCTTAGGAACACGTGCTCCTCTGCTGTTGTTGGCAGCACCCACATTCCAATTTGCACCCTCTGTTTTTGTTTCACATCGTGTTATTGGTAGGTTTTTAGGTTTCTGCAGTGTTTTTACTGTGGGTTGTTTTAATGGTTGGGTCTTCCCCTCTCTTCTTTCCTTCTGGACCACGTGTTGTGTGCCTGCTGTGAGTGAGGCTATTTCTAGGGTTGGGGAGTCACTGGGGAACATGACTGCCAGGGGCCCTATGCTCACGGAGCTGCCTTTCATGGGGGCAGAAATAGCAGTGAACTTGTGAACACAAGCAAACAGAGTAATTTCTGATTGTGGTTAGAGCTGCACAGACAACCCAGCGAGAGTAACTGGAGGGTCTCTTAGATTGGTTATTCAGGGAAGACCTTTCAAGGGGTGACATTTGAGCTGAGACTGAAGCAACACAAAGGAGCTAATCTTGCACGGACTCAGGAGTGGAGGTAAGGTAGGCAGACATTCAGGTCGTGGGGACAGCACATGTCTTTTGAGAAATGACGTTAGGGTGTTTGAGGAGCAGGGAGGCTGGAGCAGAGTGAGGGGATGGTGAGGTGAGGTGGAGAAGTCAGTACTGGGCCTTGAGGCCATGATCGTCACTGGCCCTCACAGGGCACTCACGTGTGCCAGGCACTGCTTACGTGCTTTGTATACTGATTCATTTAATCCTCACAACAACACCCTATGAGGAAGGTTCTGTTATCTCCATTTTACAGATGAGGAAACTGAGGCACAGAGGCGTTAGGCAAGTTGCCCAAGGTTACGTGACTGGTAAGTGGCAGAGCTGGGATTTGAACAGCGTGACTCCAGAGTCCACACTGGTAACCCTTCACCTCCCACTAGGGGGAGAGTAGGGCTGGAGAGAGGGGCTGCGGCAGGGACCCCGGGGAGCCCACCGTGTTGGGTAGAGTAGAGGCGGGTGCTTCTGCAGAGGAGTCAGAGAAGAGCAGCCCCTGAGGAGGAGGCTCCTGGGGGCATCCCAGGGCCAAGGAGGGGCGTCAGGGAGAGGGAGGGTGGCGTCTAACACTACTGAGAGGCAGGGCTGATTTGGCCTGGCGGAGACCATGCCATGGTGGAGACAGTAGCTTGGAGAGGACTGAAAAGAGATGGGAGTTGGGGAAGTGAGAGCCGGGACTTGCTATGTACCAGAAATTGACACAGTGTAACTGACTGTACTTCAATTTAAAAAAAAGGGAGGGAGGTGGATACTTCTTTAGAGCAGGAGTAGGCAAACTTTTTGTTAAAGAGCCGGAGAGTAAATATTTGAGGCTTACAGTCTCAGAGCTACCCAGGTGCTCTGCTGTTGTAGCCAATGGGTGTGACTGTGTTCCAGTAAAACTTTGTAAGAGCAGGCGGTGGGCTACAGTTTGCCCCCCTCCCACTCTAAAGAGGACGGGGAAATGGGGCAGTAGCTGAGAGGGGATCAAGTTGAGGGAGGTTTTTCTTTTTCATAGTTAATGATTAATAGCATTAATATTTTAAAAAAATTGTATTCGAGAACCATAGAGTTTATGGCTGAAAGGACTGTAAAGGTTTTGTGGCCCAGTGGTTCTCAGCCTGGCCACATGTTGGCATCACCCAGGAAAGTTTTACACATATCTGAACCGCACCCCACACCCCACGTCATTTACATGCAGAAAAGCTGAAAGAATATTACAGTGAACACTTTCATGCCTCCTCTTAGATTCAGTAATTGTAAGTATTTCATCACAGTGCTTTCTGTCTTTCTCTCTTTTTTTTTCTGATACACTGGATCTAAGTTGCTGACATATGACTTCACCCCTAAGTACTTCATCTCTGAACATAAGGACGTTCCCTTATGGCTTTAAAAATTCCCTAAATGCTGTGAAATAGCCATCCATGTAACAGTTTCCCAGTTATCCCCCAAAACGTCTTTTTAGTTTTTATTTTGTTTTAATCAGTATCTAATCAAGTTGCACACACTCGAAGGAGCTTTTTTCAGTGATAGAGATTCTGGAGTATGTTTGATGTCGATCCAGGAGAAAGAGAGATAGAAATCCACGGTGGAAAGGAGATATGTTCAGGAGCAAGTCTTTAAGAAGCAAGCAGGGTTGGGACCTGGTGTACAAGTGGAGGGTGGCCTGCGAGAGAAGCCAGGTCATGTTGGTGGTGTTGATTTCAGGAGGGAAGGTGGGGGAGGGGACAGCAGGTGCAGGTAACTGGCAAGTGGAGCTCCTGTCTCACTGTTTCTGTTTTTCAGTGAGAAGGTGGCAGAGGTGGCAGGTGGTTGGGGGAGGGCTGTAGGGTTTGAGGAGGGGTGGGACATTTTTGGAGAGTGGACACCAGGCACACCAAAGGAGGGGAGGAGGCCTGCTGGGCAGTGTTGACTGCTCACTGCAGATTTGTGGGGACTCCCCATTTGTGATAAGTGGTTATGATTCTGAAGTGGGTCAGGTGAGCACTTTTATGGAATAATGATTTCTCTCATCTGTTCAGCTGTTCCATCTAGTCAACTTAGTAGATGACAGTTGGGGTTAATCAAGATTGGCTTCTCTAGGGAGAGAGGGGCAAGGCAGTTAGTGTTTGTGAAGGAGGGACTATGCTGATATGTAGAATCCAAGCTTGGTGATGAGAGACATACTCAGGGGAGGGAAGGCTATGAAGATGTGGACTGAAGCCTCGATGAGGGTGAAGAATTATTGGATTGAGTTTAATGGAGCAAGTGAGCTGGAAAGACAGGATGGAGCAGTGTGAATGCGTGTGCATGGAGGCGAGGCCTTGAAGGGGCCATGGCCATTGGGCGATGATCCATCAGGGCAGGAGTATCACCCCTGGAGGGAGCAGTTGAAAACGGTCCTTAGAGGTGAGATCAGGAGGTCACCGGGAGTGAAGACAGGAGTGGAAATGGAGAGAAAAACGGCAGGCTGGTGCTGAGATCCTTAGTGAGAGAAGGGGAGAGGGGAGGAGGTGGGGAAATGACAGGACTGAGGAGGAAGAGGTGTGCCTGCTGGGTGTGGTGGGGAGCAAGGTACCTCCACAGAGCCCCACCTGCAGTGGAAGAGTCCCTGCTTGTTCATTAAGATGTTTATTAAGCACCCACTGCACTGTAGCACCCAGAGGCACAGACGTCCCTGTCCTCAAGGGACTTCTTTCTGTTCCAGTGGAGACAAGAGGAGATAAGAGCATGACTCGCGTAGCGGTACCAATGTGCAGTTGAACACGGAAGGATGATGGAGAGGGAGTAGGGTGAGGGAGTGCTCCTGCTTTAAATTGAGGCGCTGGAAAACCTACCGGAGGAGGTGATAACTGACCTGAGAGCTGAATGAAGGAGTCTTGCGGTGTCCGGGGTGCAGCTCAGAGATGAGAGAATGCCCGGAGCCCTGGCCACTCAGGAGGGAGCGGAGGGGCCGGTGAGAGGAGAGAGGGGGCAGGACGCACCGGCAGTCAAGAGCCCAGGGAAGGTAGAGCCTTGCTGTCGAGGGAAAGATTTAGCCATCAGAGGGCTTTGATCTGAGTTCTTTTTTCAAAGATCATTTTGGCCACAGTACAAAGAAAGAGTAAACAGGTTACAGGCGGAAGGAAGGAGATCAGTTAGAAGAAGCTGCTATGGTCATGCACTCAAGAGAGGGTGATCATGAGACAGGAGGAAATGGTTGTAGTTGGAATATAATTGGGGGTGGAATTGACAGTGCTTGCACGTGGGAGGTGAGTGGATCCAAAGATAAGGGTGACTTCTGAGTCTTAAAAAGCTTCCTGCTGGCCGGGCCAGGTACTGAGATGGGAAAGGCGAGGGGAGGGCTGGGTTTGGGGAAGAAAATCAAGTGTTCGGTTTTGTTTGAGTTGGGTTTGAGTTCCCTCCTTTTTGGAATGATTGATATTGAGTAGCCAGTAGATGTATGGATTTGAACTTCTGGGGAGAGAGAAACAGAAGTCAGCATGTAGATGGGATTCAAAGGCAGAGGACTAGATGGAATCAGGAGAGTTCGTGTAGATCAAGGAGAGAAGGGGGGGCCTCTGAGAGGAGCCTGAGACAGAGAGCAATTGAGGAGGGTAAAGAGGAGATGGTGTGAAGCAGGTCAGGAGGGGAGGGTGAGAGCAGCTGGGACGCCTGCTTCAGGCAGTTTGCAGAACAGGAAGACGGGAACTGCCCTTTGGATCGGACAGTGTGGACGTCACTGATGCTCCCAGCAGGCTCTGTGGGCAGGTGGGAAATGGGGGCCAGACCTAGGCTTTAACAAGGTTGCTAGACACAAGATTAATAGATAAAAGTTCATGGTGTTTCTGTATACCAGCAACATAGAGATAGGAATGTCATTTTTAAAAAGACACTATTTATGAAAGCAACATAGATAATGAAATAGTAGCAATAAAAAGCAATATAAATAAGGAATAATCAGTATAGCAACAATATAAAAAGGAATGATTGATGTGCAAGATCTGTGTTGGAAAAATTATAGTCCATTTTTGAAAGGCATTGAACAAGACATATTGTTTTAGTTATCAAGGGCTACCACAGCAAAATCCTGCAGACTGGGTGGCTTAAAAACAGCAATTTATCCTAACAGTTCTGGAGGCTGGAAGTCCAAGATCAAGGTGTTGGCAGGTCTGGTTTCTCTTGAGGACTCTCTTCTTGGCTCGCAATGGCCACCTTCCCTCTGTGTCCTCACGTGGCCTTTGTGTGTTACTCCCTAGTGTCTCTCCTTACAAGGACACCAACATACCCTTATGACCTCATTTGACCTTTAATAGTTCCTTAAAGGCCCTGTCTCCAAATACAGTGACATTGGAGAAGCAGGCTTCAATATACGAATTTTGGGAGGACATAGTTCAGTCTATAACATCCATGTTAATGGATAAGACTAATTTTGTGAAGATGTCTGTCTCCTCAAATTAATTTATAGATCAAATGCAATTCCAGTAAAAATCCAGGAGGGATTTTTGTGAAGCCTGGCAAGGTGATTCTAAAATTTACTTGGAAGATCAAAGGACCCCAAAATAGCCAAGACACTGGAATAATTAGGTGGTGGTATTTGCTGTAACGGTTACAAAGTCTTTTTATAAAGTTGTAATTAAGGTGGTGTGATATTGTCATAAGAATGAACTCATGGGGCCAAGATCAAATAGAGGGACCCAGAAACAGACTCCTGAGGCAGGACAGGTGGTCTCCCAGTGTGAAGAGTACTCAGGGCAGTAAGTGGTATTTGGACAATTGGTTCTCTATTTGGAAAAATGTGAAATTGGGTTTGTACGTCATACCTTATGCAAAATTCATTTACAGATAGAATTTAAAAGTAAAACTTTAATATTTGAGAACAAAGTAAAAAAACTATGTTTATGGTTTTGTGGTAGAGAAAGATTCTTTTTTTTTAAATTGTGTTAAAATACACATGAGATTTACTGTCTTAACCATTTTTAAGTGTGGTTCTGTGGTACTAAATATATATCATCTTGTGCAGCCATCACCACCAACCATCCCCATAACCCTCTTCATCTTGTAAAACTGAAACTCTGTCCTCACTGAACACTAACTCCCCGTTCTCCCTTCCCTCAGCCTCTAGCAGCCACCCTTCCACTGTCTGTCTCTGTGACCTTGCCTACCCTAGGGACCTCCCGTCAGTGAGATCATGGAGTATTTGTCTCTTTGTGACCGGCTTATTTCAAGAAAAAGATTCCTTAGGCTATAAATGTAAAACGTAAACCATGAAGAAGAAAACGAACATTTAACTACCTAGAAATTAAAACCTTAAGTTTTTTGTAAAAAGACGAGGAATGTAAAAAGACGGGCCAAAAGGAGAAGATATTTGTCTCTCTGAGTCTGCCCCAGAGAAACGTTCACCCGTGCGTGCTGGGAATCTGGCATCAGATTGCTTTAGCTGTGTTACTTATAGTAACAGGAAAAGTCCATCCTTGGTGCACTAGAAAACTAGATTGGTGTATGGTCGTGTCACGGAAGATGATTCTGTAGTGAAGAACTGATGAACTATAGCCACTCATGTCAAAATTAATCTTAAAATTATCTATTTTTTTTAAAAAACAAATCATAGAGGAATCATACAGAATGGTTCAGATTACATAATGTTTAAAAAATGCACAACAAAGTAACAGACTGTTGGTGGATAGGTCTGTATGTGGCAAAACTATAAAGGAAAGCCAGTGAATCATGACCACAAATATGTGGGAGGAGACACTTGGGGCCCGAAAGGGTGTTAATAATGTTTCTCAACCAGGTGATGCGTACGTGAGTGTTTGGGGGTGGTTACTTTTTAAAACGTATGCATATGTTATAAGTAAGCCTCTTATGTATATGACGTTCATTAAAAAATAAATGTAATATAATAAGATGGAAGGAAAAGGGGTGCTTAAAAGTGGGCATGGTGGCTAAAAACTTTTCTGAAGAGTTTGCTGTCTGGGGGAGAGAGGTTGGGCTGCAGTGTTGAAAGAGGAGTTTTTAAAAGAGAGGAGATCCTAGGTCATCCCTGTGTGCTGATGTGAGTGACACAGTAGAGGGGACAGCGCAGTCAGGTGGGGGTAATGTCAGGAGCAGAGTTTTGAGGGCCCTTGGAGCCTTGCCCACAGAAGGGTGGCCTGAGGTAGGAGCAAGCCGGGCGTCAGCTGTGATGGGAGAGAAGGCAGAGGGTGGGTGGGTGATGGATTCAGTGCTGGAAGCAGGTAGAAGTTCCATAGAACAGCTGACTGCAGCCTCAGGGAAGGAGTTCCAGGAGAAGGGATGTTTACGCTGAGTTCTGAGACTGGAGTTTGTGTGGTGACCAGTGGATGGCAGAGGAGTGGTGGGAGAGGCACTGTCTTGCTGTGCACTAGGCCCTGGAGGAAGACGTGTGAGGCTGTGGGAGTGAGGAGGGGCTTTGGAGAAGGGTCAGCACAGGCCTGGTCATGAAGGGCTGTGTGGGATTTTGGATATTCAAAGGGCAGTAGGGAGCCCTTGATGGCTTTGGAGCAGAGAAGCGAGCCAGTGAGACCAATGCAGGCACAGAGCGGAGAGCAGAGTGGGGTCAGGGAGGAAATAGGGACTGGTCGGAGCTGTGGCAGTGGGAATGGCTTATCTTACTGCCACCAGGGAGGGTCTCTGGTTCCTGGGTCTCTCTGGCTCCACCCCAGAGACTTCTGGGTTTGCCCACAGCAGCTCCCTCCCCCAGGTGGTGGAAATCGTGAAGAGGCTGGAGTCTCGCCAGCGGGGCTGGGAGGAGGAGGAGGATCCGGAGCGGAAGGGGGCCATCGTGTTCAACGCCACTTCGGAGTTCTGCCGCACCCTGGGGGAGATCCCCACCTACGGGCTGGCCGGCAACCGGGAGGAGCAGGAGGAGCTCATGGTGGGTCCCCGGGCAGCCCTCCCCCTCACGCTCCCCTGGTCTGCTCTGCTCTTGCCGGGGGACACTTTGTGGGCAGCAGTGTCAGCCTGGCTGGTCCTCAGGGACAAGCCTCTGTGCTCGGTGGGGCAGGCTGGCTGGGCTGCCTGGGCTGAGCCTGGTCTTCTGTCCACTAGGACTTCGAGCGGGATGAGGAGCGTTCGGCCAATGGTGGCTCGGAATCCGACGGGGAGGAGAACATTGGCTGGAGCACGGTCAACCTGGATGAGGAGAAGCAGCAGCAAGATGTGAGAGGCAGTGGGACCTGGGCTGGAGCTGGAGGATTCAAGAGCAGGAGACCCTGCTGTTTGGGCAGCAGCCCCAGCTCGGTGTCTTCCTAGCCGTGGGGTCTCCACGTCTCAGAGCCTCGGTCGCCCCGTGTGTAAATGAGGCATATAAACCTCATAGGGTTATCATGAGGATTAAATGAGGCGTCTCGTGGCACACGGCCTGGTGTGTGGAAAGGACCGCAGTTGTGTGCAGTGGGGGTGGGTGCTCAGACTAGAGGGCAGTGGGGGTGAAAAGCGCCCCTGTGACCCATTTACCACCCCTTCACTGTGTGCCCCTCAGTTCTCCGCCTCCTCCACCACCATCCTGGACGAGGAGCCCATCGTGAATAGAGGGCTGGCAGCTGCCCTGCTCCTGTGTCAGAACAAAGGTAAGGGACTCGGGGCAGCCATGGGCCCTGCCACAGCCTGGGTACTGTGGCAGGCCAGGCCGGTGAGGCAGGTCCCTCTGCTGCCTCTTCCTCATTCCTGATTCTGTGAGCTGCTCCCTCTCCGGCGCCCTGGTTCTGGGGCTGTCACAGTAGCGGCTGGCCTTTCCGTGCGGCATCACTCCATTTTCAATGCTGGTGCTCGTATACCCCCACAATGCAGTATCAGCCCTTTGAGGCCTGGTGTGTCCTTCAGGGAGAAACGTGGGGAGTAGAAACAGCCCCGGCTGCGGCACAGAGAGGCCTTGGCATTAGGACCCCAGCCCTGCCATTTAGTTGGCCAGTGGTTCTTGACAAGGGCCTGCCTTCTCTTGAGTCTCTGTTTCCTTTGTCTGCACAGTGGGCCCCATGTCCGTCCACTCCCACAGCATGGATGCGAGGGTCCCACAGTGCCCGCTGTGCTGCTGGGGGTCAGGCCTGCCCTGGGCCAGGCCTCTCTGAGGGGTGGGCAGCCTGGAGTCTCACAGCCCCCTCTCCCCAGGGCTGCTGGAGACGACGGTACAGAAGGTGGCCCGGGTGAAGGCGCCCAATAAGTCCCTGCCGTCGGCCGTGTACTGCATCGAGGACAAGATGTGAGCGTGGCTGGGGTCTGCTTTCGGCGGGGCTGCACTTCCTGGGGCCCGGGCAGGGTGGGCGGTGGCTCGCACTGAGGCCCTGTCTGTCTCGGGCCAGGGCCATCGATGACAAGTACAGCCGGCGGGAGGAGTACCGCGGCTTCACCCAGGACTTCAAGGAGAAGGACGGCTACAAGCCCGATGTTAAGATCGAGTATGTGGACGAGACGGGCCGGAAACTCACCCCCAAGGAGGTGAGTGGGTCTCTCTGAGGTGGGGCCGTGAGGCAGAGCTGCACCACGGGGTCTGGGCTGGAGGGCCGGGTGGTGTCCGTTTCTCTGTGGGCCCAGCAGTCCCCTTCACAGGCCTGGTGGGAGGGCCAGACGGGCACCTTGGTTCCTTTGCCCGCCTGCCCCCTTGACGGCCTGCTCTCTCACCTTTTCTGTCTTCCACCCACCAGCGCCTTTCCCCGCACACTCCCAGGGTCCGCTGCCCGCCTCCTTCCAGCCCCAGCCCAGGTGCCCTGACTCTGTCTGTCTCTCCCACTGTGCTGGGGACCCCAGAGGGTGTCAGGGTCGGTCGCCTCCTTCTGTCCCCTTCCTAACCACACCTCTGCAGGCTGGCACTGGGTGGGGTGAGCCGCCGCCCCCCCAGCCCATTTGGGCTTGGGCGGCTCTGACAGTTTGCCCCGTGTCGCAGGCTTTCCGGCAGCTGTCCCACCGCTTCCATGGAAAGGGCTCAGGCAAGATGAAGACGGAGCGGCGGATGAAGAAGCTGGATGAGGAGGCGGTGGGTGCCCGAGGGGACCTGGGGGTGGGCTCCGATGTACTGGGGGCGGCTGAGGTGCTGGGGCTTGCTCCTGCCCGTGCTGACTGGCCCCAACCCCGCAGCTTCTGAAGAAGATGAGCTCCAGTGACACTCCCCTGGGCACTGTGGCTCTGCTCCAGGAGAAGCAAAAGGCCCAGAAGACGCCGTACATTGTGCTCAGCGGCAGCGGCAAGAGCATGAACGCGTGAGTGGGGTGGTGGGGGACAGCGGGGGCTAGGGGAGGGGGAGGCCCACACTCACTTTCCAGCCTCATGCCCCTCTTCTCTCCACAGGAACACCATTACCAAGTGAAGCTGACCTCCCTTCTGATCCCCTCCCCAACTTTAATATTAAATAAAGTTCCCTCCTTATTTTTTCCTCCCTGGTCATGGTGCAGATTCCAGGGTTAGACCTGGGAGGAAGGGTGCCAGGAGGAGCATCAGCAACACTGCCCTCAGCCAGACTCCATTGTCTGCTGTGTGACCTTAGGTGAGACACCGAACCTCTCTGAGCTTTAGTTCTATTTGTATGATCAAAATACCACTGCTTCATAGGATATCTTGTGAAGATTGAATGAGCTCAGTCATTTATTCATTCACCTGGAATTCAAAGGTGAGTAAGACCCCCTCAGAGGCGATTTAGAGTCTGGCCTCTGACATGGGAGACCTGGTCATAAGTGACACAAATAACAGAGATGCAGGGAGAGAACTAGCCTGGATCCTCTAAGGCAGCCTTCCAGCCACCCCTGGTGTGGTTGCACTGGTCCTGGCCAACTCTGGAACGTCGCACCTTATCCTCTGCCAGGCTGGCTCAGGTAAGAAGTGGAAGGTGTTTTAGAGACTCAGTTACCCTGGTCTCTCCCAGGTGCCAGGACAGGCGGGGCAGGGACTGTGGTCAGCGCAGGCCTGCCCCTCACTCCTACACCACCTTGGTGTGTGTGGAGAGAGAGGCTGGGAGGTCCTTGGAGCGCCTCCCAGGAGACTTGTCCAGTTCAGCCGGGAAAGTGAGATCCCCCTCAGAGCGAACTCTGTGAGGGGCGAGCAAGACCCTCAGTCAAGGGAGAGGTGATAAGGGGCTCCCACGGGAGTCGGACAGAACTGGCGTCTGTCCCCCACCTTCACCCGAATGTACTCCAGATGGTTCACAGATTTCTTTAAAAAAAAAAATGAAACGACAAAAAGAAGAATGAAAAGAATGGATTAAAATAACCTCAGAGTGGGAAAAATGTAAGCAAGTTTGCCTTAACCGACTGCTTTTACGGACAGTTTTTACATGGCAGACCCACCAAGCCCCGTCACCACACACTGAGCTGCTTTCTCAGAGTCCTCATGGAGGGTGCCCGTGGGGTGTCTAGGATTTGGGGGATCTCAGTACATTCTCCTGGAAGCCTATAAGGCACATCCGGTGTTGTGGACAGGCAGTCCAGTGTCCCTGGCCTGGGAGCGCCAGCCCTGGCTGAGCTCTTGTCAAAGCTCACACCTCACCCTCTGTGGCCTGTTAGGAGGCTGTCGGCCATCATCAGAGCCAGAAATGACCAAGACTTTGTCTAAAGCAACAGTGGATCAGGGTCACACTGACCAGGATTGGCCCAGGGTGCCTCTTAACTCCCTGATCCTGTGACTAAGATAGTAAATGATGAACCAAGGACTAGGAGGGGCGTCCAGGGACTCTTAGGTGCCTCCTCCAGAAAGCCTCCCTGGTTGACCCGACTGCTTTCCCTCCCATCCCCGTGGCCTCTGACCCTAGACCCTGTGCTTGCCCTTTCCTGCCCTCATGTACGCTGGCCCCCTCCCAGGCTGGGCTTGCTCACCTGAAGGGCTGGGAGGGAGCAAAGAGTCAGTTCAGCCCCCAGGAGGTGGGAGGGGCTGGGAGCCACCAAATCTTTGAGGCCTGAGCCCCTAGGGCAGGCAGAACCCATGGAGGAGGTGGGGCCCCACCAGCAGCACTTCCCTTGGCCCTCGGGAACTGGGGGCAATGATGCCTCCACACCTGGCACCACCTGGTGTGAGGGCCAGTGAGGGCCTGGGGGTGAGTCGGCTGGGGCACTAACTCATCAGGACAGCTTTTCCATTTACAAGGCATCTGACCTCAGGTGGATTACTACTGACTCAGTGTTCTCTGCAGAATGGAGCATGTGATCTCTGACCAGGGCTGGGGTAAAGCAGAGTTGAGAACATTCTTTCATTTCTTCAACAAATATTTACTGAGCATCAGCAGTGGTGGGCAAGAGGATGAGGAGCAGGGCCAGACAGGCTGCCTGGGTCCCTGAGGGTCTGTTGGGTGAGGAGCCATCAACCATGGACACTGCCAGATGCAGAGGGGATGGGAGTCCAGCTCATGCCCTTCCATGTGATATGTGGCCTTCAAAAGGGCTCCAGGTGCCCAGCTTTAATTTACCCATACCTCTGCCTTTCTGCCACCAGCCCATATAGCACCTTCACTAAAGCACCAGGGCCCACCCAGGAACCCTTCTCCACTCCCTGTCACTTTATTCCTCCTGCCCAGTCCCCAAGGAGGCCCTTTCTCCTGGGCGTGGTGTAGGAACCTCAGCCTGAAGACTGGATTGTCCAAAGCAAGCATGGCTTGCAAGCTAAGCAGGGGCAAGAGGGTTCCCCTCCTTGCTCAGATAGTCTTTGTCCCTCTGAGCTGTGCCCAACCCCTGCCCAGTCTGCTAAATTCCTTCAAGCAGACTTACACAGCTTGTGGCTCTTGTCAGCTGATGGTCCAGTTCATCCCCATGGGACCCAGAACCTGCCCTTCCCAGCCAGGGCAGGGTCCCTGCCTTCTCCAGAGCTGCCTGAATTAAGGTGCCCGTCCCCTCAGTTCATATCCTGGAAGCCAGTTTTTCTTCTCCAGGACCTTGACTTGACTTTTTAAGAACCACCCTCAAATTCGACATCATCATTAATGAACTTGTTCCTTGTTCTTTCTTCCTCTCAAATCTCTCCTCTGGGTCATTTTCATTTTTTGGAAGTTCATCTTCTAGAAGTTCTGTCTGTTGGTGATAAACTCCCATGTTCTGTTGGTCTGAATGTCTTCATCTTGGTGTGGGATGGAGATGGCTGTCCTCGCTCACAGGGCTGTGGTGCGAGTCAGAGTCGCTCCCCCATGGCCATGTCTCTGAGGCCCCGACACCCTGGGAAGTCGGAGTCAGCCTCACTCAGGGTCTCCGCTCCCGCCCAGCGGGGTCCTGGCCCTTCCCACGACACCCACCTTCCCTTCTCTCACTCTTGATGCACCAGATTCTCCCATCTCATCAAAACCTCTCAATAGAATCCCTTTGGCATTCCAGGCCCCGTACCTTCCAGACTTAATGTGCCCCTGCCCAGCGCAGACACGCATTACCTGCCTTTCTCCAGACCCCTGCCCTTTCCCTCCTCTGTACACCTGCTCTAGGGGACACTAAGAGAAGCAAAATATCCTCTTGTGTCAATATATGCTCCCTCGTAGGGGTGGGGAGGGGACAGACAGCGGGGGAGTGGGGGTGCCAAAATGTGTCTGACTTGTCAGCCCTGGGCAGAAGGGGAAACCAAAAAAGGGGAGGACCTCCTTGCAGAGGCCCCCTCCTGCAAAGCTATGTGTGGCTATGGATGGTAAACAGGACTGATAAGACAGGCTCACAGACACTGCGGAGTGAGATCCCCCATGCCCTGCTTTGGGTACTTTGAAAGAAGGCTCCCCACCACTCTCCAAGTGCTCCTGAGCACAAACTCCTGTTTGTATGTGCTGGAGGGTTGAGGGACTGACAGCACCTCGGTAAGTTAATCCTCCCTTGGGTTGTGGAACTTGTTACCAGTGGCCGATCAGTCACACTTGCCGCTGGGGCCCTCGGACCCTTAGGTTAGACAGGCTGTTGTGTTACTGGATTGTATAATCTGGGTGGATGGTTGCAGCCCAGGGCAAGTTGGTGACTTGTAAGTTGGACATGCTTATTGTGACCCCTGCTGGTAGCTCCTGTGAATGTTGACTGAGTACAGAGCCAGGAACTGATTACACCTCTCACATCGGCCAAGGTCGTGCAGTTTGAACCATATGGCATGCATACCCCAAGACTACTCTTCTCATACAAGAATTAATGAAAACTGATGAGTGATGCCCAGCACGACCTCCATGCTTAACAACCTGGACTGGCTGGTAACAAAGGTTCCTGGTGCTTAGCACCTCATTGTGAACTAGCAAAGGTTCGTAATGAAGTGGATATTGTAGTGTCATCAGATTCTATCCTAACAATAACTGAAAAAATTGCTGCCACTTGGGAGACAGCCTTGGACATTGCCAATGCTTTATTCCTCGTCACCAGGCGAGGTAGGCAATGTGCCTTTACACATCCCACAGGGATTCTGGATTCTCCCGCAGCATGTCATCAATGCATCACACGTCAACACGTGAGCACTGCTGCTGTCCCAGCTTTCCTTTCCATCGATGATATTCTGACAGTGGTTCCTGCTGAGGAAACTGTCCGCACTGCCTTGCATGCTCCTCAGACAGAGGTAAGCAGAGATGGTTGGACCTTGAATGAAGACAAAATCCAGGGTCTTGCCAGCCAAGGAACTTCCTTGGGGGACACCTGGGCAACTACTAAGGACAAATTGCTGGCCTTTTTCTCCAAATACAAGAGGCCCTACACCAATCTGTACAATGAAGGCACCATACTCCACATTTAATAATTTTACTAAAGCCTTTGTACTGGGCCACGAGACAAGAGACCAGTGTTCAGGAGTCCTGCAACAGGAATATAAGGAAGGTGTAAACCAAGTCCTGACACTCAGCCACACAGCCTTCAGACCCCGTGGAATTAGTCTCAGCTTTGGAAATTATATTCTTCCAGTATCACTGGCCCCAGGGCTTTTGCATTTATGGTCTTCTTCCTGCTGCTGAGAGGTGAACACTCTGTAGAATCCCACACGTATCCTCTCGAGCACATAACAGACTCGTGCGTGCTGGCCAGATTTCAATGGCCAACACCTGCTACTCTTTGCCTGAAGACTTTCCCTGGCCACTAAAGCCTGGTCTACACACGTGGGCAGTCAGACGCTAACACTCCCAGGAGCAGCCCTCCACCAAAGATTGATAATGGGAGTTGATGGCAAAGGACCCCAGCTGCCTTGCCTCTAGGGTGCTATTGCTGGAGTGAGTTAGACACTGGTTCCCAGAGTTTCCTACAAAGGGAATGTCCAGTATGATCCCATGTAGTTTAAACCTGCTAGAGACCTCAGCGTGAGCTGAAATAAAGAATACATTAAACGGGATATACAACTGCAGGGGTACAGTTTAGGAATCAGTCAATTAGAAGGACAGACTGAGAAAACCTAAGAAGGACTGAAGAAATAAAAAATGTAAAAGAAAAGCTGAGATATGGAAGATAAAAGTAAAAGTGCTAATGTGAATAATAGGAATTCTAGAGAGGAATATAAATATGTAGGGAGAAAATATCTCAAGAAATAATGGACAATAAATTTCCTGGAATAATACAAACATGAAGCACATTGGATCAAAAAAGCCCAGAGTGCCACAGAGAAAAAAGAAAGAACGCACGCTTACGTACATCATATAGAACTTTAAGAAGATCAGAGGTAAAGCTTACACAGAGAAAAAGTCTATCACATACAAAGGAACAAGAATCATACCAACATCAGATTTTTCAACAGCAACACTGGAGGCAAAAAGACAATGAAGTAGTATTTTCTAAGTATAAGGAAAATAATTTAGAATCTAGAATTTTATATCTATTTGAAACTGTCATTCAAATATGACAGGTGGTAGCTAACAGGTATGACAATTTATATTGAAATGGAAACTTTATAAGTCAATGTTGATGTTACACATTTTTATAATTTTTTTTTACATTTTTATAATTTAAGTCAATATGTAGAAGATTTTAATTGACAGTGCATGTAAACTGGCTGTAAAAACTACAAGAAAATTTTGAAGAACTTTTTGTTGCTATTGATAGATCTAGTGTGGCTTTTCGATTTTGCAATACCCTTCTGAATTAGAGTTAGTGAATTTAAGTTGGATATAGTTTTCAAGCAGACATGTCTTTAATTCGAAGTCAAATCGATTATTCTAAAAAAGATGAGCCAGTTTTATAAATGTGTATATAAGTATTTAAAGGAAAAAAGTCTGTACTTGATTCAGTTACTAGCAAACTTCTAGGTATGTTTAGAATAATTTGGGTATGTAAATCTATTTTTCAACTGTAAATTTCATAAAATCTAAATATAGATCAAATTATTTCTGATGAAAATTTTGTGTCTGAACTGAGGTATGCTGTAAGTTAAAACATATACCATATTTTGGTATATTTATACAATGGAATACTATTCAGCCATAAAAACCAACAACATAACGCCATTTACAGCAACATGGATGCTCCTGGAGAATGTCACTGTAAGTGAAGTAAGCCAGAAAGAGAAAGAAAAATACCATATGAGATTGCTCATATGTGGAATCTAAAAAAAAAAAACAACAACAAAAAAACCCCATAAATACAAAACAAACAGACTCATAGACATAGAATACAAACTTGTGGTTGCCAAGGGGACGGAGGGTGGAAAGGGACAGACTGGGATTTCAAAATGTAGAATAGATAAACAAGATTATACTGTATAGCACAGGGAAATACATACAAGATCTTATGGTAGCTCACAGAGGAAAAAAATGTGACAATGAATATATGTATATTCATGTATAACTGAAAAATTGTGCTCTATGGTGGAATTTGACACAACATTGTAAAATGACTATAACTCAATAAAAAATGTTAAAAAATACATAGCATATTTCAGTGACTTAGAATGAAAAAAGAGAATGTTAAATATCTAATTAATAATGTTATATGTTGAAATGACAGTATTTTGGATATTAAATATATTAAAATTAAAAAATTATGACAGATGGGTCCCAAAATATCAATTATTACAATGAGTTAATAAATATTATCAGTTAAAGGAAAAATAGTGATTCTATTTTTAAGAATCCAGATACGGAGGCTGGGGGTGGGTACATCTCATGGTACAGTGTATGCTTAGCATTCACAGGGTCCTAGGTTAAATCCCCAGCACCTTCATTAAAAAAATAATAATAATCCAGATACTCCTAGAGACACTTCTAAACCATGAAGACATGCACAGATTGAAAGTAAAAGGATGTAAGACGGGGAGTCAGAGAAGAGGAAACTGGAGGAAGATGGTCAGAAGGCACCCACGCGCAGGTCTAGGTGCTGGGGGTGTACAGTACAACAGGATGATGACAGCTAACTGCCGTGCAACAGATGCTCAGGGAAGGTGTTGAGAGAGTCAATCCTAAGAGTTCTCATCACTAGGAAAAAAATTTTTCCCTTTCTTTTCTTCCTTTTTTTTCTTTTTGTTGTGTCTATATAAGATGGAGATTAGCTGAACTCTGAGGAAATCACTTCACAACATAAGTAAATCAAACGATCGTGCTGTACTCCTTAAACTTTATACAGTGATGGAAGTCAATTATTTCTCAATAAAACTGGAGAAAAAATGGAAGACAATTATCAGGCCAAAACACTAACCAGAAGAAATCTGGGGTAGCTATGTTAGCATGAAATGAAACAAACTAAGATAAAAGGGATGTCTTTTAGTCATTCCTTAACAAAGGGTTCCATTCACAAAAAGAGATCCATTTCAAACAAGTTGCACTTAGTAACATAAACTCAAAACAGATTAAGCAAAAATTGACAGACTACAGGAAGAATTCATTAAATCTACCTTAAGGATCTACTGCTGGTTAATGTCAGTTGTTGCAACCACTTCGGGAAACATCTGTTGGCACTGCCTAAAGCTGTGACACAGAAGTTCTATGAGTAGGAAGCGTCTCAAAAAGACCCTCCCACATGTGCAAAGACATGTACAAGAATGTTCACAACAATAGAAGTATGGGAAGAACCCAAAGGTCATCAGAAAAGTGAATGGATAAATTTGATATAGTCTCACAGGAAATATTAGAGTCAGAACAAATGAACTAAGCATTCTATAGCAATAAGGAGAACCACAGTAATGTAGTATTAAATAAGTCAGCCCCCAAATACGCCATTCAGCATGTTATCATTTTCCTTAAAATTAAAAATAACTTTATAGGGGGAGGGAAATAGCTCAGTGGTAGAGCACATGCTTACCACACAAGAGGTCCTGGGTTCAATCCCCAGTAACTCCATTAAAATAAAATTAAATAAATTTAAAAAAATAACAAGAAAACCATATGAAAGGAAAACAAGGGCATATGGAATTCAAGGAGACGGTTACCTTGGGTGGGAGAATAGAAACTGGGAGGTGGGCATAGCATGGGAGGGTGGCTTGGGTTACTGTCAAGTCCTCATTTTTGTTTTGTTGTGGTGAGTTTGAAGGTGCTGTCATTAAAAATAACCAATGAAATATTTAAATACAATAATTTATGGACCAAAAAAGGCATCATGATGGAAACTAGAAAACACTCGAAACTAAACTATAATTAAAATACTAGATACTTCACATCTATCAGGATGGGTATCAAACAAACAGAAAATAATGTGTTGACAAGGATGTGAAGAAACTGGAACCCTTTGTGCACCAATGGTGGGCAATGTATACTGGTGCAGCCACCACGGAAAATAGTATGGTGGTGCTTCCCTGAAAAATTAAAAACAGAATTACTGTGTGATCCAGCAATTCCACTCCTGGGTATATATCCAAAAGAACTAAAAGCAAGGTCTCAGAGATATTGTACACCTATGTTCACAGGAGCATTAGTCACAACAGGTAAAAGGTGGAAGGAGTCCAAGAGTCCATCAACAGATGAATGGATAAACAAAATGCGGCATACACACACCATGGAGTATTATTCAGCCTGAAACTTCATGGCATATGCTACAACATGGATGAACTCTGAGAACAGCATACAAAGTGAAATAAACAAGCCAGTCACTAAAAGACAAATATTGTATGAGCTCACTTATCTGAGGTATCTAGTCACACTCATAGTAACAAAGTAGAATGATGGCTGTCGGGGCCTGGAGGAAGGGCAAATTGGGAGTTGTTAATGGGTATGAAAACCAGACAGTTGGTTGCACAAGAATGTCAATGTACTTACTACTACTGAACTGCACACTTACAAATGATTAAGGTGGTAAATTTTATGTGTATTTCAACATACTTCAAAAAACTAACGACATATAAATAACTTACAAAGCTGCATAAAGGGAAATTTTAGCCTTACAAGGTAAGCTATTCCACAGATTACCTAATTACAAAGAGAAAATGGTACCCTCTATAGGGAAATGATACGGAAGCCATCCCTTTAACCAGGTGATCAAAGCTAGCATCACCAATAGCTGGACGTCCTGCCTCACGTGCCCTGTGATCTGCAATAAGCGAATATCAGCTCTATACCTGGCCACGCAGTTAAAGCTCTAGGTTATCTTTGCAGTTAAAGCTCTAGGTTATTTTTGATAGAACTGTTTAACCCAAATCTAAGCATATAAATACAATCACACAAATCCAAACTCAGGACATGTTTATAATTTTATAATGGCCTGAACTGGTTAAAAAGTCCATTTTATAAAAAATAAACCAAAAAAGGGCTAAGGAGTAAGTTCTAAATTAAAAGAGGTCAAAGAGATGTAACAACTAAGTGTAAAAACTATGTGTGTTGTGTGTACAAACAGAATGTGGCAAAATGTTATAAATGAGTGACCCTTTTGAAGGGTATACAGATACTTGTTTTATAATCCTTTCACCCTTTCTTCAGATTTGAAAATCCCCTAACTAGTTTGAGGTAAGGGAGCTGCAAATTAATGAGTTATGGACCAAACAAAAAGAGTAAGGGAAAAAAAAAACCACAGAATGAACCCAAAGGAAGTGTAAGTAAAGGAGAAATATGGTAAGCAGAAATTAATGAAACAGAAGAAAGCTAAAAATGGGGAATGACAACAAAAAGCTGCGGCTGTGAAGAGAGTAACAAGTGAACTTCGGCCAGGATCTACAGGATAAAAAAAGAGAAAGCACAAATGAAAAATATTAGATACAACAAAGGGGGATGGTACTTTAATACAGCCAAGACTACAAACACCAGGCAATTCTACAAATAACTATGTGCCATAGATACATTAAGAAAATATAAAAATATACTGCCTTAGCACTCTAATATTCACATTATAGGGGTCCCAGAAAGAGAAGAGAGAGAGAAAGGACCTGAGAAAAATTTTGGAGAGATAATCTTCCCCAACTTGGGAAAGGAAACAGTCACCCCAGTCCTGGAAGTGCAGAGTACCACACAGAATCAGCCCAAAGAGGAACACATCAAGGCACATAGTCATCAAATTGACAACAATTAAGGATAAGGAGAAAATATTAAAATTAGCAAGAGACAAGCAACGAATGACCTACAAGGGAACTCCCATAAGGTTATCAGCTGATTTTTCAGCAGAAACTCTACAGGCCAGAAGAGAGTGGCACGATATATTTAAAGTGATGCAAGGGAGAAACTTACAACCAAGAATACTCTATCCAGCAAGGCTCTCATTCAGACTTGATGGAGAAATCAAAAGCTTCACAGATAAACAAAAACTAAAAGATTTCAGCACCACCAAACCAGCTTTACTACAAATGTTACAGGAACTTTTCTAGTCATCAAACCTTAAGAAAAGCTAACAAAAAGAAGAAAGAGAAAATAAGAGACCTACAAAAGATTGCTTTGGCTGTTCAGGGTCTTTTGTGGTTCCTTATAAATTTTGGAATTGTTTGTTCTAGTTCTGTGAGGAACGTTGCGAGTATTTCGATAGGGGTTGCACTGGATCTGTGGATTGCTTTGGGTAGCGTGGCCATTTTGATAGTGTTGATTCTTCCATCCAAGAGCACAAGAAATCTTTCCATTTCTTTGTGTCATTTCAGTTTTCAGAGAATAGGTAACCTCCTTGGTTAAGTTTACTTCTAGGCATTTTGTTGTTTTTGATGTAATGGAAATGTCTCTGCCAGTTATAAAATTCTAGTTTTTGAAGTGAAAAAACAAAAACAGTGAAGGGCTGCAAATGACAAAATATCCCTCTTTTTTATGGGTGAGTTGCATGTCATTACATATACACATATGCTGCATCTCCATTATCTATTCAGCTACTGATGTGCACTTAGGATGCTTCCATATCTTGGCAATTATAAATAATGTTGCTGTTAATAGCAGGGTGTATGTATTTTTTGAGTTAATTCTTATTTTGTGGTTGGCTTTATTCCTTTGATAACTAAATTTAAAAAGCTAAAGCTCTAAACATTCTTAGAGACAACGAACAGTACATATACATAAATTTAAAAATATATATGCAGTAAAAAAAAATGATATGAAATGATTCTGTATGACACTATAGTGGTGGCTGTATGTCATTATGCATTTGTCAAAGCCCACAGAATGTACATCAAGAGTGAACCCTAATGTAAACTGTGGACTTTGGTTGATAATAATGTGCCCATGTTGGTTCATCAATTGTAACAAATATGGCACACTGATGAGGGATGTTGAGGGTAGGGGAGTATATATGTGTGGGTCGGGAGGGCTATATGCAAACTCTGTATTTTCTGCTCAATTCTTTTGTGAACCTGAAACTGCTCTAAAAGAATAAAGTCTATTAAAAAATTTTTAAAAATACATACATCCTTGAAAATATAACTGACTCAAGAACTGAAACTTGAGCGACCTATTATCAATAAAAATCTGAAGTAGAACTCTACCCACCCATGGGCAAAATGCCAGGCACAGCAGGTTTTATAAGTTTTACCAAAAGGTTTAGAAATGCAAAATTCCAATCTTATACAGACACTTGTAATGAAAATAAAGAGAGAGAACATCTCCACCTCATTTTATGAGATTAGCATAACCTTGACAAAAAGCAAAACAAAAAACCAGACAGGAGGGGGAAGGTATAGCTCAGTGGTAGAGCACATGCTTAGCATGCACAAGGTCCTGGGTTCAATCCCCAGTACCTCCATTTAAATAAATAAATAAATAAATAAACCTAATTACCTCCCTCAAAAAAAAAAAAAAAAAAAAAAAACCAGACAGGAAAGGAAAAGCTTAAACCATTTCACTTATGAGCCTGGATGCCAAAATCCCCCCAAACGTCAGAAAACCAAATCCAGCAATATATTGAAAAATACATCACGACTTTTTGATTCCAGCAACGCGAGGATGTCTTAACATGAGAAACTGTGTCACGGTATCTCACCACATTTACAGATTAAAGGAGAAAAACCCTGTGGCTCACTCAGAGTGCCATGGGTGGCAGATGGCAAGGGAGGAAAGTGAGCTGGGCTGCAGGGGGAAAGCTCCGGTGGAAACCACTTGGCTGTAAAGGTTGGCCCTAAAGTGACAGAGATGCAGAGTTTGACAGGCCACAAGTCTCAAACCTAACTGCAGTAGGAGTCAATCAATCACATGGACTGGCCACGGCTTTGGGGAAAAAGGGCTCTTGAGCACAGCTCATTCTGGGAGCTCTAATCATATACAGCTGGATTCCACTACTAAGTTGGGAGAGTAGAGGTGGAATTCAACGTTGGAGAATGACAAACGGTAACAGCATGCAGAATACAAGGACTCTTGTAGAATGGGTTCGGAGACACTTAATCTTTTTCTTTGGGCTTGAATAATTTCTAGAAAAGGAGTTGTTTCTCCAGGGCTTAATTGAATTTAATTATAAAAACATCTGTGTTTGATTCCCTTTTAAAGGAAAGATCTCTGACCGCCTTTTAATTTTTCTGTGGATTTATCTACTCAAGTTTTCACCATCAGAATTCCTAGCTATGACCCACAGGAGCTAAATGGCTGATGAGAGGAAGCAGAGATTAAAAGGTTTTTAGGGAGAAAAAAAGATTATTAAAATCACAGAGAGCTGGGGAAAAAAAAACTAATACAATGCCCCCAAAATCACACAGACACATCCAATAAACTGGCAAACAAAGGAGTACTTAAAGGAACATTTTAAGCCCTAAATATATTAAAAAAACAAGACAAATTAACTAAACATACAACCCAAGGAGTCAGAATGAGCAAATAACCCCAAAGAAACAGAAGGAAAAGGCTAACAAAGTGGACATATTGCAAAGCTACTCAAAGAAAATAAAATGCCCAGAACACAGGACAAACGTTTGTTGGTTTTACCTGCTCTCACCCCGTGCCCCCTTTTTTGGGTAAAAGAACCTCTCTATTCCACGGAGAGCACATGTCAAGGATCAGGGTGGTTATCTTGCCTCCCCATATTCCCCTACTCAGCCCTGGCCACAGCAGTCACTCAGGAGAGGTCAAGTGACCTGAGTAAGACTAGTCTGTCCTCCCTGAAATGCATGGATCCTTGAAGAAGTAACCCCGTCTGTAAGGACTGAGTATGAACTGGAGCTTCCTGAAGAACCTACAGGGAGAAAGGGACTATCAACCAAGAGGAGCAGAGGCGATCCAGGAAATCACTGAGGGCCCTGACGACACCGAGCTGGCCCTGCTCTGAGGCCTCAGGCCAACGAGCCCCTGCTTGCTTCTGCTAGTATGAGTTACATTTCTGTCACTCCTAAGTAAGGCAGTCCCAAATGATACATATATTATGCACGTTTTACCCAAAAAAGCTTAAATATACATAAAATATATTATTCTAAAAAAGTATGAATTACCAAAATTGACTCAAGGATAGAAAACTTGAGAAACAACTCCTTTTCTATAAATTATTCAAGTCCAAAGGAAGATTAAATGTTGCCAAACCCATTCTACAAGGCTAGCACAATGCTGTTGTCAAAATGGGACAGGGAGATCATTAAAAAATGAAATCGGCCCAGGGATAGATATAAAAATCTTAAAGAAATAGTATACTATAAAACTAAACAGAGTTTATATCAGAATGCAAAGATGATTCAACATCAGGAAACCTAATAATGTAAGTAACACCCTGCAATAATATAAACGAAATCTTTTGACTATCTCAATAGATGTCAAAATTCATCAATGTTGAATAAAGGGAAAAAACACGAAGTTGGGCATAGAAGGAAACATCTTCAGCCTAATGAAGTTTATCTACCAGAAACCTAAAGCAGAATCTTATTTCATGATGAAACATGAAAATCATTCTAAGAGAGGAACAAACCAGGTGCATTTCACATTATACCAGAGGTCCTGGCCTCCATAATTCACAAGGAAAATAAATGTAAAGGACAGGATAAAACTGCAACCAATAGGATATGATTTGACCCTATCCAGAAAGCCAAGAGAACTATTAGAATTAATGAGAACTCAGTTAGATCAAATAGGTGAGCACACACAGATGGACAGCTTTCCTACACGGCAGTGATGGTTGGAAATGTAATTTCAAAAAAGCGCATTCACAGGGAGGGTAGAGCTCAGTGGCAGAGTGCATGTTTGGCATGCATGAGGTCCTGGGTTCAATCCCCAGTACCACCATTAAAAAATGATAATAATAAAAAAATACACACACACACACACACACACACACACACACATTAAAAAAAAAAAAAAGAGCCCATTCATAGCAACAAATAACTCTGAACACCTTTAGACTGACTACACTGAGCTAGAAATGTGAAAGACCATATGAAGACAACATCTTAAAAAAGCACACATGCAAATCATTCCTGGATAGGAAGATTCAAAACTGTTAATCACCTCTGTCTAAATCAAACCATGAGGTTTAAAACCATGCCAATGGAAAACTCAACAGAACTCTTAACTGAAAATTGACAAGTTCATTCTAAAGTTCTTATGTAAGAGAAAATATGAAAATTTCAAGGAACAGTGGGGCAAGGGTGAGGGAGAATGAGATACCAACCCTGCTATAAAACATGATATGTGCACGTAGATCAACGGGCCAGATTCCAAAGAGATCCATATGTGTGCAGGAATTTCATTTATTTTAAAAAGGTATTTAAAATCTGTGACAAAAGAATGACTCATTCAATAAATGGTATAGGGACAAGAGGCTATCCCTTTAGGAAAAAAATGTTAGCCATCTCCCTTAAAAAATAAACTTCAGACAAGCTCAAGATAGATATACCCACATATGTATCTTTACCTCATCTGATTAATTTTTTAAGAAGTTCGGCTTTTTTTTTTTTTTTAAGTTTTTAGTGGGGTATTTTTTGTTCTCTTTTTGGGGGGAGATAATTAGGTTTATTTATTTATTTAATGGAGGTACCGGGGATTGAACCCAGGACCTTGTGCATGCTAGGCACTGAGCTATACCCTCCCCCTTCATCTGATTACTTTTGCACACATACGTATGCATGTACATCTCTGTACACATGTATACACGCATATACACATACACATACATGTATATATTTAAAACCACACTAAGCAAACATAAGAAAAAGTGAATGAGAAGCAGGTAAATTAAGTGATAGTTGGAAAGGACGTGGGATGAGCGACAGGTTTCTCTGTTTTTCAGATGGGAGATTCTACGGCTCATTTGATGCTATCACATTCAGCAGAGAGCATGGCAAAAATCCAAAACTCACAGAAAGTCCTTAAGCAAAGAGACAGGCTCCAAAGCACAGGAGGAAAGGCTTCGGTCCCCCTGGATTACCACGGGCAGTACAAGGACAGGAGGACCCATGAGCACATTTGTAGGGCTGGTAATTGGGAGGCGAGAGTTCCCTCCAATGGCTACTATTCCTTAATGAAGTATGAGCTGTGGTCAGAATCCAGCAGGGGAAGGGGGAGCTGGGAGACAAGACAGCAGTTTTCAAATATGACATCCCAGAGGAGATCTGCTAGGCAGTGCTGAGAGTCCATCTGAGGTTTGTAACTATGAATTTAAGGTAAAACTAGTGAGCTAGGTTAGTTGTTTTCTCTAACAGTTACTTGGGAACAGAGGGGAATGATTGGGTTGGCCAGGGCTAGGTTTTTCCTAGATGAATACAATGAAGGGGGAAAGGGAGTGTGGGGTGTAGACTGTGGGATTGAATGCTGCACCAGAAGGGAAGTGACGATAGGAGAATGGTGGTGAGAATATGGCAGGGCTGGAGGATGAAGATAAAAGAGTTTTTACAGAGGAGGTAGTTGAGCAAGGAAGCAAGAAAGCCAGGAGGGGAGGTGGTGACTGTGCAGGTATTTGAACTCAAATGGTGCTACACTTTCTAGTGATGTCAAAGGTCCAGGAGTGCCTAGGGATGTAGGCAACAGGCCCGGAATAGAGGACAAGGGCATTAGTGATGGGATATCAAGGAACTAGGGGCCCACAGTGTCGGACAGGCCCATTCATGGGATGCAGAACACAATGACGGAAGCCGGGGTAGAAGACTCCGAGCTAGGAAGTAAACTTCAATGTCTGAGCAGTGACTAAAAGGTCAATGCCAGCAAAGATGAGGGAGAACATACAAAGGTATAACCAGCTTCACAGGAGAAGTGGGATGTGATTTGCAAGAGGGCTGAGGAGTGAGACTGAGTAGCCACAAGGAGGCCACCAACCCCAGAATGTACACAGCAGCATGGAGGTAGGCACTCCTGCAGTGACAGGTGACTAGAAAGGCAGGGAAGCAGCGTACGAGACACTACAAAATTCGTCCTGAGTGTCTCTTAGAGGCAGGTGGGCACTAAGACCCACTGTGGTCGTGAATGCCTGAATCAGTATTAATTGCAAGCAGGCAATGAAGTGGGACTGCTCCCCGTTACTAAATACATGCAAAGAGGCATGGCACAGGGCCTGGCACTTACTGAATGCCCAGTGAGAGAGGGAGAACCTGGGAAACTGGGAAAGATTCCAGTTATTCCCCGTTGCCTGCTCACTCAGCCCACCTGCCCATGAGGTCTCCACCCAGGAGCAGTTTTTACCTTTATCACATGTCCCTCCTCCTTCCAAAGAGCCACTCCAACACCAGCATAAGTCACCTCCCACCAGGGGTTTAATTCTCCTATGTCAAAGTCAGTTCAGAGAGGGGCCCTGCCTTGTCCCCATCCAGGGGGAAAGGTTGGTCGAGCACCCTGGGAATGTCCAAGCTCAGAGAAGCCACAGACTAGTCTCTGAGCAAGAGCAGAAGTGGGTCCCGGGGTCTCAGGCTGCCTCCTCCTCTTCACTCTCCTCCTCACTCTCATGACACTGTCTACGGTTGGTGTTAACAAAAAGGTCGGAATCATCTTCAGAGCTAGACTCTTCTCCTGATGACTGTGGCTCAGCTGGGAGTTCTGGCTGAGTCTGTCTGCATGGGGGAAAAGGGCAGAGTTAGCTATATGCCCTCTGGGAAAATCAGATCTGCAATCAAGGAGCCTCACTAAAAGGAAGACCATATGGCCAAGCAGTTAGGACTTAGTGAATCAGACAGGGAGAGAATCAGGGCAAAACAGCAGGAAAACTTGGCCAAGGAAAACAGGCTAAATACTAGCTCCCACCTCTATCTCAAAAGTTTGCTAGAGCTACTGATCCTAAAAATAATGAATCTACTATGACCAACTAACAGTTAATGGACCCACATTATTTACCAGGTACTATACTAAACAGTTTTACAAGCATTAGCCACATTAATCCTCACAAAGCTCCCATTTTATAGGTGATAAAATCCAGGCTTAAGAGATTAACCTGCTAGAAGTCACTCAGTTATAACTGGCAAAGCCAGAACTTTAAACCAGGGGATTTGACTTTCAAGCCAACTCATAATCACATATTTAGAAGCTCTCACCAGAGACCCTATGTAGGAAGAAAGGAAGGCTCTACTTCCTCTCAAGACACCAAAGCCTGAAGCCCCATTTTCTGTCTCCCCTCCCCCATGACTTGCTCCTCACCTGTTCCTGTTGTTGCTGTGTTTCTCAGCCACTTGGGAGAAGGCCTCAGGCCTGTGCCAAGAGAAGAGTTGGGGTCACAAAGGACAGAGAAATCTCTCAGCAAAAAAGCTGTTTCCAGCTGTCCCTGCCTGGGATGCCATGATCCTCCCTCCCCTAATTCCACAGTGAGGAAGTAAACCCCTTTGAAGTCAGGCAGCCAATGACCTTACCAGAGCCCGTCCTTCTGCAGAGAGCGCACATGGTCTTTGCAGAGCACAAAGGAGATCTCAGCCTTCACCTTCTCTCCCTCTTCAATAGGGTCAACTATGAGGAAGTCCCCTGCAGGTAGAAAGGAGAAAAGGCACAGTCTGCTTGCAGTTGGGGAAAGGCAAGACCATGGGAAACAGTTCTGTTCCCCAAAGGGCTGCCTATCTCACCTCTCTTGATCCAGATGTTCTTCCGGTATTTGGAGGGCATGCTCACCAGGAAGCGCTGCCCCTGGGCTGTCTCTACTTCATGCAAATTGTTGCCTGGGGTCCTGAGTACCTGGGCCAGGAGAGAACAAGAACCAGTCAGCCTCGTCAGCCAGCTCCAAAACCTGGTGAGCTGTACTGCACCTTACCCCCACCCCAGAGGTCCAAGGCGGGTGGGGGCTGAGAAGCTCTTCCCCAATGCCACTCACCCTCACGATCTGCTGCTGGTCAGAGGGCACCATGTGCTCCCCCAGCACCTCCTTCACCACGTGCTTCCTCTTGGTGGCCTGAGACATGTTGGGTCCTGTCTCAGGGTGGTGAGGGATGCAGTCTGTCAACTCCTCCTCTTGAGTTTCTTGGATGGCAGGCTCAGAACCCAGGACTTTTAAAGACGAAGAGAGGTCTTTTACTGAGAAGTGGCACAGTCTTGGTTAAGAACATGGGCTCTGAAATCCTACCTTGGCTATTTCCTGGCTGTTCATTTCTCTAGATTTCAGAGAAAAATAGCCAACTCAGAACATTCTTATTAGAAGGAAATAATTCTAAGCAAAGCACTTAGCACACTGTATGGTACCTAAAAATAACTCGCGTCATCATTAAGAACAGGCATAACCATAAAAACTAAATATATGTCCTAGAAAAAATACGTCATTCCGGCAACTACTTGATGGAGATAAACCGTTTCTTCCTCAGCATGCTTGTACATCCCATGTGTAACGCAACAGAGATGCTCAGTCTATCAACACACACAGAAACCAATTAAGGGAGCCAAATCAGGAATATGTTAATTAAAGGTCAGGGTAGGTCGGTTTGGTCTTTGGCATCTGTTATGTTTCTGAATTGGGTACTGAGAAGACCAAGACTGATGCGTACTCAGAAAACTAATGGTTTCCAAAGACGACTCAGAAGTCTCATCTCTAGTTGCCGACCCCTGCCCTCCTTCCTCCCTATCCTGGAGGAAAGACGCTCAAAGAGAAACCCACACTTACTCTCTGGCCCTAGACCCCAACAGGCGCTGCCGTTCTCCAGGCTGGAAGATGCAAGCGGCTCGTCCACGACTCTCTTCGCACCTGAGCCAATGAAAGCACAGAAGAAAGACTTTGGCAGCGGTCACGACGGTGGAGTCGGCTGGAACT
The DNA here is from genome assembly GCF_036321535.1 of Camelus dromedarius. Classification (NCBI taxonomy): domain Eukaryota; kingdom Metazoa; phylum Chordata; class Mammalia; order Artiodactyla; family Camelidae; genus Camelus; species Camelus dromedarius. The sequence goes on along the minus strand of NC_087447.1, from coordinate 6,234,641 downwards.
CAGGCCTCCGGCACCTCGGGATCCCCCTAATTCTTAGGAGCCCGACAGCGATGCGGACGGCGCGGGTCGGCTGGAGTCGGACAGCGTACTTCCGGCGGTCTTCCGGAAGCCTCCCGGCCACGCCTCTCCCCTTGTCCGTTCCTCTAACTCTTCCCACCGCCAGGTCGGCCACGGCTAAGTCCTTAAGTTCCGGATGCCGTTCAGCCGAGCAATAATGTTTTCACCTCCCAGGCCTCTGCTCCCTGAGACCGGAAATGCTTCCCGAGAAACGAGGCCACAGAAGGCAGTCAGGCTTCCCGCGAAGTGCCCGGAAAGGAGTGCCTATTAAGGGTGCACACGAGGTCCGGGGTGCCTCATCTCTATGACTCTATGAGGCTAGAAGTGCCCATAGTAGTTTTTTTAAAGCGGCTCTTGAGGCGACCCGGAAGCGGAAGTGGAAGAAAGTTCTAGTGGGCTGAGGTATCGGTGGGAGCAGCCGGGTGGCGGGAGAAGCCGTTAGGAGAGTCGGAGCTGCGGGTGAGCGCGAGCCGCGGAGCGGAGCCTAGGCTGGAGTCCAGAGGAGGCGCGGGGAGGAGGGGAGGAGAGGGGCCGCAAGCGCTGCGGCGGGCAAGAAGATGCGCCCTCGGAGAGAGCTTGGCCGCGGGGAGGGGCGCAGCGGTGCAGGGAGGGGGCGGGGACGGTGTACGGCACGTTGAGGGTGGGGCCGGCGGCGTGGGGCGCGGCGGGAGCCCAGGCTTGGACCCCGCGGGCTGGAGCGTCGAGTGTGCGCGCTCAGGGCCTTCTCTCCGTGTGCAGCCCGTGGGGCGGATGGGATGGAGAGACTCCCTTTGCTTTTCAGGCCGGCTAGCGGTGCCAGGCAGAGTCAGTGCTGCCTTTGCCCAGCCAAGGTCACAGAGGAGTGACAGTTTCTGGGCGGGCCCTGGGTATTGACCAACCCTGGGATTGCCCCGCGTTCGCCACCTGTTAGGGCTAGATAGTTTTTTCTTTGGGGCGGTGCCAAAAGCCAGCTCCCGCAGGAAGTGGGAGACATTTCTGTCTTGAAGAGTAATAAAAAGACTCTTCCCTAGTCAGTTTTCTCATCTGTGAAGTGGGGGGAATCGAGTAAGTCTCCATAATGACGGGTCTAGTTTCCTCTTACTGTGAGTTGCCACTGGGCCTTTGAAAGTTCCTAGGTGTTCAGCTCTAATCTACTTTTTCTTGGGATTCCCAGATCAAGATGACAACCTCCCAGAAGCACCGAGACTTCGTGGCAGAGCCCATGGGGGAAAAACCAGTGGGAAGCCTGGCCGGGATTGGTGAAGTCCTGGGCAAGAAGCTGGAGGAAAGAGGCTTTGACAAGGTGCAGGGAGGCTGCATGCAGCTGGGGAGGCCTGGGGGTGGCAGACTACCATATTTCCTGGCAGTTTGAGAGTAAGTGTATCTTTTGGGGGCTGACAGTGGTGGGTAATCGGAAGAGCTAGCCAGAGCCTGCCCTGCCTCCTAGGTGCATGTACTTTGAATAGTACAGAAGTGGCCTTTGTGTTCTTAGTCCCATAGAGCACTTAGCAGCACGCCCTTTACTCTGTTTTGCAGGCCTATGTGGTCCTTGGCCAGTTTCTGGTTCTAAAGAAAGATGAAGACCTCTTCCGAGAATGGCTGAAGGACACATGCGGTGCCAACGCCAAGCAGTCTCGGGACTGCTTCGGGTGTCTTCGAGAGTGGTGCGACGCCTTCTTGTGATGCTCTCTGGGGAGACCCCGATCCCTAGCCCCAGCATTGAGTCTCCAGAGTTTGCAGCCAAGTGAGGACTACTCCTCCGTCTTTACAAAGGAAAAGATTGCTGTTGTCGTCCACACCTCCGATGTACTCCAGGGTCTTTTGGGAGTTCTCTCCCCTCACCATTTCAACTTTTTTGTAATTCTCACTCTTGCATGCATTTTCCTTCTCTCCTTGCCAATTTCATGTCAGCAATTACCAGCTTTTCTGAGTGGATTCCTGGCCCCTTTCTTCACACCCACCCTCACCTCTGGTCTGTTTTATGCCATTTGGTCCTCTGTTTGGCAGAACAGTCACTGTCCTTGTAAAATTTTTTAAATCAATAAAGTTAGTGGCCTTCATAACTGGGTCTTGTGCGTGGAAAGCAGGTGGGCTGGGAGTTGCCTGTTTCTCCGGGACTGACCAGGTTTGTCACTCCTTATCAGTGCAGATCGAAACTGGCAGCCTCCTCAAAGGGCAGCCACCTTGGCCACATGGGCCTTAGGCGGGTGCTTGGAGTGTCTCAATCTCTGAATAGTGTGGGAGAGAATGTGGGTTGACCATATCCTGGGATCCAGATGAGCTGTGGTGTTCCAAATGTCAGTGTGGTCAACAGCTGGGCTAGGCAGCACCTGGTGGAAAAGTCAGTGGGAGTCAGAGCTACCAGGAAGAGGATGGACTGGATGTGGGTAGGGATTTGCCTGTCAGTCATCATTGGCAGGTACCTCCTGGCCTCTGGGAGGAGTGGGCAGGACTCTTGCAGTCTGCCCTGTTTTCTTAGGGAGGCAGGAAGAACATGGGCGTCATAACTGGGGGTGGAGTGTTGAGTGAGTTACCCTTTAATTTGGTACATTTTCGTTGTGCTCTTTGTCAAACACCTGTATGAACCAGGCCCACTGCTAAGATCTTTGCAAGCTTTTTCTTTTTTTCCGCAATAACAAGTAATTGTTTTCTCTTTTATCGGTGAGGAAACTAGAGGCTCAGAGAGGCTGAATGTCACGACCATGGACTTAATACTAAGTACTCACACTGACTCTCAAAACATGACATGGAAACACGTACCTGAGAGTACTGTGTTCCTTGGTCGTGTCAGTTGGCTTCTCTGAGACTCTGTTTCCCCACCTGGAAAATGAGGTTATTGTAAGAATCAGATGCAATGCTAGCATCGTTGAAAACCTACTCGGTTACAGAATTTTCCTCAGAGGGACTAGTCTGGCAAGGAGAGAGATGATGGATAATGAATATTAGAACTGGGATGAGAAGATTTTCATGATCTCACAGTAAGGAAAAATTAAGAAAAAGTTAGTAAATTTAACTTCATTATAGAAACTTTGTTCATCTAAGGATCCCGTAAAGAGAGGAAGGAGACTGACCCAAGGTGGGGAAGGGTATTTGCAGCACACGTAAATGATGAAGGGCTGTGTCCAGAGCATATTCACAACTGCAGTCAAGACAGCACAACAGGAAAGTGCCTAAAAAAGAGCTGAAGGGCAGCCATAGAGGAACACCCAGATGGTGAAAACACGTCAAAATGTGCTCAATCACAGTAGTGGTCAGAAACACAAACATGCCATTACACACTCACAAGACTGGCAAAAATTTTGAAGTCTCACAATACCAAGTGCTGATGATAAAATGGAGCAACAGGAACTGATACCCGGCTGGTGGGAGTGTTATTTGGTGTAAACAGTTGGAGAAAACAGTTGGGTGTTTTCCAGTAAAACTAAAGACCCACCCTGTGAGCCAGCAATTCTGTTCCTGGGGCTGTGATGGGGACACTCGCGCGCCTGCACCAGTATCTGAGCCAACATTCAATAGTAAAGAAAAAGAAGCGGGGAGGGTACAGCTCAGCGGTAGAGCACGTGCTTAGCATGCATGAGGTCCTGGGTTCAATCCCTGGTACTGCCATTAAAAAAAAAAAAAAAAGAGGAGTGAATGAACATAATTACCTCCCCCAAAAATTTTTTAAGAAGAAAAAAAGAAAAGTTGGTAGTGATTGGCTTTGGGGAGGGAGGCAGGTGTGCTGTGTGGGAACTTTTGGGGCTGGGAATGGCAGTTTCCATTTCTTGACCTGTGTGATGGTGATTCAGGCATTGACTGTATGTTCTGGGTACGTTTCTGTTTATTAGCTACATCTGAGAACGGTAGAAGGATAAAAGGGAAACCAAAAATAAAAATAGAGCAATTAGATGATTAGTCAGAAAATATGATAGTTGTTAGTAGGGATGAGAGTTCCATGCAAGTTCTGGGAAGTGTGAGCGGCGCCCCCACCCCCGAAGGTCGCAGGATGGCCAGAGCTGGGCCCAGTCTGCGTTACAGGCTGCTTCCTGGGAGGGTGCCTATCTGAAGCCCAGGCCTAGTTGATCGTGTGGGCTGTCCTTGAAGGTTCTGGCCATACTTTGTTTCTGAAGTTATCCTGGATGGGTCCAGGGTCACCTCGGAGTCCCCTGAGCCTTGACCCTTGTGCTGTGATTGCTGTCACACAGGCCTGGTGTGCTTAGGCGGGGGCTGGGCAGGGCCACAGCCGCCCCCCTCAGCCCTGGTAGTGCCGGAGTGCTGCTGGCACTCTGCGAGGTCATGGAGACTCCCTGCTCCTTCATGATGCCCTTCCTGGAGCTCCTGCCCATGCCGATTGCCCGGTCTTGCCTCTGGTGGCTCTGGTCCTGGGGCCTGCCCGGCACAGCTCTGTGGTACGTGCTGCTTGCTATCCTCACTCTGGGCTCTTCTCTTCTCTTTCCACCTCCCCCTTGGGCGCGGCAGTACCTGTGACAGGTGGGCCCGGAACCCTTGGGCCGGGCTCTTTGGGGCTTCCCACACGACTTCCTGAATCAACTTCCTGAATCTGCCTCCTGGAGCAGCAGGGGACAAAGGGCATCTGGAATGTACATTGTAATGGCGGCCTCTCAGAGACCCAGCCGTGACTCGGCCAGCAGGACAAAGGGAGCAAGGCCTGGAATGCTGGAGAAAGCAGACCTGGGTGGGGATGGGTAGGAGGCAGGTTATCTAGATGTCAGCCCACGCCTCCCAACAGGACGTGCATGGCTGGAAGCATGGGTGGGGCCAGAAGTCAGTAAAGATTGACTCAGTGTCCCCCTACCTCTGCTGCACCCAGCCAGAGCTGGACCCCCGAGTCAGTCTTTCTCAAGTGTGCAGATCTAGCCCAAAGCTTGGGGTGAACCCAACCCCTGCATTCCGGGGTCCTGAAGGGGTCCTGCTGCCCCTGGGAAGGAAATAGGGGGAAACTACGGGATGAATCCCAGCCGAAGACTCACTTCCCCACCCCAACCCAGTGGCAGCCCAGAGGGTGTGAAAGGCTCACAGTCCATGCTCAGGTCTATCAGCCCCTTCCACGTTGCCTCCTCCCTGCAGGGACCCAGGGCTTTTCCTACTGTTATTTCTGGCCTTGACTGACAGTAGCCTGCAAGAGTCCTGTTTCTGCTCTCGGTTCATTCTTTCCTCCCTGCGTGACCTTGAGCAAGTGGTTTCACTGCCCTGAGCCTCTGTCAGCTGGTGTGGCCTTGTGAAGATTCAACCAGCTAATGAACGCGAAGCCCCTGGCACCTGGGGGAGCTCCTCCACGGAGAGCAGCTTGACTCACGGTTGTATTGCAGCTTTCCTTGCCATCCAGTTCCCTGTCCAGGATGTGGTCCGACAGGGAAAGGGGAGCAGAGCCCTGGGGAGGGAATATCGTGGCCCAGCCAAACTTTCAAGGAAGACGGCCCTGGGAGCAGCATGAAAGTACTCGACGACCAGGTCCCAGGGTGAAGGAGATGCCAAGGGCCCACCCTGGTTAGCGAGGCCCATCAGCCAGGGGCAGGGGAGGGGTGCGATGGGAAACCAGGTTGGGATGACGGGGCCACGGCAAAACTGGAGGCCATGCCTGGTGGCCAGTGAGAATGGCCAACCTGAGCTCACACCTGGCCCAGGCCTACTTCTGGAAGCCAGAGTGGTCCAGACTAAGGATGGACGGAGTCCAGGCTAAGACTTTTCCAGATGAGACCCAGTTTTCCCAGGGCACCCCCACCCCCAGGGAGCCTCCCTCATCACAGCAGACCTCATATCCCTGCGGGGCAGCCCAGAACTCACACACTAGGATGCTGGCCCACCACTTACCCTTCTCCTTTGACCCTCCATTTCCTCCTTGTAAAAAAAAAAAAAGTGTGTGTGTGTGTATAAAATATATGTGTGTGTGTATTTATCTGTGTGTGTGTGTATATATATATAAAATCACTGCTTCTACAGAGTTGTTATAAGGATGAGAGGACATATATTGAGTCCCTGGTACAAGGCCTGGCACATATCAGAGCCCAGGAATTAATTTCCCTTCCCCATCCCTCTTTTCTCACCAAGACCCCACTTCTAGTTAAGTGACCTCAGACAAGCGTCCTGACATATCTGATTAACTTTCTTCATCTGCAAAACGAGGATGATGATTACTAACTCAGGATGCTTGTGAGAATAGATCAGTGGGTGAAAAGGCTTTGGAAATTATTAGGTTGGTGTGCAAAAGATTTATTGGTGTTAGCACAAAGGAATGACAGGTAGGGCAGGGGCAAGTGATCTGGGGACCCCCTGGCCCTTGGTGAGTTGAAGACTGGGCCTCAGATAATTTCCCACGGAGCTATTAGAGGTAAGTGTGTCCATAGCTGAGTTCCAATGGACAGGAGAGCTGACACGGAGAACCCAAGGAGGCTCCCAGTCCCTTGGGGCTGCCTCTCCCACCTCTCCCCAGTACTGCGGTCCTGGACTCTTCCTCTTCTACACTCCCAGCTTCTCTCAGGTCGGGCTCCTGCCTGGCCCTGGCCTTCTCACCAAGCCAAGCTTTTACCAGCTTTCGCACGAATGGGCCTGTCCCTTTAAGGCAGACACCTGAGCCCTCGACAAACTTGTGGCTGCTCCTTGGCGTCCCCAGATTGTTTTTCACAGCTGGGCTGAGGGGGTGGGGTAGCAGCTGGACTGGGCAGTGACAACATTCTGGTTCCAGTCTCCCAGGGAGAAATCACTGCCTTTCCTGGTCCTGGGATTCTGAGAGGCCAAGAATTGGTGGGTGTGGGGGCAGGTGGGGGAAGGAATACTGGCTGCTTACTCATAATACTCATCACAATAATAGCTACCACTTGCTAAACGTCAACACTGAAAACCACAGCCTCTCCCAAGCCCCAGTTAAGATCCTTGGAGGCCCTAAGCACTAACTAGATCTTCATGTCCCAAGAGCAAAAAGCCCCATCTCCCCTAGCAATATGTGATTAAAAGTGCAAACTACCCTGAACTCTGAAATACTAATTCTAAAGAATTCCAATAAAATCCAGACTTTTCCAGTGTTGACTACTTCAATGCTGTTTTTTAATATCCTAATTGTCAGATTACTCCCCCCCAAAAGTCATAGCCCTATTTTGCTGGTATCTCCAACACATGCCCAGTTTACCTAGGAGTGACCCAGTCTTGGGCCAATATGTCATCATAACCTTAGAAGACAAGAATAGTGTCCTTTCTTCAGATGAGGACACTGAAGTCCCCCAAGCAGTGAATGGCAGAGCTGGTACCATGTACATCCCTCCTTCTGGTCAGTTCTCAACGTTCACTTTGTGTCCTGTTTAAGCCTCTGTAAAGTGGAAGCATTACTGATTCCCACATCATGCTGGTGGTGGGCGTTAAACAGTGGCTCAGCACAGTAATGCCTTCTACTTGCCTGCTGCGTATAGAGCACCAGGCCTCCCCTAAGCACTTTACTTATTGAATCCTCACAGCAACCCATTTTACAGAGAAGGAAACTGAGGTAGTGAGAGTTTAGTCTTCTCCAAGGTTACCCGGTTAGTAGATGGTGGGGACAGTAAGTGCCTGCTGGTGGCTGTTGGTGGTATTTCATACTAGATGGGCCTCGGTGAACTGCCCCAGTCGGGGCACTTGTTGCTGAGGACTGTCGCTGGCTTTTCCCTCCCTGGACTAGGTGTGCCCTGGAGATCAGGCAGCATCGTAGTACACAGGTGTGCTTGTGCCTGTCCACTGTCGCCCTTGGCGCCGGGACACAGCCTCGCCGAGAGGACTGCCCAGCCCCAGCGGTCCCTCCCCTGCCCGGCTGCGGGGGCGCACGGCGGGCGGCGGGAGGGCGGGCGGGGCCGCGGAGCCCGGAGCCCGTAAAAGCGGCGCGGGCCGAGGCCGAGGCCAGACACCGACGATCATGGCGCGTCCGAGCCTCCTGCTGCCGCTGGGGCTGGCCCTGCTCGCGCTCTGCCTCCTGGCGCTGCCCAGCGATGCCCGGCCAGGGGACCGCAAGGTCGGAGAACGCCAGGAACTGTCGCCCAGCGACCCGCAGGTGCAGAAGGCGGTGCAGGTGGCCGTGGCCAACTACAACATGGGCAGCAACAGCGTCTACTACTTCCGCGATACCAACGTCCTCCGGGCGCAGAGCCAGGTGCGGCCCCTCCGGCGGGACCGGGCAGGAGGGGAGGCGGGGCGCTGGGGGGAGGCGAGGGAGGCACTCAGCGGGGCACCAGATCAAGGTCGGGGCGACACGAGAGTGATCAGGATGACATTTTAATACAATATATTGTGGAAAGTCCAATTAATGCCAAAAATTCGTGATGAACAAGATATCTCAAATAGGATCCAACCCTGAATTTGCACAGCTACCTCACTAGCCTCCCTGCTGTGATGGGTGGGTTTGGGGAGAGGATGATGAGAGACAGGCCGCTGTGTGGACTTGAATCTCAGCCTCCTGGATTTCCCCACTTCTCAGGGATCCCCACCAGAACTCCCTGTCACCCCTCCCCACCCATTCCTGTCCCCACATGCATCCCAGATCTGAATCCCAAGGACAGTGTGCTGGTTATGTCCGGGGAAGATGAGGGGAGATGGGAGGATATGGAGAGAGGGGAGAGGTCCAGGTCAAGGGTTGTCTCCCAGCACCCCTGACTGGTCCCCACCCTCCGTCCCAGCTGGTGGCTGGCGTCAAGTACTACCTGACCGTGGAAATGGGAAGCACAGCCTGCCAGAAGAACGCAATGGCTGGAGACCACATAGACCTCACCATCTGCCCTCTGGCTGCAGAAGCACAGCAGGAGGTAACAGCCCTGCCCTGAGCCAGGCATCAGCCTGTCCTGCCAGCACTTGGGTCCTGAACTGGTCTGGCTGGACCTGTCCCTCCCTTCTGGATGACTCAGCCCCTAATGCTGGGGTGGGGTACCAAGAGGAGAAGCCTGGGGGCTTCCCCTGGAGGGAGGGGGTTCATTAGAAAGATTTGGAATCTGGTCTTGGCCATCCGACTCGATGTCCCTTGGGCCAGCACGTCACAGGGAAATGTGACTGGCACGGGGCTGACAGTTGGGAGGAGGCAGGCCTGGGACCAGGCTAACCCTCCTTTCCTCATGCTCTGTCTGCAGAAGCTGCGCTGTGACTTTGAGATCCTCATGGTTCCCTGGCAGAACTCCTCCCGCCTTCTGAAGCACAACTGTGTGCCTGTGTAGGAGACCTCTGCGGGCCTAGGAGAGGGAGGGAGTGGGCGGGACTGGGCAGGAGCAGGCGCATCGGTGGAGGGCACTTCAGGTCCCTGGACCGTATCTGTTGCAATAAATGGCTAGCATTTCTTCTTGCATCGGTCTCTTCCGAGTGCTTCACTCCTCTTCCCCTCCTGTCCCCCAGTCCCACTCTCAGCAGCTCTCAGCACCCCCTCCAGCTGACAGGGTGCCCAAACCACCTGCAGCGGAGCCTCTGCTGTCCCAGCCCAGACAGTGTTAAGGGTGCAAGGTTCATCTCCCAAATTTGGAGTCCCCCAAACACCTCAGCTGCACAGACAGAGGAATGAACCTCCAGAGACTCCCAAAATTCTCAGCTAAGGGTGGGGAGAGGACGTCAAAGGGGATGGATGATGCCCTGACTGGGAAGGGACAGCAGCCAGTGAAAACTCTGAAGAGTGCTTGAACTCTGCTCCCCATCAGCTGCCAGGATGACTCCGAGTGGCACGTTGGGGGTTCAGCCAGCCGGGCCCCAGGACATCGAGCTCTCAGCTGATGAGATTCTTACACCAGCATGTGACCCAGAGATGGCAGAGGCCCTGAAGGCCAAGAGACCACGAGGGCTGGGACAGTGGCTCTCAAGTGCACAGTGGGCCACATGCCAGAAGGACCCCCAATGCTTTGTCCTGTGCAAGACCCTGGAAGGGGTGGGCAGGGAGCGCTAAGAGGACTGAGGAATTCGCTGTCCACAGGAGGGATGAGGGAATAGATGCAATTTAATGTCATTTAAGGAAAACAGAGCTGGAGGGGAAGGGTAGATCTCAGTGATAGAGGGTGTGCTTAGCATGCATGAGGTCCTGGGTTCAATCCCTAGTACCTCCATTAAAAATAAATAAACCTAATTACCCCTCTCCCCCCACCAAAAAAAAATAAATTAGAAAACAGAACTGGAACTTTTTTTGTGCACCTGAATTTGTGGCTGGAATTAATATTTACTACACACACACAAACCCACCACACACACTCAGATTGCTCCCAGACACCACACATACATCCAGAAAACCACCACACACATAATGCAACCCGGAAGCAGACACAAACACACAGAAGCAACAACCCCGCCCCAAGGGACAACCTGGAGATGTATACACAGATCCCCCTCTCACAGCCCCAGGCACCCACATCCCCCCACCCAGAGCTGTCCTGCAGGTACACAAACGCACACCCACACCTGGGACAGGAAAGGCAGTAACTGGATCCGGTGGGAGCCTGAGGTGTGGACAGCATCAGGCCCTGGCAGGCAGACCGAGGGGACTGTGGAAGGCGCCTGGCAGCGCCTTCCAGGCCAGGCCTCATGCTCCCTTCATGCCTGGCTGGATCCCCCCCAATGCTGCGACTTAACGAGGAACGGCCCCAGCTCCCATCCTCTAGAGCCCTCGGAGGCCATACAGGATGGGGATGGGGAGGTGGAAAATAAACTGACTCACTTGGAAGCCCGAGGGGCTGAGTTTGCCAGGAGTCAGGAATGGAGGGGAACCCCTCCAGCCACACATCTGCTCAAACCTGTCAGAGGTGGCTGTGCAGACAACCCAGGGGCCTGAGGCGGGGCTGCTGCAGGGAGGGCTCCCATGGGCACCAGGCTGGAGCCGCCTGCATGGCTGGTACAGGGTAAGTGGCAGGAAATGCTTGTTGAGTGAATGTGTGAGGTGGTGGGGTGAGGCGAGGCCTGGAGATCTTTGCCAGGTGGCCTCTCCACCCCTGGAGTCTGTGCCCAAATCCCAGACGGCATTTCCTTTGCACAGTCTATTCCCAGGCCCTGGGCCAGCCCGCACCCTCGGCTCGGCCAGGGAGACTTCACCACTGTCTGGTCCAGACTGGTGGCCAGAGGGGTGGCTGGCAAAACAGTCTGTCACCCCTCAGCCTTCAACAGTCAGCCTCATCCTGGCTTCCCTCTAACAGAGGCGCCTCCATGCCACACACGCCCCACCCCGGCCGCCACCTGGAGGCCAGGAGGACTTGAGCAGCCTCCCCCCTCCCACCTCATTGAGGCTCCTTAGCCTGACTCCAGACCAGGCAAGGTATGGCAACGACCTCTGACCTCTGGGCTTATGGCATCACCATTGAGTTGGCACCTTTATACTAGTTGCTGAGGGTGCTAGTAGTCTTAAGTTCCTAGGCTTTGGGCCTCCTGGCCCCCCAAGTCCTGAGAACTGTAGGCTGTCCCAGCCTGTTCTTTTCCTCCTGTCTCTTGAGCCAGACCGGCCTTCCTCCCCAAAGCAGGGTGATGGCCAGCACTCCCTCCAGCACTGAGCCTGGCCCCCTTTCCACAGCACCCCTCTGGCTGCTGCCAAGGCACGGGCTAGGCTCTGGCAGGACCAGAGGGGAATCCAAGAATGGAGCCTTTCACCTACAACACTCCCGCGCACACACACACTCAAGTCTGCACACGCCTGCCTGCGCCCCAGACCCCTTGCCCTGTGCCTCGGCCCGGCCAGTGAGGATGCAGAGCCACCTGGGGTTTTAAAACTCTGTTGGGGCCCATCCCTGCAGGCCCAACAATCTTTCCAGCAGATCTTGTCCCGACCCACTGGCTGGGCAGCCTGCCATGGGCTGAAGTCTGACGCGGCTGCCTCTCCAGGGTCACCTCCTGAAGTCCTCTTCGCCAGCCTGCAGAATGGGGCAGGAGATAATGGGACCAGTGCAGGCCTCGGCCTTTCCCAATGCCCACGGGACTGTGACTCAGGGCCACTTCTGGGCACAAGCCCCTGAAGCCTGGCCTTCCCGTGTCCTCCCCCTCCCTCTGGCTCCTCCCGTCGGGTGCCTGGTTCACCTCAAATGCAGTGTCCACAATCTCATCAATGACAGCTGCCTGGGAGCGGAATTTCTGCTGGTAATGCTCCACCCCAGCCGCCAGCTGCAGGAAGTGGAACAGGAGCTCCTGCTGCCTGGGAAGGGAGTGGGGCAGAGCCCTGACTGGGTGGACCTGCCTGGCTGGGCCATCTTGGTCCCCAGAGCCCCAGAGCCCCCCAGACAGTTCTTCTTGCTTGACCCCTTCCTCCCAACTTACATTACCCTAGGGCTTCCTTTCCATCCACGGCCACCATGTTTCTGTGTGTGGCCCTTCCCCGGCCCCACCGTCTGTCTGGACCACAGCAGATTCTGACAATTAACTGTTTACCTTCCAATCACCCAACCCTCCATCAGTCCACCCACCTGCTGCCCCTTCAACTACCCCCTACTGACTCATGCACCCACTCAGCCACCTACCCACACACCCACCCATCTGTTTAGCTATTCACTCACCCATCAGACCACACAACCCTTTCCCTCACTCATCCATACCCCCATCCACCTGCTCTTCCCTGGCCCCACACGCCCACCCCTTACCTAAACCTCACCCTCATGGACTACCCATTCATTAACTCCTTTGCTGCCAACTTATCTTACCAATCAGTCCATCAAATAACACTGAAATCAATGAACACTGCCAGGTGTGCCAAGGATGTAGAAATGAGCGAGAAACAGCCCCTGCCCTGGAGAAGCTCAGTCTGTGGCGGAGCCAGGAAAGCAAACCAAGTGTGTTTACACCTGTGATAAGTGTGAACACGGGGCACTGAGGGGCCCAGAGGAGGAAGCCTCCCCCAGTACTGGGGGTGAGGAAAGGTTTCTGGAGGAAGTGCCACTGAGCTGAATTTGAGTGTTTGCTGAGCTCAGACAGGGCTCCTGGTGCTCCAGGTCTGTGAACAGTGGGGAGTGTTCTGGGGGCAGAGGTGGGCCTCAGGGAGGGAGGTTTTAGAGAACGGATGAATTGAAGGTGGAGACATGCAGGGAAGGTCACAGCAAGGCACCCGACCCTTAAACTAAGGGAGGCAGGAGCCCTTGCAGGGAAGGCAGAAAAGGCCAAAACTTCTTTCAACAAAGATCACTCTTTAAGTCAATAAAAAGAAAAAGAAAGGAAAACAAAAAGATGAGAACAAACCAAACAACAGCAAACCAAAGACACTCTCAGTGAAGGTGGAGGTGGACCAGTGGAGAAGAGACCAGAGGCCAAGAAACCCCCACGGCAGGTATCACAGAGGTGCCAAGGATCCAGACCAGGCTGAGGGCCAAGGAGCTGGGACCTGGAGGGAGGACAGGAGGTGAAACGAGCAGGACTGGAACTCAGCTCTTCTAACTCTTAATCACTTGAGCCTGGTGTCTGTCGGCAGCCAGAAAACATCGCAGGCGGAGAGAACGGTGTGGGCAAAGGCCTGAGGGAGGGCACGTATGTGTGACGCTGTGGGTAAAGCTAGGATGCGATGGGGGTGGTAGCAGCTGCCATGATCATGGAGGCCTTGGGGCTTGAGCTCTGTTGGTGGGTGAGCAGAACCTGGAGGGTGCCAGCTGTCGGGCTGGTTTGGAGCCGGTCTGGATGCGGTGGGGTGGGCCCAGCTTTCAGTAAGAAGGCTCTCTGGGGAGCCAGGCCTGAGAGCAGGGGCCAGGAGTCTGTGCCAAGGACCCCCAGCCATGAGCACAGCCACGCATCCCCAGGAGTCCTGGCCCAGCCGGCCGCTCACGTTGACAGGAAGGGCTGCTGACCATCTGACTCCCCTGCATTTACCTAAGCTGTTCCCCAACCCACCGTCCTCTTCCCTCCACCCAGCTGAAGCCCACCAGCCCTCCATGGCCCAGCGCATTCTACAGAGGTGGGGCCCTCACAGGCAGGTGCCAATTGTGTCCTCTTTGGGTCTCTGGAGTCCTCGCAGAACCTAGCCCAGAGCAAGGATCAGGGATGCTGCTCGAGTAAAAAAAGTGAGCAGAACTCCCATTCCTCCAGCATCTCGCCACTGCCCCTGCCCTGGGTGGTCGGGCTCAGAGGGGCTCTCATGGCCCTTTAGGTGCTGCTGGGAGGATTCACTTGATGGCACAAGATGACTCAGGGTGAGCAGAAGCCACTCAAGCTCACCACATCCCATAAGCCTTAGTGCTCTGCTTCCAGAGAGGTGGGCAGTGCCCCTTCCCCTGCCAGCCCAGCGGTCAGGCCCCCAGACTACTCCCCTTAGACCTGAGGCCTTGCCTCCCTTCATGTCTCCTTACTTCTCAGTCATGGTTCCAAATTGTTTCTCAACGAGCTGCTTCTGTCTAGTGTGTTCACTCAGCGCCTCTTCTGGTTCTGGATGTAGAGAAAGAAGGAGGAGGTCAGGGAGACGCCTGGATTGAGAGTGGGTGGAGGGAATCCCCTGTGTCCTGGAGACACTCAAACAGGGGTCAGGGTTTTTTGTTTGTTTGTTTGTTTGTTTTGTCTAGAATGTCCCCAAAGAGATTGCTTCTCTGGGCATGGAGTATGTTTTGTTTGTTTACTGGTCCATCATCCATTCCCTCTTCTTCTGGTAAAAGTCTCCCAATTTTCCTGAGGACCCACTCCCACCCCTTTTGGTGGACTGTTGTCTAGCTGGGGTTGACCCCCCACAACTCTAAGGACAAGCCTGGCCAATCAGAACAGCCTAGCCTTTGGGTTACAGTGATTGGTTCAGAAATAGCCAGGTGATTAATCTGAGCCAAAGAGATTCATTTCTGGGACTTTGTTGGAATGGCTGGGAGAAGAGGACCTCTCTGCTGGGAGAGCTGTGTTTAGCTATACTGTGAGGATTTGGGACTAGAGTTGCAGGTGGTCATATTCCCACCACAAGGGAAGAGCACCCTAAGCACAAAACCACACAGAGAGTTACAGAGCAGAGAAATGGAAGGAGACCAACTCTCAAGCAACATTGGGTCCTGGATCCAGCCATTCCTGAAAGCCCATGAACTCCCAAGTTGCTAAGTAATTTGAGACAATTTTTCTTTTAGCTTAAGCTTTTTTTTTTAATTTTTAAAATTTGTGTATTTATTTTACATTATATTTTTAAATTGAAGTATAGCTGATGTACAATATTATATACAATATAGTAATTCACAAATTTTTAAAGATTATATTCCACTTATAGTTATTATAAAATATTGGCTATATTCCCCCATGGTGTACAACACATCCCTGTAGCTTATTTTATACCTGATAGTTTGTACCTCTTCACCCTCCACCTCGGTCTTGCCCCGCCCCCTTTTCCTCTCCCTACTGGTAACCACTAGTTCCTTCTCTACATCTGAGTCTGTTTCTTTTCTGTTATATTCACTTGTTGTTGTATTTTTTAGATTCCACATGTAAGTGATATCCTACAGTATTTGTCTTTCTCTGTCTGACTTATTTCACTTAGCATAATGCCCTCCAAGTCCATCCATGCTGTACACCAGAAACTAATATAACATTTTAAATCAACTGTACTTCAATTAAAAAGCAAACAATCAACCCATTTAAAATAAGAAGAACTGAACAGATATTTTTCCAAATGAGGAAATGCAGATGGCCAACAGGAACATGAAAAGTTGCTCAACATCACTAATATCATGGAAATGCAAATCAGAATCACAATGAGACACCATCTCACAGCTGTCAGAATGGCCATCATCAAAAAGAACACAAATAACAAATGTTGGCAAGGATGTGGGGAAAATGGAACACTTGTACACTGTTGGTGGGAATGTAAATGGGTGCAGCCACTATGGAAAGCAATATGGAAAGTTCTCAAAAACCTAAAAATAGAACCACCATATGGCCCAGCAATTCCATTCCTGAGCACATATCCGAGAAAAACAAAAACATTAATTCAAAAATATACATACACCCTGCTATTAACAGCAATGTTATGTATAATTGCCAAGATATGGAAGCATCCTAAGTGCACATCAATAGATGAATGGATGAAGAAGATGCAGCATACATATGTAATGGAATACAACTCACCTATAAAAAAGAATAATATTTTGCCATTTGCAGTCCTTCATTAACTTTTTTTTCACTTCAAAAACCAGAATTTTATAACTGGCATAAACATTTCCATTGCATCAAAAACAACTAAATACCTAGAAATAAACTTAACCAAGGAGGTTACCTATTCTCTGAAAACTGTAAAACACTGATGAAGGAACTTGAAGATGGTACAAAGAAATGGAAACACATCTTGTGCTCTTGGATTGGAAGAACCAAAATTATCAAAATGGCCACACTAACCAAAGCATTCTACAGATCCAGTGTAACCCCTGTCAAAACACGATATTTTTCATAGAACTAGAGCAAACAATTCCAAAATTTATATAGAACCACAAAAGACCCTCAATTGCCAAAGCAATCCTTTGTAGGTCTTTTTTTCTCCTCTTTCTTCTTTTTGTTTTTTCTTGTGGTTTGTTGACTAGAAAAGTTCCTGTAACATTTGTTGTAAAGCTGGTTTGGTGGTGCTGAATTCTTTTAGCTTTTGTTTATCTGTGAAGCTTTTGATTTCTCCACAAGTCTGAACAAGAGCCTTGCTGGATAGAGTATTCTTGGTTGTAAGTTTTTCCCCTTTCATCAATTTAAATATATAGTGCCACTCTCTTCTGGCCTGTAGAGTTTCTGCTGAAAAATCAGCTGATAACCTTATGGGAGTTCCCTTGTATGTTATTTGTTGCTTTTCTCTTGCTAATTTTAATATTTTCTCCTTATCCTTAATTGTTGTCCATTTGATGACTACGTGCTTTGGTGTGTTCCTCTTTGGGCTGATCCTGTGAGGAACTCTCTGTGCTTCCTGGACTTGGGTGACTGTTTCCTTTCCCAAGTTGGGGAAGTTTTCAGTTATTATCTCTCCAAAAATTTTCTCAGGTCCTTTCTGTCTTCTCTTTCTGACCCCTATAATATGAATATTAGTGCGTTTCATGTTGTCCCGGAGCACTCTTAAATTATCCTCATTTCTTTTCATTCTTTTTTCTTTTTTCTGTTCTGTAGTAGTGATTTCCACTAATCTGTCTTCTAGTTCACTGATCCGTTCCTCTGCCTCATTTAGTCTATTCTTGGTTCCTTCTAGTGTGTTACTCATTTCAGTGATTTTATTCTTCAACTCTGTTTGGGTATCCTTTATATTTTCCAACTCTTTGCTAAAAACCTAACTTTGTCTGCCTATACTCCTCTTGAGTTCTCTGAGCATCTTCGCCATCATTACTTTAAATTCTTTCTCAGATAAACAGCCTATCTCTTCATCACTTATTTCTTCTTCTGGGATTTTATCTTGTGCCTTGGCCTGGGAGATATTCCTCTGCCGCCTCACATTGTTTATCTTTCTATTTGTATTTTTAGGTAGCTTAATTATGTTTCTTGACACTGGAGAGGTGGCCTCTGTGGAAGACATCCTATACATCCCAGCAGTATACTCCTCTCTCGTCACCCAAGAGCCAGGGTCCTTCCAGTCCCAGGGTAGAGTCTGGCCTGTGTTTGTGGACTCCTTCCATAGGCTTTGGGATTGTTGTTTTCTTATTTCTAATATCTGCCCCTGGTGGATGAGGCTGGACTAGAGGCTTATGCAGGGTTCCTGGCGGGGGAGTCAGTGCCTGCCCACTGCTGCATGAAGCTTGGTCCTGGGCCTCTGGTGGGTAGGGCCCACCAGTGTCTAGAGGTGTCTGTGGCTCAGGAAGCCTGCTGATGGGGGGGGGGGGACTGTGTTCCCAACCTGTATGTTGTTTGGCCTGAGGCTTCCCTGCAGGCTGTTGTGTGGGGCTAGGTCTTGGTGCGAATGATCCAATCAAGATATCAGCCTCCAGGAAAGCTCATGTAGGTGAACACCCCCAGAATGTCTTCCATCAGCTTTTATGTCCCCGGGTGAGCTATATCCATCCCCTACCTCTCCAGGAGACCTTCCAAAACCAGCAGGGAGGTCTGGCCCAGGTTCTATGAAATCACTGCCTCTGCCCTGGGACCTGGCTCATGTGAGAGTCTGTATACACTTCCAAAGAGAATGAAGTCTCTGTTTCCCCCAGTCCAGTGGGGCTTCTGGAGCTAAGCCCCACTCGCCTTCAAAACCAGATGTCTTGGGGTCTCCTCCTCCTCTCAATGCCAGAACCCTGGGCTGAGGAGCCTGACGTGGGGCTTAGAACTCTCACAACTGTGGGAGGGCATCTGCAACTTAACTATTCCTCAGCTTGTGGGCCGCCCACTCGGAGGTCTGGGGCCCAGTTATATCGTGAGAACACCCCTCCTACCGTCCTGCTGCAGTGCCCTCTTTATGTTTCCAGTTGAAGAAATCTTTTTTGCTAGATTCCAGTCTTTTTCCCGATGGTTGTTTAGCAGTCAGTTGTGGTTTTGTTCTTTGCTTAAATTTTTTTGCACTGAGTGTCCACGATGGAGAGGGTGGGAGAGAGGCCAGGTGACCCCTAAAGGCCCTTAGTCTCCAGCGTTGATGATCCTAAGAGTGGGATTCTGGGGCTCAGATTCTAAATTTCTGAAGATCTTTAAGCAGGAGGCAAAGCAATTGGCTCAAAATCTTTTCACCTGGAAAGTCAGATGTGTAAAAACGAACATGTACAGGAAACTTCATTATGTAGGCCCTCAGTCCAGTTGGAGTGAATCTGGACAAGCGTGGATAGCATCTTGAAAATACCCTCAAGACAGCTGAAACCACCCCACATAAGACCAACTCTATAAACTTTGAAAGTTCTTCATAGAAATAATGTTTGGCAAATCATAATTGGCTAATTAATTGTTCTGCAAATGGGTCTTTCAAGAATTGACTATCAGTTTAATTGGCTTTTGGAGGATTGTCTTAGTGCCCTTGGGACCAAAGCTGTAAGCTCTGAAAGTTCGCCTGAGTCTTGGACTCTAAAGCTGGGTCTGGAGCTCTGTATCTGCTGGGAGGATGGGGGTGCTGGTACCTGCTTCAATGAGCTCCCTCAGTGAGTCATCCAGTAGATTCTCGTGGACCTGGGTGGCCTCCTGGGAAGAAAGAGGCCTCAATCCTGCCAGAGTCCCATGTCTCCTCATCCCTGGAGCACCCTCCTCCCTTCCCTCCAGCTTCTGTGCCCCTCCTCCTGTTTTCCTGATTGGTCCACCTGCCCCACCCGACTTGGTACCTCCTGCTTCACTTTCTCCAGGCCTTTGAGCAGGGCCATCTGGAAGTTATCCACCAGGACAGCAATCACCAGGCTGGGGCGGAGACAGTGGGGCACTCTCAAGGAGGAGGCCATAGGCAAGGCCCTGCACCCTCTTCTGGATTCACTGTGGCATAACCATGGTGAAAGGGGAGGAGTGGGACCCGGGGTTAGGTGTTGTGGGGGTAAAGCTGGGGAGCACAAGGGTCGGGTCCTCACTTGAGGAAGATGAAGTATTGGATGATGATATAAATCATGAGAATGGGGATGATGTACCAGGCACCTGGGAGAGAGGGCGTTGTTCGAGCTGTGAGTTCCTTGCCAGCCCTCCCCATTCCCGTGTCAGCAAGCATCAGAAGCCCCACCTGGCAGATAGGGTAACTGAGCCCTCTGGGTCTGCACACCCAGCCAGACCCTGCCCTCCACTCAGCCTGAGGTCTGCCCCACCCTGGGCCCGGCTGTCCATGTAGATGAGGGACCAGTCGTCCAGGGTGAGCAGGGTGAAGAGTGTGAAGATGGTGGTGAAGATGCTCTGGAAGCGCTTCGGATCAGATTGGCGGAATAGCGCCCGGAACACCACAGAGAAGAGGACTGGTTGTTCAGGGCCAAACCTGGCACACAGAGTCCCCATCTCCCCCAGTTTCCCCCTCCCTGCCCCCTGCCAGCTCCTGGTCCCTCCCCGCAACTCCGTCCAGCCCAGCACCTCATGTTCCCACCCCAGACTGCGTGGCATGGATACAGAGGCAGGTAAACATGAGGATGAGGATGGCAGTGATGGACGGCAAGGACCGGGCCAGGGTCCCAGTCACTTCCTGGAGGCTGGTCAGGAAGCTGTGGGCAGAGGTTGAGAAGGAGGCTGAATCAGTGGAAGTGGGGATCTGTGCCTGGCAGCCAGAGCTGACCTGAGACAGGAGGTCCCTGATTTGTTAGTGACTTGGAAGAGTCCTGACCCCTCTCTGGAAACTGAAGAGATAGATCCGAGTGGATGGCAGGAGGCTTATCAGGAAAGCAGGCTGGAGTCTGCGCCTCCCCATCCCTCATCACTTGAACAGGTCACAGCAGATTCCTTGGGAGCCCAGGCCCATTGTTCCCTCTTCCTTCAGAGTCCCCACACCAGGGTGGGCAGCTGTGGTCCCGCTGACCTGAGCCTCCGCAGGACCCAGATAGCCCGCAATGTTCGCAGGCTCTTGAGGACCTTGACGATCCGGAAGGTGTTTTGGTTGTAGACAGCGTGTGTGAAGGAGGGAGAGTTGAGATGCATGAGCATGAAGTCCAGCACGGCTAAGACCATGATGAAGAAATCTGAGGGCATAGGGAGGGGAGGGGGCGGCTCGGTGTCATGGGCTCCTGCCTGGGCCCCTAGCCCAGACCCACAGTCCTCCTGGTGCCAACACCCCCTGCTTCCCACCACACAAACATATACAGACACATGCACACACACACACACACAAAGGCTCCACCCTTACCCACCCAGTTTGTTCCAGGGGTCATAAAAATACTTGAGACCCAGAGCAACGATCTTGAGCACAGCTTCCACCACATAGATGCAGAGGAAAATGGAGTCCAAAGCCATGAAGTGCCACTCTGTGGGGACACAGGGGGCTCGCTCAAGGCCCTCCCCAGTGACCCCAGCCCCTCACTCCTCCCCACTGGAACCACACACACAGCAATTTAAGGAGAACCTGGCTCTGCCCAATGGCTGTGTGTCTTCACTGCTCTGTGTCTCACTTTTGTTGTCTATCAAATAGTGATAATAAGTCTGCCTGATAGAGTTTCCATGAGCATTAAATGCATTTAACATAGTAAAGGGCTTAGAATAGAACCTGAAACAGCTTGCAAGAAACACCAGTCACTCTTCTTCTTCTCTCCTTAGTTGATGTGCCCTGTGGCAGGTCCTTTCCTTCATTCTGCTCCCCAGGTTTCAGGGGCCTCCTTCCCTGGTTTCCCACTCTCACCATCTCTTAGGTTCTGGGCAGCCTTCTTGGGGAAAGCAGCGCACCTAGAGCTGATGCGCCACCTGGTGGCTGCAGTCATGAACAGTACATCCTCAAGTTGAGAGGGCTTTTCTAAGTCTCTGGCTGGCTGGCTGACTTCAGCAAAACACTCTGAGCCACACTCTAACGCAGCGAGGGTGGGGGTGGAGGATGGGATGCTGCCTACTTCCGAGGATCAAATGGCCCAAGTTCTATGAGTCACTAGGCACTTGGTCAGGCCCACAGGAGGCCTGGAACATCAATGGCCTCCTCCATATGAACCGGGCTCCCTAGCACTTACCGCCCCGGATCTCAACTTGAGCGAAGGTCTGGGCCACGAGCATGACGGTGTTGAGGCAGACAATGAAGAGGATGAAGCCTTCAAAGGCTAGGGACTCAGTCAGTCTCCTGAGCATTCTCCGGATGTCCCAAATGAAGTAGCTTAATTTTTCCCACAACCAATAGAAGAGGTCCACAGCATGCAGCCTCCTGTGGGTCCGCTGGGCTCGGCCAGCTGCAAAGAGGCCAGAAAGCCAAGCCTGTGTGGAACGGGACACGGGGGTCCCAGGCGCCCTCTCCAGCCTGCCTGCTTGCCTGCCATGTGCCTCCGTGCTAGTCTTGCACTAGTATTGGGGCCACAGGCTTGAGCCGTTCCCTGGCAAGTCAGCCTGATTGGGATTTGGGGTCTGCCTGGGCACATCGCGGGGCTCACGCTCCTGCACCTCTGTGCTTTTCTTTACTCACATGGCAGCTTGTACACAGAAGACCCCATCCTCTTCACCGCCCCATCCTCCTGGTAAACTCTCTCTCTCCAAGATTCTAGTGAAACATCTCCCCCTCTTGACTGCCCTCTCTACCCCCAAACAATTAGACACTCGCCCTTCAGCCTGTTTGTGAGGCTGTTGCCGTGTTTACTGAACTATCGGGGGCCAAGTTTGGGGGATTGCGTGTTATCAGTCAAAGTCCCTCTTGCCCTCAGACAAGGCCCTCATTCAGGCACTGGTTCCAAAACTCTGCCCTCAAGAAGCTCACAGTTTAGTGGGGGACATGTGGACAAACAGAACCTACAGTGGTGAATGTTCCTATCTGGAGGATAGACCCCTATCACTGGGGGTGGTCTGGGATTGGTTGTGTAAGTGACCACCCCCAGCTTTCATACTAGACAAGAGGAAACATTTGAGAAGTGGACACACGAATAAAAGAAACAGTGACTGAATGAACAAATGGCTGGCAGACTGAGGAGGTGCATAATTCCAGGAATAAAAGATTGGCTGATGGACAGTCAGGCGAGTGAATAGCCAATGGGATGCACACGCAGGTGAGCACAAGCCTCATGATCCTTGGAAGGACATGCGGGCCGGACTCAGGTCTGGCCTCCGGGCCAGGCAGCTGGGGTGGGGGGAGGGGGGAGAGCAAAGACTCACTTTTGCGCTTCTGAAACTGCTCATCTCCTTTAGGCCAGCTTTCTGAGGTGTTAAAGGAGGAATCCTGAGGATGGACTTTGTTGGAGGTCTGGAAATCAGGTGAGTGAACTGTGCTACAGGAACAAGCCAAGTTCCGGTCCGAGCTCTGTATGTTTGTCTTGCTAGGTTGGAGGACTATTGGATGAGAAAAGACAGAGCTGAGGGAGGCTCTGGCCACGCTGGGGGATGTGTGTGGGCCAAGGAGTTGGGAGCTACCCTGATGGTACTCCCTGTGGTAGTGCTCTCCGTGGGGGAGATCGTAAGGATGTGCACTGTGGTGGTGCTCCACATGGTGCCCATGGTGGCCACGGTGGTGCTTGTCGTGGTGGTGCTCACCGTGGTGGTGAGGTAGCTCAGGGTGGTAGGACCCCATGGTAGTAGGCCTTCTGTGATGGCGGGCTTCCCGATGATGAGGCCCAACACGGTGATAGGCCTCACTGTGGTCGGGGGTTCACCAGAGTGGTGGGAGTCTTTACAGTAGTGAGGTTTACCTTGTGGATGGAGCCCACTCTGGTGGGGAGCCTCACTGTGGTGGTGAAGCCCACCATGGTGGTAGGACTCCCTATGGTGGTGGGGGCCCCCATGATGTCTTCTGCTACCAGAGTGGGGCTCATCATCAAAGTGGTCCTCACCATAGGAATGGTGGGAGGGAACAGCGTCATGGGGAGGAGCCAGGGAAAGGGATGTGGCGTGGTGGGCTCCGCTGTGATGGTGGGCCTCAGCGTGGCGTGGGGGGTGGGGGGAGTTGGGGGAATGGCAGCAGAAGGCATCGTCACGGAAGTCTTGGAGCTCACCAAGGTGCTGAGATCCACCAAGATGACTGGATACGCCATGAAGGTGGGACGCACTGCCGTGACGGGGCTCTTGACGGTGGTGGGCTGCACTATGGCCTGGCCCATGGTGCGGCAGTGGCGAGCTGGGGTGAGAGAGCACATCCAAGTCCTTGGTGTCTGTCTCACTTGGAGCCTTTTCAGCCATCGAGGGTTGCTCCATGACTGTGCTGGGAAAGCTGGAATGAGGAAAGCTCAAGACGTGGCCCCTGAAGGCCCCATCCTGTATTGCCTTTCTCACGTAGTCTGTGGCACTGGGCTCCTAGGAAAGCCCAGCTTCTCGTGGAATTCTCCCGTCTATGATGTCACAAGCAGGCCCCTTCCCAGGCCTGACTCCCAAGTCTCCCCCTGGGCTGCAGTTCAGAATCCAGGATCACTGCGTCTGACCTCTTCATTATAAAGAGAAGAAACCAAGGTCAAGAAAGGGGAAGGGACAGGTCCAAGGTGACCAGGAAGGTCAGTGGCAAAGCTGGACAAGGAATTCCAGGGTATTACCACAGACCCAGCAGTTGCTTTAGCTCTGTATTGGAAAGCACTTGAAGAGGTCAAATGGTCCAGTCCTCAGTTCTACCTAATACCAACTGGCTCTGAGGTTCAAATGGCCCAACTTCTTCGAAAGTACGTGTGTGACTTTGGGCTAGTTGCTTAATCTTAGTATGCCTCAGTTTCTTCCTCTGTAAAATGGGGATAATAGCACCTACCTCATAGGATCAAAAAAGATATGTAAAGCTTATACTAATGGCATGATAGCATTAATTGGTATTATTATTCTCTCCTTGATCATTGACAGTGATGGAAACCCCACTCAGATTATCACTAAAACTATCAGCCATTATTTATTGAAGACCTACTTTAGGCACTTTTAATTTAACCCCACAATAACCCCCCATGATGAATATCATTTTTCCACTTTACAGAAAAAGGTCCTGTGGCTCAGAGAATATAAATGAGTTGCTCAATAAATAGCAACTTAAAATCAACACTAACTGTAAACTTCTTCAGCACCATGCTGGACTGTCTTTGTGCTATAACCCACTGCAATTCATTCATATCCAGTGCAGCTCTTCTGGAAGCCTTCAGGTCCCTCCTTTGACTACAGCTGCTTCCTGAGTGCTTGGTCACAGCCAAGTCTATAGTGACATGGGGTATCGGGTTCCCAGCGATGAAAGAGACAGGGCCCCTGCCCTCAAGGGGCTCACTGTCTGTTGCCAGCAGCAGACAAGGAAAGAGTTTGTGGTAGGACTGTTAATCGTTCCACAAATCCATTCTCCTCGTCTTCCTGACATATGGCATCCCAACTAGAGATGGCATTTCCTGAGGTGCCTTGCATCTAGGCATGGCCGAAGGGTGCAAGCAGAAGCTTATATACACATACATTCATTTTCATATTCTCTTTCATTAAAGGTTATTACAAGGTATTGAATATATTTCTCTGTACTATACAGAAGAAATTTGTTTTTTTTAATCTATGTTTATATATAGTGGTTAACATTCCCAGCGTTATTTTCGAACTTTATGCTTTGTGATGCCAGCGCTTTCCAAGATAGACAGTCATTCAGCAGCCTCAGAAAACAGGTTAGAGGTTGTTAGAGGTTGTTTGACCCTGTCTGCAGTGCGCAGTGGGTGAGGCCTTTCTCAGTTTCCAGCATGAGATCAAGAAGTCTGTTGATCATTTGTGAACACTGTATTGCCCCGAGAGGAAGAGGTAGACTGCTGACATCAGCTTCGCCCTCCTCAGTTACCTCCTCCCACCTCCCCTCACGACTGATGACTGACTTATGGGAGCAAACACACTTTCTGTGACAGAAAATCAGAGGAAAATTTTCTCCTAAAGAAATAATTTTTACGTGCTGTGACTCTGCAGTCCCCTTGCCGCTTTGCAGTTGATGTGAATGTTTTAAAACACGATTTATGCAGGTTAGAAGTGAATTTCAGCATGATTTCAGTATTTTTTTGCGAGTTTCCTGTTTAGTTATTTATTATGCCCTTTTATTGTATGTCTTATTAGCATTTGTGTTTTACAAATGTGTCTAACTACTCAATGTGGTGATATTTTATGACCAGTTGTGAAATGAAAGAGGAGATGCTTACAAATATGCTTAATTTGTTTGCTTATTGTGGACAAATCTGGTAGGGTTAGTGGTAAAGAATTATAATTTACAAACGTAGCAATAGCATCAGCAAAATTGAAAAAAACTACAAATTTCAGGCATTTGACAAACAAATGCACTAATTTCTATCTATGGTGTCTCGAACAGATTAAGGCTTTTATTTTACAGGTCACATTTAATAAAAAAGCTCAAAGAGCAAGTTATTTGTAACACAATCTGTTGTCCAGAAAAAAAAAGAACTTAATAATACTGGTATGTAAAATTAGATGAGTGAAATGCTAGCGCAAAATGCCCCACAAAAAAGTGAGAAGGTTCTACTCTGAGAGAGAAGGATAACTTGACCTATTGATGTTACATGATGCTGAAGAGCTTTTTGTTTTGTTTTTTGGTAATAAACTGAAAAACAACAGATTCTTTATGCAGGCTGATGAGTCAACAGACGTCACTGATAAACACCATGCTGTAGCACTTGTAAGATTTGTAAATGATGCTGATAATCAAGACTTTTTTTCTGCTGCAAACAGCCAAGATATGGTTAATATTTTTTTCATATCTATGGGGGAATGGTGTAGCTCAGTGGTAGAGTACATGCTTAGCATGCATAAGGTCATGGGTTCTATCCCCATTACCTCTGTTAAACAAAAAAAATGACAAATAAGTAAACCTAGTTACCTCATCACCCCCCCATATATATATATATATATATTTTTTTTTTTTCTTCATATCTAGAATCAAAAAGTCTGTCTTGGAAGAACTGTCTTGGCATTTGAACGGATGGTGTTTCCATCAAAAGTTGATTGCATTAAAGTTTTCACTTCTCTTGCAAATAAAACCAAAATGACCCAAAGCTCAACAAAAAAAACTTGATGTCGTCACACACACTGCTTTCCTCACAGAGAGGTGCTGGTGTCAAAACTCTAGGAGATGAAGGATGCTGCAAAAATGGTTAACTTTATTGAACAAGACTAGTTCACTTGAGAGTGTTTTAAAAAAGCTGTGTGATTGTGATCCAGCAATTCTACTTCTGGGCGTGAACCAAAAGAATTGAGAGCAGGAACTCGAATATGTATCTGTACACCCATGTTCATAGTAGCATTATTTACAACAGCCAAAAGGTGGAAATAACTCAAATGTCCATGGGTGGGTGGATCGATAAACAAAATGTGGTCCATACATACAGTGGAATATTATTCAGCCTTAAAAGGAAGGAAATTCTGAAAAAATATAAATAAAATTTAAAAAATTTTTTAAAAAGGAAGGAAATTCTGACAACATATTACAACATGGATGAACCTGAAGACACTATGCTAAGTGAAATCAGCCAGACAAAAAAGAACATCTATGGTATGCTGCCACTTAAATGAGGTACCCGGAATAGGCATAAATCGGCACATTCATAGACACAGAAGGTTAAATAGTGGTTACAGTATTTATTTATGTTTATATTTGTATTTATATTTATATTTATATTCATATTTATAGACTATGGGAAGGGGGTGATGGAGAATTTTTGTTGTATGGAAACAGAGTTTCAGTTTGGAATGATGAAAAGTTCTGGAGATGGGTTGTAGTGATGGTTACACAACGTTGTGAATGTACACAGAGACCACTTAAACATGGTTAAAATGGCAAATTTTATGTTAAAGTATATTTAGCCACAATAAAGTTTTTCTTAATTTTAAAAATTGATTAAAAAAACAACTATGTGACAACTTGGACAAAGAGCACAGAGGTCTCTTATTCAGACATACCGAACCCTGGCAGCTCCCCACTTTGCACACGGGTCCATTGAGAACCACCAATCTGGCGGAGAAAGAGGCTGACTGAATCTAGGGAGGGGTCATCTTACCTAATTAGTGAGGACTCCTCCACTGACTGCCCCCTGATGGGCATTTATATGGAACATGAATAACTTCTCGCTCTGTGAGCGTTTTAAGAAGCCATCCGTGGACCTCTCTCCTAGACCCAGTTGTGTTCTTTCCAAGTCTCTGCAAATGACCAACCCATCAGATACTGCTCAAGAGTCCAAATAAACTGTGCCTTAGGCCCTCTTTCCTCCCACATAACGTGGATAACATATGGATTGCCCCAAATTCTGCCCATCGGGAGGGTTTTCCTTCACTACTGTCTTTCAGGGGCTGTAATATAGCAGCTGTCCACTTCTGGCTGTTGCTGGCTTACTGTGCAAAGCCTTCCATAAATTGGGCCTGTGCTTTTCCCTCTTACCCTTGAAGTCTCTGAGGCAAAGGAGGTAAAGCAGTAGAAACAGATACCACAGGAGTCTGAACCACCTCCTCATGAAATTTATTTGTGTCTTCTGTATGTGCTTGGGCCCAGTATCACATATGCCACTTCAATTTCTAGTGGGATGCAACTGTGAAAATCTTATGATTGAACATTTGGGTCTGATAATCACTTCATGTTTCATAAATCAGGCATTCAGTCTTTATCAAGGCCCAGGAGGAAGTCAGCTGTTTTTGAGAAAGTACAATTGTTGTTGGCAGAGGATAGCCATGACCAAAATTCCAAGGGTCCTAGCTATGATGTACTTATTGGGGCTTGCCAGAGATGCCACATGGCATCTTTGGCTGACACCTAAGTCAGGCACCCAGATCTACTAGACATAATACCCAAATGGTAGGGCAGTTTTGCACCACTGGACTTTAGAAGAGCTTTTTTCAGATCCAGACCAAACATCATCAGATTTACAGGTTACCCAGTAAATGAGTCAAAGAATCTTGCCCAAATATGATCTACATTGGCTCCAAAATCCAAAAGGCACACCATACATTGCTCCTCTTTCTTCGTGGTGTATGGTGTAAGTGGCAGCAACTTGTCTCTTACTTTAGAAGGGATATCCAACATTCCCCAGACCCCTGGACCCCTAGGAACTTTCCTGATGTTGTGGCAGGACCTCAACCTTCCACAGGGTTCATCTCTGGCTCTCTGGCGCACATGTGTCTAAAGCATTTACAAAGTGCTTGCTGTTTCCTACTCACCGTGTCCAGTTAGCATAATGGCATCAATTGAGTGTATCAACATGGTATTCTCCGTGTTGTCAAGACTATCAAAGTCCCTCTGAACCTTGCCTTTTGCAGGAGAACGGCATAATCCAGGGACAAGACAGTAAAGGTATACTGTTATCCTTGTTATGCATGTGCAGACTGGAATTTCCCACACTCATGGGGATGTAAGAGAAAGCACTGACTAGTTCAACAGCCACATAACAGTTGCTGGGGTTTATGCTCACTTTCTGCAATAGAGATCTCAAATCTCGAATTGCAGCTTGATTGGCACTGACACATCACTAAATTTGCTTTTCTGCCTGCAAACTGATGAATTATTAGGGGATATGGTTGGAATCACCACCCTTGAATCTCTTAAACCCTTAACAGTGGTACTAATCTCTGCCATTTCTTCAGGGTTGTGATATCGTTTCTGGTTTATAACTTGGCAGGGGTAGGGGAACAATTCCAGGGGTTTCCACTTGGCCCTTTTTACCATAACAGTTCATACTCTCCCAGTAATTTTGTGTCCCTGATTAAATCTTGGCTGATATAGTAACTTTAAAAGATACACAAACTGCCATTTTCTTTGTCTGAAGAAACTCAGAGCTCCATCCATGTCTCTTGTCCCTTTGGGCACAAAGGTAAATAAATCAATGTCTCTGGTAGCTTCCTTGTCTTAACAAAGTGATTATGACAGGGTGGATTTTGTTCTGCTTCTTAGGAGTGCTGTACGAATACAGAATTGGGAGCAAGCTCCCTTGCTTGAAGAAAGAGGGGAAGGTAATGTGATAGACTGAACATAAAAATAACCCCATGTCGCTCCAGCTTCTATCCACAATGCCCCTTAAAATGTGACTTTGCAACATCTATTTCCCCATCCTTAAATTTAAACTGACCATGCAACTTATTTTGGCTAATAAAATGTAGCAAAAGTGATGGAGTGTCTCTTGAAAGCCTCAAGACAGCCTGCCTGTTTTTCCTTGCTCTCTCGGACCCCAGCTTGGGTGATGAGAACAAGCTTAGGCTCCTCTGCTAAAGGTAAGAGAGACCCTGTGTAGCATAGCTGAGTCACTTTGGCTGAGGCCATCATAGACTAGCCAGGCCCCCGCCACCCTGCAGTGGATCGTGAACATGAGTGAGCACAGATGAGATCAATCAAGCCCAGCCCAGATCAGCAGAACCACCCAGATGGCCCATAATCTAATGAGAAGCAATACATTTTTAAAAGCCATTATGTTTTGGGGTTGCTTGTTACACAGGACATTACTAACTAATACAGGAGCATGGGGGAAGGGACATTTTGAAGAATGATTAGGAACTCTACAGATGGATCATAAGAGAAAAGGGAAGATCATGTGCAAAGAATGGACATGCGAATGAGCCCGGCACCTTCAGGTAGTGGTGTGCTGGGACGCAAAGCGTTTAACACCCATCTTTCCATGTGTAGTTCTGATGTGAATGTTGGTTGGTATTTTTGTTTTTGTTAATGAGTAATAGACTTTTTCCCTGAAGGACCAAGAAGTGAATGTTTTAGGCTTTCAGGGTCATCCAGTCTCTATTGCAACTACTCACCTCTGCTATTATAATACAGAAACAGCTCCAGAACAATAAGGAAAAGAGTAAGTGTGGCTGTGTTCCAATTAAACTTTATTTATAAAAACAAGTGGTGGGCCATATTTGGCTTGTAGTTTGCTTACCTCGGTCTAGATGATCAACAAAACAATTATCAATCTGATTTATAGTGTTTGTTGATTTATAGTGTAACTACTTGCCCCATGGCTGACTGCATGCTGCCAATGTAGCATCGCTGAACGCTGGATTAAGCGGACAGTAAGTAGCAGAACTTTCTATAGGATTTTCGCCAAGCAGATACAATAGACATAAATCCCCTTAAGAGCACAAATAATAGTAAAATCTAGCAAACAAACTAGGAAGAAATGAGTTGTATTTATTACCTTTATTCTTAATGCAATTTATTTAATACCAAGTTTATGTAATCAATTTAATAATTTAAATTTAAATTTAATTTTTAATATAATTTAATTATGTTCAACAATTGGCTGGCAAAATTCAGCTTTCAAGAGCCAGTTAAGAGCCAGTCCTGGCACACCGCTGCACTCAGGGAATGATGTTAATCCAGTGTGGCTGGAACTAGATCGGGGTGGGGGGGCGGGTGTGGAGGGGCAATGCGAGGTGCAGTTGGAAGGTATCTGGTGGGTCAGACTAGGCTGGGCCTCTTCGGCTCCTATCGGGGGGTGGTTTCAAACAGGAGAGTGATGGGTTCTGATGGCTTTAGGAAGGATGGCTGCATACAAAGAGGAGAGGTAAATTTGCTGTGGGGAGCCTGAGGCAGGTGGTTCTGTTAGGAAGCGGTTGATGTAACCAGCAGAGAAACTGATGGCTGAGTCTATGATATGGGGAAAGAGAGGTGTGTTGATGCCAGTTACTGGGGAGTCTGGGTCTGCAGGGCACAGTGACTGACAGGTGGTGCTGGGGAAGGGGGAGGGACACATTAAGGGGACATGAAGAATTGGGGCTTGAGCATCTACTTGAATTGGGGCGCCAGGCTCTGAAACTCAGAGTTCTGGAGAAGGAGATGGTTTGGGCAGAAGATGAGATGTGTGGATTTGAACAGAGTAGGTTTGATGATTCCGGGAAAGCTCAGGAGGGGAACTCTCTGCTGAAGGCAAAGTTGGGAAAGAGGACCTAGGATCCTGCCTCTTGTGGGTCCAGTGGCAGGACATTCATGGGAGTGTCCCCACTCCTATCTCTGCCCTGGCTCTAGGCCACCTGGAAGCCACATCCCCTCTCTGGGACTCAGTCTCCCCATTTGTCATGGGGTATTAGGGTCTGACTCCTGCATTCTTTTTGCCTGGGTTTTGTGAAAATCCCATGAAGTTGGGGTGGGAGTCGAGAGTAGGGGTGGAGGAGGGTTCCTGCTCTGTCTCGGCCCACTTGAGGGGGCTGGGGGAGCTCTTGGGGAGGAGAGGGATGGCCAGCTGGGGTCCTCAGATTCCTGCAGCCTTGTTGGGTCAGAAGAGCTGATCTCAGGTGCCCCCCATCACCCACGGTCTCCCTTCCATCCCTTTGTCTGGACGGCCTGAGGGCTGCCCCTCTTCTCAGGCGCTCCTGTCCTGCAGTCACCTCTCCACTCCCCTAGCACAGCTTGAGAAGCTGCCCGATGGTGCTGGTAGATCACCAGCTTCCTATCTCTGAGCCCAGCCCTCCTCACCTCCCACACCCGGGGAGCTCAGGCTCCCTGCCCTCCCTCCCCCTCAAGCCCGCTCTCAGGGGGCTTTTATAAAGAGGCTCTTTAATAACAAGCCTGCAGGGACTGCTAGGGGTGAGACAGGGGATTCCGATGGTTGGGTGTCCGAGCACTCTGGCTTCTGTCCAAGCTCAGCCTCTCCCTGAGTGTGTGGGTAAGCCCGGGCACTCCATCTTTTTGTCCCTCAGGCTCCCCTTGTGTGAAAGGGGTTTAAGAATAACACCCATCTTACAGGGTTGTTGTAAGAAGCAAATAAGTTAAAATGTATAAAGCTCAGAGAAAAGCACCCAGCACACAGCAAGTGCTCAATAAACATTAGCGAGTGTCAAGGTTCTTCTGAATGTGCCTTCTCCCAACGGCATTTGCAGTTTATTAAAGGTCTTTCTCCCACCTTCTTCAGTGGCTCCCAGTCATCTACAACAGAGGTCTCCACCTGATGTGCTGCTGTGCCAGGAGTGGGCTACAGACCAGCTGAGACAGTGACCCCCTCCTCTCTGGGGACAGCCCAGCCTCCCCTGCAGGTCATCTCTGTCCTTTCTATTTACTCAAGTATCCTGTGCAGAACAATCTGAACTTCTAAGCATGATATTCAAGGCCTTTCTTAACCAGGCACTGGCAGGCTTCTCCCCCACCCCCCACCCCAGGTAGCCCAGCCCTCCCTGGATCCCAGATGCCCAGGCTTCCTCTCGCCCGGTGCCTCTCCTCTGCCTGGAGCACCCTCCCCTGTCTGTTCTCACCTGGGACTTGCCTTCTCCAGGATGCCTCTCCAGACAGCTCGGGCAGACACTCCTGCCCTCCCCTCTGCTTTGCACGTCCTGCTACCGTCAAATCAAAGCTGCTGCTCGCCCTTACCATGCCTTTGGGCAAAGCAGGAAGAGGCACCCTTACCTCAGAATGCTTTCTCCCACCAGCAGGAGAACTCTTGGAACAGACATGTCGACCTGGAACACCTACAGCGAGCAGGGGGAGTGTCCTGAAGGGTCCCTGACGGCACCAGAGCAGACACTTTGGGAACGTCTCCGTGTGCCAGGCGCTGTGCTAAGTGCCTTATCTCAAATACTGCCCATAAAGCTCAGGAGGGAAATGGCTCATTTCACAGGTGAGGAAAGTGAGGTTCAAAAGGCTAAGACCAAAGTCATGTAACCAGTAGGTGGCAGAGTTAGGGTTTGAATTGCAAAGCACTGATGGAGGTAATCATTTCTATCAAGTCACTGCCACCCAAGTGGCTGCTTACACATCTGTCCAGACCTTAGCATGAGCGTCTCAAAGCAGGGAACATGTTTCACTTGCTGCCAAAGCTCAGGAAACATGCAGAATGGGCGGCACTGTGTGCGTGTTGATGGAAGGAGGCTCTTTGCAGGGCATTAGGGTTCCAGGGGCTGGGGCCTGTTCCTCTGTGTTGTGGCTGAAGCTGGAGATGTTTGGACCAAGGAGTCTCAGCCCCTGAAGTCTAATATTTGATTCGGTGCCTGCTTAAGGTCTGCCCTTGCTCCAACATCAGAGAAACCCTCTCCCAGGGCCTGATGATTCCATTTAGTCCCTGAATCCAGATTTTTCTGAATCTAGAGTTGTGTTCTCTGCTGCAGTGGGACCAGGTTTATAAAAGAGGGCCCACTGGCCTGAGGCAAATCTTTAAGGCGTATCTGAGTTTTCCAGGACCCACAGCAAGGTGAAGAATGTTCCTGGCAAGGGTATGACTAGATACTAAGGCTGGGAAGAGCAGGGACAGGGACAATGGCAAACAGACACTTCTTAGGCCTGGGGGCCAGAGCATGCTTTTCTGCTTGTCTTTGTACTAGACTTTGAGTCTAGTACAATTCTTTAAAGCCGCTTATCACTAGAAATCTAATAATGCCTTTGCATGTCTCTAGTATCTTCTGCCCTTTCCAGAACACTACTGGTAAAACGTGGAGGGTTAGAAAAACAGCCCCTTTTCAAGCTCAAGGAGGGTTGTACAACCTGCCAACCAACCCTTGCAACCTCCATTGCCCAACCAGGCCAACGACTGTCTCTGTGAAAGATAAAATAAGGAGGAGCTGATAGCAATGCCTTGGTTTCTTCACTTAACATTTTTCTGGGTCAAGGTCTTGGGGGTCAGCCTAGCCTGGGGCATGGGGACTTCTTTATTCAAATGGCAGTGTGACAGCACTCAGAATCACAGACTCTGAAGCTATCTGTCTGGTTCAAACCCTAGCTATGTGACTCTGAGCATCACTTCTTGAAGTTTCCGTTCTCTCCCCATAAAAAGGTACCTATTTCAGAAGTTAATACATGTAAAGCCCTTCTACAGTGACTGGCACATAGTACACCATGTTAGCTATTATTTTTATTTCTTGTCCAGATATGTCAATGCAGCTCTGAAGAAAGTAACAGAAAAAGTCCTGATTCTCTGCTGGTCTTAAGGGAAGTGTCATTTGAAAGTGCTAGGTGTCTTGCTGTGCTAAAGGACACTGGAAGCAGGGAATGGTCCTCATCTGAGTCAATGTTGTCTTCTTGTGGGGAAGGATGGCCAGGGAAGTCAGTGATTCAAAAGGGAGGTAAAATCCTTACTTAAGCACCTCCTTACCTGAAATAATCCTCCTTCTGAGACAGGAGGGAAAGGAGCAGGGCACAGCCATTCAAGGAAAGACAGCAATTAACATCAAAATGGTGGAAGATTCAACTCCCAGTAGGCTTTGAGGCTCAAGATGGCAGGAGATTTGACTTCTAGTAGAACTTGAGCTTCATTATATGCTCATTGCAATATTAACATGGTAAATGGTATTTCCATAGGCGCCATGACAGCTCCAAGGCTAACCATAAAAGGTCAGAGTGGGCAGTGGCCAACCTCCTGGGAATTCCAGCCCCTTCCCCAGGGTAGCTAAAATTGTCCTCCCACTTGTTAGCATATGAAGCTACCCAACCCATAAAAATTGGCAAAACCACATTTCGTGGCCACCACTTTTGCTCCCTCATCTTCGGAGACTGCCTGCACTCTGTCTATGGAGTGTGTATCTACTTGTACTTTAACCTGAGCACCCAACCCCTACACCTCCTGGCCTTTCAAAACAGCCTACACTCTATGCTGTATCTATTTATCTAAATAAATTGATCTTTACTCAATTGTGGCTCGTTCTTGAATTCTTTTCTGCGCGAAGCCAAGGACCCACACCTGGTGGGGCACATCCCAGGGGCTCAACGGAGACCTGGGACACGGCCCTCCTCACGCCCCACATTCGTTTTTCCTGTATCACTTCCAGCCTCTCCTCTGCCCAGAGAGGTGTCAGGGTCTTCCCATGAGGATAAAGGTCCTATCTGCCTTGTTCACCTGTGTCCCCAAATTACAGAGATGATGCTTAATGGTGCTGAAATGAATGAAAAGGAATGAATTAGATTTTCTTAAAGGAAAATGAGTGGAACTGAGGTGGCCAGTCTGGTGCACATGGTCAGTCAAGGGGTTGATGAGAGTTGTGAGCCTCTGCACAGGGCAGTGAAGGAGTCTGATTGAGCCTAGGCCCCCATCCTCATGGTGACAACCACATCTATTCTTGGACACCTGTGTTATCCTCAAACGTGGGGAATCTGGCTTTTAATGATTAACATACAACCTGTACATTTTAAAGTATTTTATTAAAAAAAAGAAAAACCAACCAAACAAAAAACCCAATCCAAGAACTCTTGGTTCTGGGAGTCTGGGAGCAGCTTAGGTCTGTAGGGAGGGTGGAACCTGGAAGACAGATGGTGTGGGGATCTCTGACCCCTGGGAGTTAAGAGCAAGAGCCAGGGAGGCTGAAAGGCAGAGCAGCTCTTCCCAGGGCTCAGCTCCTCTCTGTGGCCTGGGCTCATCCACTTGGAAAAGACAGGTGGGGGCCTCGATCCCTAGAAAAAGGCAGGGTGGGCAGTTCTGGGTGGGCCTCAGACCTCTTATCAAAGCCACCAACTAGTCAGGAAGGTGGAGCGGATGGCCCGGGGCTCGATCGGGCCTAAGAGCATCCTCCCAGAAGGCGAGGGTCAGCCTACCCTAGGGACGTGGGCTTGGACAGAGAGATGTGCCCCTAAGTACGGCTCAGCGTGGGGCTGCAGTCCCTCGGAAGAAAGGGCCCTGATGAGGTGGGACCTGGAGGCAGTCCTAGGCAAGATCCTGGTGGGTGGGGCAGGGTCCAGACTCCCATCCGGAGCTCAGTGGCCCAGGTGGCCGCGGGGCAGCGCCCGGATGGGCCGAGGCGGGGGATTGTCCAGGACTGGCTCCGGCCGGACGCGCACGCCGCCCCGGCGCTTCTGCTTGCGCAGCAGGTAGCTCGAGTACTGCACCTCGGGCATGGCCAGCTTGAGGCAGGCCTCAGTGGCCGGGCCGGCGCGGCCGCTGGGCAGGTCGTAGCCCATGATGTCCACCTTCCGGCTGGGCTGCCACGGCTGCAGCTGCTTGGTGCGGATCTGCGCCGCGGGCCGCAGCACTGGCTCGTCGCCGAAGCAGCGCCGCAGCAGGCGCTCACGGGCCTCGCGCAGCTCGCGCGCCTCGCGCTCCACGCAGGCGCGGCCGGCGCGCGCCACGCGGCGCCAGAAGGTGGCGTTGAAGTGGTCATAGAGGCCGGCGTCGAGCGCGTTCCAGGCGCGCGCTGCCCGCGCGAGCGCCGCGGGGATGGCGGCGAGGCGCGAGCTGGCGGCGCGCGAGTTGAGCCTGGCGTAGAGCACATCGTCCAGGTCCCAGGCCAGCAGGCGCCGCAGCAACACGAGCGACTCGTCGAAGTACTCGGCGATCATGACGAGAGAGAAGACTTCCTCCACCTGGCGGATGAGGCCCGCCAGGTAGGCGGCGTCATCGCGCGGGCTGCGCTCGTTGTCGCCGCCCAGGTCGTAGGCCAGCGTGTTGTGCGCGAACATGGCGAAGTGCTCGCCTGCACGGTAGTAGGCCTCGGGCGCGCGCAGGAAGGCCTCGAGCGACGCGTTGGGCACGCGCCGGAAGGCGGGGCAGTACTGGTTGTAGTAGCTGAAGAGCGACTCGAACATGGCGGCCGGCTCGCGCAGGATGGTGACGTAGACGGTGCCGGGCGGCATGAGGCGCTGGAGCTCCGCGCGGTCGAAGCGCAGGTGGCTGGCCAGCACGTGCGGCGGCCGCGTGGCTGGGTGCACGAAGTGCGCCGAGAAGTTGCGCGGGTAGCAGAACTGGTGCTCGCAGCTCGGGTGCGGCAGGGCCACCGTCAGGTTGTGGCGCTCGGCGAAGCGGAACAGGATGTTCTGCACTGTCGTGCCCGCAGTCTTGTGCGTCTTCAAGAAGGCCACTGTCATGTGTTTGGGACGCGGCGGAGAGTCCTGCAGAGGCGGGCAGCTCAGAGGGAACAGCTTGGGGTACCTGCAGGGTCCAGGGGGTGTGCAGGGAGGAGGGTGTGAGAAGGTTGCAGCCTGACCCTCCCTCTTCCCAAGGATGGTGGGGATGGGCTACGTACGGCCCATCCTGGGCTTTACCCACAGAATAGTAGAGGGGAATGGTGGGCAGCGTCTAAGATGACCCCCAGTGATCCCTGCTGCCCCCCTGGAATTCAGGCTCTTGTGTATTTTCCTCCTCTTCAATATGAATGGGACTTACTGATGCCTCTAAGGAATAGAACAGGGCAGCAATGGTGGGATGTCACTTGTGAGATTACATTATAAAAAGGCTATGGCTTCTATCTTGATATTTTTCTCTCTTTCTCTCTCTCTAGGATAACTCATGCAGGGGGTGAGGAGGTCCCAGGTGGCAAGTCCCCAAGGAAACGGGCCCTCAGTCCGTCAGCCTGCTGGAAGAGCTGAAGGCTCCCAACAACCACATGAATGAGCTTGTAAGGGGAGCCCTTCCAATCAAAACTTCAGATGAGACTGCATTCCCAGCAGCCAGCTTGATTGCAGCTCCATGAGAGACCTTGAGC
This sequence comes from Camelus dromedarius, assembly GCF_036321535.1. Taxonomy (NCBI): domain Eukaryota; kingdom Metazoa; phylum Chordata; class Mammalia; order Artiodactyla; family Camelidae; genus Camelus; species Camelus dromedarius. The sequence continues at coordinate 6,196,958 of NC_087447.1, read as the reverse complement.
CAGAGGTACCCAGCTAAACCACACCTGGATTCCTGACCTACCAAAATGAGATAATGAATGTTTGATGTTTTGAGCTGCCGAGGTTTTGAGATGATTTAATTATACATAAAAGGTAATACAAGGACAAAGGCCCTTGGAGATCCTTGAAGAATTCCACTTTACAGATGTACAAAGGAGCAGAAGGAGAAAATGACTTCCATCAGTCTGGCAACTCAGATAAAGTCGCCAAAAGTCTTGCTCTCTGTCTTCTTTTTCATTTTTGCTCTTTCCACCAACTCCTCACCTTGTAGATGAGTGGCAGGGGCTTTGAAGCAACCTGTTTGATACATGATTCCATTAGGGCCTTAGGAGCCTCATTCATTCATTCAGCCAGTATTTTTTTTTTTTTTAGCATCTACTATGTGCCAGGCTCCACTCTAGGTTCAAGAAATATGATAGTATAAAAAAAAACAGATAATAATCCTAGCCTTCATGAAGATTTCAATTCTGTTTCATCATTTCTGAAACAAGGGTGTTTGGGATTACCTGTAAGTTCCCTTCAGACTTTACTCTCCTGTTTCTTTTCTGCCATCCTAAGCATCATGTAATGAGGGCCACTCTAAGCAGTTTTGAGAACACCACTGAGATTTCCTGTGTGTGGCTGGTTTGAGTTCTACTTTCTACATGGATGCTCTGAAGACCAGCAGATCATCTGGCAGGAGGGACTGGGTCCATTCACGCCATTCTTATGGGCAGAGCATGTAGCAGATGGGGAAGGTGAAGCCCTGAGGGATGCAAGGATTTGTTGGGTTCACACAGTGAGCCAGCAGCAGGGTCAGGGTTCCTATTAGTCATCACGCTGTATCCTGTATCAGGGTGTCTGGCTGGGTCACATATACCATCGTTCCCATTTTATAGCTGAGGAAACAGGCTCAGAGAAGTGAGGAGACTGGCCCAGCACAACAGCAGTGAGAACTTGTTTGTAGTCCTTTGAGGAGTGTGTGACTGAACCACACTGATTCCATTCCGTTAGCTCCATCTTAGGCCCACAGCCCTACCTACTTCCCCTTCCTGCGTGACTGAGCTTTAGCTTTACTCATAAGGAATGTGCTCAAGCCAGATAAATTCCCTATCAGTTTTTACCCTTGCCTTCATCCAGTGTGAAAACTGGGAGAGTGCCTTTTGTTGATGCAGATGGTTAATGGCCATGAGATGCCCGAGGGAGGAAAAACCCTTGGTTCCCATCTGTGCAGATGTGCTTCTCCAGAGTAGTCAGATTCTATTTTTAGCTGTGGCCCTTTTAAATCCTGCGTACTCCTTTTGTGGCCCAGAGCACAGCTTCAAACACCTCTGTTTTTATAAGTGTGTGTGTGTGTGTGTGTATACACAGATATATACATATGGGGGAGGAGGAGGTAATTAGGTTTATTTATTTATTTTTAGAGGAGGTACTGGGGATTGAACCCAGGACCTCACGCATGCTAAGCATGCTCTCTACCACTTGAGCTTTACCCCACCCCCAGCTTTGAATGCCTCTGGATCAACCATCCACTGGATTCTTCCTGCCTGTGTGTAAATTACCCACTTTATTTGTCGATTTTAAAATTCCTTCTCAGTTTGAAGGATATTATTCAACATCTCTGCCTCCCAATAGGGAGGCACTGAGAAGGTGATGCCAGGGGAAGGACTTGGGCTGGATTAGCCCAATTCCAAATGAATTTCCTGCCCAGGGCGGTTGTGTAGATCTAAAGAGAATGTATGGAAAGTGCTTTCAGAATAGAGGGAAGGAAGAAAGCCAGAAGATGGACTCTTCTGGCAGGTGGACGGAATAGGAAACAGGCTTCCCATCCACTAACCAGGCAGCTGACTTCCAGAGGGACCCAACTCCCTGGCCCCGTCCCCTCACCGAGGCCCCGCCCCCTTACCAGCTGAGCTGCGCCCCCTGGTGGATGAGGAGGCTTAAGGTGCTGCATCCCAACACCAGCAGCAGGATTTTCCTGCGGCTCAACATCTTGGTGGCCTGCTGCAGGCGCTGGAGGATGGGTGGCATGATGGGGTACCCACCCCCGGACCAGCCAGGGCCTTGCTATCCAGGACTCCCTTCGCCGGCACTCATGGGGGCTCCTGGGGCTCTGGTAGCAGGGCCAGTGTTCCTGTGAGGCCTGGCAGGAGAAGGAGGCAAACAGGTTTACAGCGGGCAGGAGAGATGGGCTCTGAGCCCCAGCAGGACTGCTGCAAAGGAGAGCTCCAAAGGGTAGGGTGAGCAGAGAGGCCAGGGAAGATCAGATTCCTACCTCCTGTTACTAAGACCCTATCTCCACGCTGTTCCAGATAACTTAGTCTTGGGTGGAATTACAGGCTCTGGGGTCTGGCCAGCCCTTCAGCCTGTAGTCACTCCCTCCCTTGAGCCCTCTCTCTGCTTCTCTGCCTGCCCATAATTCGTCTTTGTCTTGTGCCATTTGTATCTGTCTCCCCAGTCGACGTGCCTTAGCACCAGGGCTCGGCTCAGAGCACAGAAGTCTCAGTTCAGGGTTTCCTCTCCTCCAGGACTCCTTGCCTGATTGCTTCAGCCAAGGGTTGGTCTTGACTCCCTGATACTGGGCGTCAGAAATACTGACCGGGCCTTCACCTTCTGGAGTCTCTGACATGAGGATGAGATCAATACTTCATGCTTACTGTCCATATTACACTACTACCTACTTCAGCCCATCTAATCCTCACTGCAACCCTAACACCGATATTCCCATTATATAGGCAAGGAGACTGAGGCTCTAAGAGATGATATCACTTGTCCATGGTCACACAGCTGGTAGTAGCAGAAACTGGGATCAGACCAGCTCTTTCTGGCTCCAAAGTCCATGGCCTCAGACATGTGTGCTACTTCTGCAGAGAACTGATTTCCCCATCTCTGCCCTGCACTCTGGCGATTCTGCATGCTTCTGAGCCCTCAGGGCCCAAGACCAATAAATCCATGAGGGAAAGAAAGGAAGGACTTGAAATCCTGCAACCCTATCTGGATTGCATCCCTAGACACCTGAAACCCTGGCCATCCCGTTAGCTGACTGTGCAGTGAGAGGTGTCTGGCTAGGCAGGGAGTGGCAGCCTGGGAGGGGGTGGGGAATACAGAGGGGCTCCTGCTTGTTGCCCTGCTGAGAATTGAGAATTTCCAGGAGCAGGTGGGCTCCATCCCTGGTGAGCAGCAGGAGTGAGAGGCAGAAGAAGGGCCTGGTTTCTGGCCAGTCACCTGTCCCCACATGAATGTATTAGCTCAAGGGCAGCCCAGCCCTTGGCAGCTCCAGTGGAAAGTCAGCTTCAGTAGCAATGCCTGTCCCCCAGTTAGGGTGGGGTCTCTGTCTCAGGGGCCTCAGTCTTCAGGTTCGGGTTCAGCTCCATCCTCACATACACTCCTCTCCAAAGGGGAGGGAGAGCCTGAATCCTTATGGGCATGTGCATGTGTGTGGAACTAGGACACCTCTGTCCCAGGAGGGGTGAGGTAATGTGAAAAAACTCTTTTGACCATGACCTTCCCCTGGGCCCCTGGGCTTGGCTTCCAATCCTTCTCCTTTTGCCCCCCTCCCCCCAATTAATCCTGGATTATATTTAAACCTGTTTGGGTGGAAGGATGTCCTGGTTATGCCTTTCCCTTCTCTCCAGGCCCCATCACCTGGTTTCCTCCACCAGCCTGCAGACAGACTTAATCCTCCTGGAGCCAAGGGGCGTGAAGGGTCGGGCCACAGAGGGCAACCAAGGGCATAGCAGAGAAGGCCCAAGGCCTCCCTGTCTTAAAGGATTGCTGGGGCAGAGGAGGGTTGGGAGGGCCTCTGTGGGGCAGTGGTGGGAGGAAGTCAAGAGTCCGTGGCCCTCTGAGGATGCACACCTTCTCTTTGTCACTTATCCTGCCCAGAGGACTTGGTGACTAGGCGGGAGTTTCCCAAGGGGGCAAAGTTGGGGACTAGCCTATTCCCATCTTTGCTGAACTCGCTGAGACCACCTTATTTTTCAGAGGACTTTGGCTCCGTCAAGGAGGTTAAGCCTGGAGAGAGCTACAGTGGGACTTTCCCTGGGAGATACTTCAACCAGGCCAAACAGAGAAGCGTGATGGTCTGCTTGGTGGCACCCCACTCCAACTACCTGCCGTGGCTTAGCATTGGGGAGCCAGCCAGCCAGCCCCACATCTGAGGCCCACTGGCAACAGGGTATTGTCAGTGCAAGAATTCCCTGGACACCAGCCATCCAAGGTGGGCACCAGTTTCTGCTTGGATACCATCACTGACTGGATGCTTACCACCTTGAGATACAGCCTGATCCATTGCTGAGCAGTCTGGGCTGTTCAAACATTTTTTTCTGGGACAGTAAGGACCAGCCTGATGCTGGCAGTGCCCTCCTCAGCCCTTCCACCTTCCACTCTGCATGGCTGCTAGTGCTGCCCCGCTGGACCGCACAGACCATTTTTCTCCATGACAGACCTTCAGGTATTTGAAAGCAGTAACCCTATCTCCTCTGGGTGGGCGCGCGGCCAGGCTAAACATTCCAGGTCCCGAGAGAGGGTGCTGCTTGGACACTGGAGCAGGCTTCCCCTCCCTTGGCAAGTTCACTCCACGGTGCCTATTCTGGAGATGGAATCAGGGCCCTGGCACCTGGGAAGGGGGTCGCCTGGGGCTGGGTTTCCCTCCATAATCTCCAGGTTGGTGTCACGTGGGTGGGAGTCAGCTGGGGCTAGGCTTTAGAGTAGCGACCCTGGCTCCTGCCCCTCACATTTCAAACTACTCCCTGGCCTCCCCCGTGTCTTCTCCATGGAGAGTTTCCCTCAGCCATCCCAGACAATTCAAGGTGCCCAGTCTCATCAGAAAATCAGTGCTAATTTTAGTCAGAACAGTCTACCTCAGGCTGCTGCCAGGTTTTGCAAATTGCTTTCCTTTCTCCAGGGAACGAAGAAGAAATGGTTTAGCTAGCCAAAGCTTTGAAAACTGGCCTCGGTGCCCACCTCCTCCCATATGAGCCCTTTTCTTCTTCCCCGTAAGTGCTAGGCTGATACTGGTGCATTTAGAGGAGCAGGGTGCCCTGGCCTGGACCACCCGGATCTGACCGTTGGGTGACCTGGAGACTCTGTCCTTACTTGAGGATGGCACAGGCCAGTGAGTAGGGAAACTGCCCAGTGCACTAATGAGGAAGGGGCCAAGGGCTAAGCAGATTGCAAATTAGTGGTTCAGGAGATCAATTATCTTTCCACCTCCCTCTTTCCTTCCTTTCTTCCCCCCAGCCTCTGCTAGGTTCCCCCTCTGCCCCGTCCTCTCTCCCTTTCATCCACACCCACGTCATCCCTGCCTCTGAATTCCCTTCATCCTCCTCTCTCCATCGCTACTCCCCACTCTCCCAGCCCCCATTCCCTCAATTTCATCCCAACCTCCCCCAGGGATCCAGTCACTGGGATCTGGTTACCATAGAGGATAGGCCAGATGCACTCTCTCACCTAGTCCTCTCCCGCTCCCTGGGGGCAGGGAGCCCCCCTCCTCATGCTCTTCAGGCACTGAGCCCCCAAGACACTCTCCCGCCCAGCCGTCACCCCCTATCCTTGTCCCGTCCACCCCCGCCCCTCCAGCCCCTCCAGGCTGGCACCGCAGTACTCACGCCAAGCGGGCTCTGCTTCCCACCCTGGTTGAGGGTGGTCACCGCTATTTCCCAACCCTTGCCCCGAAATCCGCCACGGGTTGGAGAGCGCTGGGGACCCTGTGAACCGAGTGCTGGTCGCTCGCCTCCGTGCCTGGATGGGATCAGGTGGCAGCGTCGGCGCGGCTCCGCTGCTCTTGGCTCTGGTCGCCGCCCGCCCCCCATCGCACACCGGAGGCGGAGGCGGGGCGGGGGGCGGGGGCCAGCAAGCAGGGGAGGGGGAAGGGAAGAGGAGTGGGAAGGGGAGGGGGCAGCCCTGACTTGAAGGCTGCCCGTGAACACACTCTAAGTGGCGTCTTCGGATGCGGGCATCTTCTCTGGGCAGCCTTGCAGCGTCTGGACACCAAGGTGGCCAGCTCCTTGCCCTTAATCTACACACAAGGGGAAACTGAGGCCTGGAAAGTATCTGGATTCTTCTGCACTGCTGGGCATTCCTGGGCCCCACTGGTCACCCTTGGGCGGGTGGGTCCTGGGGGAGTTAGAGACACAGGTACATGTGCAAGTACCCACATGCTTCCCCCCACCCCCTTCTCTTTCCACCTCTCCAGGCAAACACCTCTCTTAGGCAGGGATCTGGTCCCATCTACTCTCACACCCCTGGGGACCCCTTCCCTTCTACCCCTGAGGCAGCCCCCTGCTGCTGACCCATTCCTGCTCTTCACCAGGACTCCAGATACACTCACTCTTGACCAGAGCTTTAGTGGCCCTGGGACCCCCTGCCCAGGTACCTTGTACTGGGAATCAGAGAGTCCAAGTTCAACCCTGGTTGAACTCAAGTTCCAGAGTGAAGAGGCAACCCCCTGGGCCTGGTTGCTTCCAGTTCTACAATGGGGAGCTGTTCTGAGACTGCACAGATGATCTATGTGAATGTGCTGTGTGAACTGTGTGTGAGGGTAGTCCTGAATTTTAGTCCTTAGCTCCAACCACCTGGGAGCCAAGCAGCACCTCCCAAGATCATACCAGATACCAAATGCCCCACATTTAGTTACGTGGTTCTCATGAACTGCTTTCTTCTGCCCTCCTGGTCTGGTATGGCAAGGACCATGGAGCTGGGGCAGCCATCCAAAGCTAGGGCTGGAAGGGACAGGATTCTATTCTGGACCCACACAGATAGGTATTATATGAGAGGTCTTGTTAAGGGGGAGAAGGGAATGGGGACTCTCAGAGTCAAGAGAACTGCTTGTGGCTCCAGTTTGACTCCTTGGGCACATCAGTTTCTCTCTGCCCCTCAATTTTCCCCTCTGCACAAGTAGGGAGGGGGTCCTATCCTGTGTGCCTCCCAGGGCTGTCCCTTTCTGGCTCTGGCTACATTGCGTCCTCATCCACCAGCCCTTAGTTCATCCTGCTTCAGAGACCCCCAGCCTCTTCCCCAGCACATACATGCCTTGGGGCCTATGGCCTCAGATGACCTGACAGTAGCTCTCCAGTTACGGGGAGCAGAAAGACTTCCTTTGGGTTAGGAATGCTTCTGCCTGGGTGTGTTGACAAGCTGGAGGGGAAGGTACTGCTGTTCTTTAATCCATCCTTTCTGGATTTGGCTTCTTCTCTGAGAGTGTAAGGAGACCAGCACAGTGGTAGTGATGTAAAGGAGAAGGGTCAAGGTTTGGGTGGGAGCAAAGAGAATTGCCTAGCTAGGGTTAGGACATGAACAACCTTCCTGGCCCAGTCCTTTTCTTTGTCTCTTCTAAACCGTACTTTCTGGGGACCTGACATCCTTTTCTTTTTTCCCTGCTCCCAGCTACTCCTCTGTTGGAGGTGGTCAGTGAACTAGAGCTAGAGAGAGGTCTGAAAGGTGTGGGTGTGTGGGGAAAATGATACCATTTCCTTTGAGTTTCCTGGCTCTCCCACTCAGCACACACACACTTACACAGGATGGGAGCCTGGCTGTCAGCAAGAGGGCACAGCTAGGATGGCAGAGGGACCTCAGAGCTAGTGGCAGAGGAGGGAAGAGAAAATGAATTGATGGATCAGGATAGGGAGAAGTAGAAGGTGGGCAAGCAAGGGACACTTGCCCATCCCTCCCTCAGGGGCCCAGGCTGCTAGTGGAGGTAGGGGAGCACCAGGCAGGGTCAGCCGCGCCAGTAGGCTGGTGGGGACGAGGGGAGGAAAGGTCCTGAGTTTATTTTCAGGCTAAAAAAGACGCAAATCCTGTCTCCAGAAAGACTGTTCCATCTGCCTTCTTTTTTTTTTTTTTTTTCCTCCCAGTAATCATTTATTGAGCGCTTTAACGCCAGGTCCTACAAGACAGTGAAAACACCAGGTCCCTCCTTATGTCGTCGGGATGGAAGTGGAACAAAGGGGCAAGAAAAGACTTCAAAACAAATGGTGGAGGTTTGAACGTGTTATGGGAGCTCGGGCAGGAAAGGAAAAGCGGCGGGAGACGGCTTAGCGGAGATGACATTTGAGTCGGCCAGGAAGGTGGAAAAAGGGGCTTTAGTGTGCCCTTCCCCCAGGTTGGCAGCTGGAGCTCAGCCCGGGAGGGCCCGCTCAGCTCCCGGCTCCGATCCCCTTTCAGCCCATTCATCCATGCCTCGGCCGGGGGTGGGCGGGTAGACAATCAGACACTGTTTTATCACAGGCATCGGCTGCAACCTCCCGGCTGGCGCCCAGAACACGCGGCTGCCGGGGAATGAGTCCTCGCGAACGTAAGTGTCCGGGCCTGTCACACGCTGCCGGCAGGACCACCTTTTCCCGCAGCCCCGCCCCGGCTCCAGACCCTGGTGTTCCCGGTGCGGCGGCCGACCACTGTCCTCCCGGCGTTGGACCCGCAGAGCCCGTAACCTGCGCACTACAACTCCCAGAAGGCTGCGCGACCAGGCCGCCTAGGGACCATTGGGGAACGGCCGGGGGTGGGCAGCAATCGGAACGGCCAAGCCACCCTTGAGCGGACGTAGCGTACCGCGCTGCCGGAAGTTGCGGGAGGTGGGCCCGGAGAGTGGCCTGAGCTTCCGGGTTGGTCGCGCGCCTTCCTGCAGCTAAGATGGCGGCCGAGCATCCCGAGCCTCCCAAAGGAGAGCTGCAGCTGCCACCGCCGCCACCTCCTGGACACTATGGTGCCTGGGCTGCCCAGGAGCTTCAGGCTAAATTGGCAGAGATCGGAGCTCCAATCCAAGGTGAGGAGCACGGGAGGTCAAGAGCCAGCAAGCCTAAGCCTACGGGGAAGCGGAGCCGGTTACCCTGGGGGCGGGGGCCTGACTTGGGCCCGCTGGCTAGCTCGGCCTGACCTACCTGTGCTTGATCCTGTGCTTTGCCCAGCAGGGAGTCGCGAGGAGCTGGTGGAGCGGCTGCAGACCTACACCCGCCAGGTAAGTGTTGGCGGCGGGACGTCACGGTAGGCCGAGTTTTTGGAGGAGGCATTCATGACCCCTCACGACTTGGTCTTCTTTCTTTATGTACCTAGGCACAGCAAGTGCGGTCTTGCTCTTTTTGCCTCTTGCCTTAACTTGTGTTGTAAGCGCCTCTACGTATTGATCCTCCCCAGAGCCCAGCTCGAGCTCTGGCAGACAGACACTGGGTAAATTTTGTTGAATGAACAAGAACGAACGTTGTTTAGTGGAACAGCTCCTCTTGGACTGACCTGGAATCTTTTCACTTTTGCAGACTGGCATCGTCCTGAATCGGCCCGTTCTAAGAGGTGAAGATGGGGACAAAGCTGCTCCCCCTCCCATGTCAGCACAGGTAAGGGAGGTTGCTCCACTTGGTAAGTTTCCTTTCTGCTCAGAGTAGCCCTTCCTTTCACACGGAGTGTACAGGGGGGATTCAGCTAGCAGACTGGGCAGGGAGGTACTGTGATGACAATTGGGAACTGTCTGATTCTCCCTTGGTCCTGATCCTCATTCCTCAATGTCTGCTCCTCCAAATTCTACCTGTCAGTTAAGATTCAGCTTAAATATCAGGGAGCCTGACTTAATTCTCCTCCAGCTCGAAGTAATCACCCTCTTCTTTCCCCTCCCAGTGTATAGTTCCCATGTTACTCAGTGAGAAATTAGGGCTTACTCCCTGATGTGATTTCATATCCTCTATATTTAGTGAGTCACTGGGGCACACTGGCTCCTATTTATTTAAGTTGTCTCACCTTTCATGTCCTTTCTGATCCAGGATTTAACTCTTTCTCTAGAGCAGTGGTTCTGACCTGGGGTCCTGTGACTTCTGTGTGTGGGATGAGGAATTCTCAGATAGCCTTTAGAGGTGTCCCTGAATCTCCTGAAATTGTATGCAAAATCTGTGTTCATGACATTTTTGCGGGGAGGGAATTGATAGCTTACATTAGCTGATGCCTCAAAGTTAACATCCGCTCTACTTGACGTTGCTGTAGAGTATTTGTTTCTTGAATGCAAGAACTATGTGTCATTTGACTTTGAATCTCAGTACCTGGCTCATAGTAGGTCCCCAGTAAATGTCTGAAGTAAATAAATGCTTCCTCGTTAATAGTCATATTTTTCCACAGCTCTCTGGGATTCCCATGCCACCACCACCCATGGGACTCCCCCCTCTGCAACCTCCTCCTCCACCCCCACCACCCCCACCAGGCCTTGGCCTTGGCTTTCCTATGGCAGTTGGACCCCGCCCACCAAACCTGGGGCCCCCTCCTCCACTGCGGGTGGGCGAGCCTGTGGCGCTGTCAGAGGAAGAGAGGCTGAAGCTGGCGCAGCAGCAGGCAGCATTGCTGATGCAGCAAGAGGAGCGTGCCAAGCAGGTAGGGCAGGTAGCAGCCCGAACCTGGGTCTCATTAGGGTCCTGAAAAGGGAGTGGAGCCTCAGAGAGAGCCGGATCCTGGGGCCAGGGCTTCTGGGAAGTCTAGAACTTAGGCTCTAGACTGGAAGAGAATGCCAGGAAGCAGGGTTGTGGCTGACTGGCCTGTGGGGTATTGGTGCTGGTATTAGCTTGTTTTCTTTGTTAAGCAGGGAGATCATTCACTGAAGGAACACGAGCTTTTGGAGCAGCAGAAGCGGGTAATGCCTCCCTCATCCTAACCTTTGATCCTATAGTCTAGTCCATTGTCTGTCACTTCTAGTGATTAGTGTCTCAAAAAAGAAATACCAACCAAGTTTTCCATGGAGGTTACCTCATCCTCATCACAGTTTCAGTAGCTTTCAAATAATTCCATCTTTCATGTAGCCCAGGGGTTGGTAAACTATGGACTACAGCCTGGTATAGTGTGGCCTGTGAGGTAAGAGTGATTTTTATATTTTTGAAGGATTGTTTTAAAAAAAAAAAAAAACCAAAATGAAGAATATACAACAGAGTCTGTACAGACAGCCGGTTGTACAGACAAGACTGTAAAGCTTAAAATATTTACTGACTGGCCTTTTACAGAAAAAGTTTGCTGATCCCTACTCCTCTTACGTGATGTTATTTTAGGTACCTTGGAGAGGACTCTTGGCTAATTTAGTCATTTAAATCAGGTTTAGTGTAAATGTGATGGCTATAAGTTAGAGAGTAATGCCTAAGACTTTTAATCTCACAGATGCGTCGTATCAGTTGCAGAGTAACCAGTAGGTTACTCAGGAGTATTAAAAAATAAGTATTAACAGCAAATATGGAAATATTTACTCAGTACTATCTTTGCCCAGAGGGGTAAATGTGAGAAAAGAACTCACTGTTCTTTGGAAATAACCTCTTGGGGAAGAAAAACCTTGTTAAAAAATAGAAGGTAGTGTTTACTAAATATTAAGCTCTCTGTTGGGAACAAGAAATTTCCCGGGGTTTATCTTGGTGTTATTTGTGATGAGCGGGCTCCTTCATTCGGATCAGTAGCCTGGAAGTGTGGGGGTGGTGAGGATGTCAGAACTCGAGTGGTACCTGATTGTTCTCCTTGGGCCTATTACCTGGCTGAAAGGATGCACTTGCCAGGGGTTGCCTGCCCTCTGGATTTCCAGAGCAGTGTCTCCACCCCTTCTTCCCTCGTAGGCAGCTGTGTTACTGGAGCAGGAGCGGCAGCAGGAGATTGCCAAGATGGGCACCCCAGTCCCTCGGCCCCCACAAGACATGGGCCAAATTGGTGTTCGCACTCCTCTAGGTCCTCGAGGTAAGACCCTGGAAATGAAAGGGAAGGGCAAGGAAGATAATTAAATTTTTAAAATTTAAGTATGTGTCACAGAAAAGAAGTGCACATATTATAAGCATACAGTTCAGTGAATTTTCACAAACTGAATACACCCATACAACTAGCACCTGGACTAAGAACCAAAACTACCAGCACCCCAGAAGCCTTCCAGGCTCCCTTCTAGCCACCCCCTCTCCCAAGGGTAACCATTACTCTGATTTTTAAGCAAGGAAGGTAATTTTTAAAATGAGTTGTCTCTTCTGACATTAGATTTTTTTTCTCCTCTTAGTAGCTGCTCCAGTGGGTCCCACTCCCACTGTTTTGCCTATGGGGGCCCCTGTTCCTCGGCCTCGTGGTCCCCCCCCACCTCCTGGAGATGAGAACAGAGAGGTGAGATTGGTGATTTCTTCCTAAGATAGGAGAGTATATTTTAGAAGGGACTGTTTCTGGATTTTTAGAGAAGGATTCGAGAGAAGATAGGAGAACTTCTGAGGGTGGAGTTGGTTCAGGGGAGCCATATTTACGTAAAACATACTTGGGTAGGGCAGGAAGTAAGGTCTGGGAGATGTTTCTGGGGTTCACTCTGAGGGATGCTGAGGGGTGACTGACTCCAGTTGGTGGTGCCCACCACCTGCTGTTCACAACACCTGGCCAGTAGCCTCTCTAATGCAAGAGGTAGAAGTCAGAGGGAAAAGGACCCTGTAATTACCCCCTCTGCCTGGGTTGTCTCTGACAGATGGATGACCCCTCTGTGGGCCCCAAGATCCCCCAGGCTTTGGAAAAGATCCTGCAGCTAAAGGAGAGCCGCCAGGAAGAGATGAACTCTCAACAGGGTGAGTGTGTCATCATGTTTTGAGGGCCTCAGGGACAGCACCTGCTGAGGCCGAGGCCGGGTCTGCATTCCTCCTCCCTTTGCTAAGGAGGAGCTGAGAGAGAATTTATCTGGCCCTTGGTAAAGAGGAGTTACTGTGAAGAGACTGAGGGCCACCTTCCTCTCTTACAGAGGAAGAAGAAATGGAAACAGACACTCGCTCATCCCTGGGCCAGTCAGCGTCGGAGACTGAGGAGGACACGGTGTCTGTGTCCAAGAAAGAGGTATGGGATAGAGCTGGGTCTGGAGGGAGTGTTGGAGATGGGGTCTGGGCACTGCAATAACTCCTATTCCAAGTGTTCAGCAAATAGTAGCTGCTGTTTTGTGTCAGTTCCTTGTCCAAAGCATCTTACAGATATTTTTTATTCAATTGGCATAAAGCCTTGAAGTTCTGAGTATGATTCATGGCTACATTTTAGAGCTGAAATCACTGAGGTTCTGGGAGTTGCAGTAATTTACTCAGAGGCACACAGCTTGAGAGGGGCAGAGCTTTGTAGTGTGAAGGCCTGTTTTCTCAGTCACTTGGGGAAATTGGGTGAGGAGATTAGGGGTTGGGAGGCAGATGTGGTGCTTGGATTCTCTGACCCAGTTGGTTGGCCTTGTTTTGGCAGAAAAACCGGAAGCGTCGGAACCGCAAGAAGAAGAAAAAGCCCCAGCGGGTGCGGGGGGCCTCATCTGAGAGCTCGGGGGACCGAGAGAAAGAGTCAGCCCATTCCCGTGGCTCTGACTCCCCGGCGGCCGATGTTGAAATTGAGTACGTGACCGAAGAGCCTGAAATTTATGAGCCCAACTTCATCTTCTTCAAGAGGATTTTTGAGGCTTTCAAGGTACAAGGAGCAGCGCACTCTGATGGGGCAGAGCTAAGCAGGGACAGGCAGGGATGGGCCAAGACGGGTAAGGAGAGCACCTTTTCAGTGCCGGGTCCAGGAACTGGGGAGGGGCCTGGGGCTGGGATTTCCACACTGTCTGCCTTCTCAGCTCACTGATGACGTGAAGAAGGAGAAAGAGAAGGAGCCAGAGAAACTTGACAAACTGGAGAACTCTGCAGTCCCCAAGAAGAAGGGCTTTGAGGAGGAGCACAAGGACAGTGACGATAATAGCAGTGATGAGGATCAGGTGAAGCCCACGCCCTCCTGTAGGGGAGACAAGGCCTTTTGGGACAAGGGGCTGAGATGAACCCAACGAGGGACCGTGGTGAACTCTTGCAGTGGAGAATCCCTTTGGTGGATTAAGTTGTGGGGTAAGCTGAGTGGTCTGATTCACACCTAAGAATCCTGCTCCAAAGAGATGATTCTTCCATTCTAGGAAAAGAAGCCAGAAGCCCCCAAGCTGTCCAAGAAGAAGCTGCGCCGAATGAACCGCTTCACTGTGGCTGAACTCAAGCAGGTGAGAGCAGAGATGCCCCAGCAGGCCCTGGAGCCTGGCTGGAGAGCACATGATGCGCTCCTGGAATCCCACAGCGGGTTTGCTGGGGGGTGGGGAGGACGGCTCTGAACCCTTTGAGGAAGAAAAAGCAAGCAAGCTTTAGGTCTAAGAAGTTCAGGCTTCCTAGAAGGATGCTGCTGTGTTTTCCAGCTTGTGGCTCGGCCTGACGTCGTGGAGATGCATGATGTGACTGCGCAGGACCCCAAGCTCTTGGTGCACCTCAAGGCCACTCGGAATTCTGTGCCTGTGCCGCGCCACTGGTGTTTTAAGCGCAAGTACCTGCAGGGCAAACGAGGCATTGAGAAGCCCCCCTTTGAGCTGCCAGACTTCATCAAACGCACAGGCATCCAGGAGATGCGGGAGGCCCTGCAGGAGAAGGTGAGGGGCCCGACTGGGGTTCAGATCTGCCCTGGGAGATGCATGTCCTCAACAGCAACCTGCTTCAAAGTTGCATCTGGTTCCCACAACCCACCTGCATGTTAACTCTGATTATTCCTTCTTCAGTTTAGAAGGCAGCACTGCATATACATGTGGCGGAAAGGGCAGGAGGGGAAGGACATCACATGAGAGGCAGACCTCACCTCCATGTTCAGAGCTCGCTCTCCTGCCCCTGCTGAGATTTCTGGTTCTGGGTGGCTGTTTTCCCCTTGTCTCCTCGTCCCCTCTGCCTGCACTTTGCCAGCTCTCTTTGATCTGCATATGGTGACTCCTTTCTCTGCAGGTTGCTTTTGGCTGGGTCTGTAGCTCTCTGCCTCCTATGTGAACCTGATGCACTTGTGGCTAGAAATTTATGATGGTCGTGTAACTTCTTAAATTTAAAATTTTTAATTAAATACTCTGATTAATAGGTGCATGTTGTGTAAAAATTCAGGAGGTACCAAAGTACATGGTGAAAACTGCCTCCTGGGTAAACTCTAGTCACCCAGTTTTCTGCAGAGGCAACTGAGATCAGTCTCTTGATCTGATGGTTTAAAAAATATTTGACATACATGGCTGAGGGTGATTTCATGTGATATATCCTTTTTGTTCAACATGGATTATGTAATTTTGAGGGGTTTGAGCAGGAAGGATTTTGGTGACTTTCAGAATGAGGTACATGAGGTTTCCCTCTGTCTTTTTTGTAGCAGGGAGCTAGGTCTATTAAGAGTTGAATTTGGTGAATACTTTTTATGGTGCATCTTCTGTCACTCTCCACAGGAAGAACAGAAAACTATGAAGTCAAAAATGCGAGAGAAGGTTCGACCCAAGATGGGGAAGATTGACATTGATTATCAGAAACTGCATGACGCCTTCTTCAAGTGGCAGACCAAGCCAAAGCTGACCATCCACGGGGACCTGTACTACGAGGTCTGTGAGTGGGGGCCGGAGATGCAAGCTGGGCCTCTGGTCATGGCTGTGTAACTCTGGTCAGAAGGGCTTTGGAAGCTGGAGGGTGGTACAAGGGCCCCTCCCCTCGGCCTTAGAGCTGTCCATTGACTCCCCTTGGATGGGATGGAATATGAAATGAGGAGGTATTCTGAAGGAGAGATGTAGCTCATGTCCTTGAGGTGACAGTTGTTTATGGTGCATGCTTTAGGAACAGAGGGGCCAAGGGCAGATGCTTTTAGGAAACATTTAGTATTGGGGGTAGGAGAAAGGTTTTTTTTTCCTGATCCTTGAAATATTAATCACCATGATATGACAGAATTTTTGAGATGGAAGGACCTTGGAGATCATCTCTTGAATGCCCTTATTTAATAAATGAGAAAGCCTGTCCTTAAATTTGGCCATTTCTCATAGTGACTGCACTGGGAGTCTTGCCTTTCCCCCTTCTTCCTGGCCTTTATTCCTTTCCCTACTCTGTCCCATGCAAGAAGCAATGAGAATCGGAGTGGGAACTAGGCAGCCCAGGAGGATTTTGTGTCTGATGTGGGTTGGGGCTTCCCATCTTTGTTCTCATGTCCTTTTGCAATTGACCTCCAGTGTGTGTCTGGTGTCTGCAATCCAGCATGCTCTGCTTTTTCCTCAGGGGAAGGAGTTTGAGACACGACTGAAGGAGAAGAAGCCGGGAGATCTGTCTGATGAGTTGAGGATTTCCTTGGGGATGCCAGTAGGACCAGTAAGTGCCAGTTATCTGACTGGGGAAGCAGAGAAGAGGGTGGGAATGGGGGCAGGAAGGAGACAAAGGGATAGGGTTGGACAGACGGCATCCTGTACTCTTTCTCCTGCAGAATGCCCACAAAGTCCCCCCGCCGTGGCTGATTGCCATGCAGCGATATGGACCACCTCCGTCGTACCCCAACCTGAAAATCCCGGGGCTCAACTCACCTATCCCCGAGGTAAGCCCTGTCCTTTCTTTCATTCTTAGCTGGCTCTACTTCTAGCTAGAGAATAATTTTCTTTTTCCTTTTCTCACTTTACTATGTGTCCTTTTTTTTTTTTTTTTTAAGGAGTAATGGTTTTTGCTTAAAAAAAAAACCCTGAGATGCTTATTGTTAAATGGTCATTGAAAATTGACAAGTACAAAGATGAAAACACATCACTCACATTTCACCACTCAGAAATAACCAAATTTGGGGGAAGGTCTATCTCAAGTGGTCGAGCGCATGCTTAGCATGCATGAGGTCCTGGGTTCAATCCCCAGCACTTCCTCAAATAAACAAACAAACAAACAAACCTAATCCCCCCCAAAACAAATTTAAAAAAAATTATCAAAAGCCTGGTGAATATGTTTTCAGAAATCTTTCTGATAACATACACAGATGGACAGATAGAAGTAATTTTATCTCAGGAATAGCATTACACTTATTTCTAAATAAAAAGCATTAAACAAAAAAACATTCAGAGATGACAAAGTCATTAAAGTAAGAATGAAGTAAGTATTAAACTTCAGATAAGAATTTTTGCCCCTTAAGAGAAATTGATTTTAAAAGCTTGCCAAAGTTAGGAAAAGTCAGTAAAATTTGGCATCATGTCTTTTACAGATATTTCAGTTTCAGACAGCCTGGGCTCCACCATGAAGACAGAAATTATTAGTACGCTTTCTGCGTCCCGTCTCCCCATCTTATTACTTCCAGATTTTTGTTGCTTACTATTTTTTTAATAATGTTTTATAACGTTTAATTCTCTGAAATCATAATTTCCAGAGTTCTCAAGTGTTAGTTTTATACTTTGAAGCATGACTTTTCTCTAGGGCTTCAATGTCTCTTTTGGAGCATAGGAGTGGAACTGACTTGCATTTCCTGCCTTTCAGAGCTGTTCCTTTGGGTACCATGCTGGTGGCTGGGGCAAACCGCCAGTAGATGAGACCGGGAAACCCCTCTATGGGGATGTGTTTGGAACCAATGCTGCTGAATTTCAGGTATGGGCCGTGGCAGGCAAGCTTGGTCATACGTAAGGTCATGAAATTCAGAGATAGTTGGTTTATAGCTTCATTATCAGAGAGATGTGTTCTGAAGTTTCAGTCTGAGACAATGGCATACATTTGTCTGAGATGTAATGCAAGCTCCACTAGAATAGGAGGAGCTCTCTGTGGGTAGGGATTATTGTCTGTTGGTTTACTCTCATGTCCCTTCAGTTTACAACTGTTTGACACATGATAGGTATATAGTAATAAACGTTTGTTGAATGAATGAGTGATCTCTTTTAGACCAAGACTGAGGAAGAAGAGATTGATAGGACCCCTTGGGGGGAGCTAGAGCCATCTGATGAAGAGTCTTCAGAAGAGGAGGAAGAGGAGGAAAGTGATGAAGACAAGCCAGACGAGACAGGATTCATTACCCCTGCAGACAGGTGGGGGAAGCAGGGAGTCTGCCTCTCTGAAGTGGTCTGTCCATCTTTGGAGGCCTTGTCTTTACACCAGAGCATGTTCCTCTCTTCACAGTGGCCTCATCACTCCCGGAGGCTTCTCTTCAGTGCCAGCTGGAATGGAGACCCCTGAACTCATTGAGCTGAGGAAGAAGAAGATTGAGGAGGCGATGGACGGGTGAGGGAGCTGAGGAGGGTGGAGAAGGGAGGATTTTCTCTTCTGTCAGCCCCTAGGTTGACTGGCTGACTTTTTTTCCTCCCTCCCACCCCATCCCTCCTCTTTTAACAATTATTGAGCACTGCTTCTGTGCCAGACACTGCTCTAGGTGCTGGGGTGTCGACAGTGAAAAAGACAGGCGAGGTAACAAATCATCAGAGAACAAGATAATTTCTGATGTGGATAGGATGAATAGCAAAGGAACCTGGGTGATGGGATGTAGAGAGATGTGGGTGGTGGGGGCCTTTGGGAAGGTCCACGGAGGAGGAGGTATTTGAGCTGAGAGCCAAATGTCAGGAAAAAGCCAGCCACAGAATGATCTGGGGCAGAAGGATCTGTAAGTACAAATGAAAGGACACTGGAAATGGTAATTATGTTTGTTAATACACGTTTCTTATTATTTAAATCTCTCTGAAAGATAATTGGCTAATTAAACAAAAATAATGACCATGTAGTGGCCTTCCTTTTTGAAAGACAGGATTCTGGTTGACAGTGTATTTTTCTTTCAGTACTTTAAACATGTTGCTCCAGTGCTGTCTTTCTTGCATGGTTTCTGATGGGAAATCTCATCATCCTTCCTCTGTTCCTCTGTGCATTTGCGTCATTTTTCTCTGGATTTTCTTTTTATTACTGTTCTGAACAGTTTATGATGTGCAGTGTACTGCAGTGTGTTAGAATAATTTTTTTGAAAAATTTTTTTTCATTTTTCTTTGCTAAGTATCTTGAATGTGGGTTTATAGTTTTTTATTAATTTTGGAAATATTCTGGACATTATTTCTCCAAATGTTTTTCTATTCCCTTCTTTTTCACCTCTCCTTTGGGAACTTCAATTATGCATCTATTAGATTTCTTGAAGGTGTCTACTGCTCACTAATGCTCTGTTCATTTAAAAAATTTCTCATTTGTATTTCATTTTAGAAATTTTCTTTTCCCATGTCTTTAAGTTGGCTAATATTTTTTCTGCTATTTCCAGTCTGACATTAATCCCACCCAGTGTAGTTTTCACCTCTAGCAGTGTGATTTGGGTCTCTTTATATTGCCTTTTGTCTCTTATTTGACTTTTGAACATACAGAATCCAATTATAATAACATTTTAATGTACTTGCCTGCTAATGCTAACATCTGTGCCAGTTCTGAGTTGATTTAAATGGATTGGTTGTTTTCCTCATCAAGGATTGTATTTTCCTGCTTCTTTGCATTTGATTAGATGCCAAACTTTGTGAAATGTATCTTACTGGGTCCGGGGAAACTCTCGTAGTCCTATAAATCTTCTTTAGCTTTGTTCATGGTTACAGTTAAGGTGCTTGGAAACAGTTTGATTTTTACAAGGTCTTGCTTTTCAGGTACATTATGCAGGACTGAAGTAGTGCTCAGTCCTCCACCACTGAGACACAAGACCCTCTACTCTACCCAGTATCCTATGAATCAGGAGGTTTTTCAGTCTGGCTAGTGGGACTAGGCACTATTCCCAGCCCTGAGTGAGCAGCAGGCATGTATATTACCACTAATCCTTCCAGGCGGTTCTTTCCCTGGCTTTGATGGTTTCTTCCCATGCAGTACTCAGCTGAGTGCTAGAGGGGGTTCTCTGTAGGTCTTCTGAGTTCTCAAGTCTCTGTGCTGCTTTCTCTTCCCAGTACCCTGTCCTGTGGTCGCCGTAGTCTCCCTGCACTTCAGCTTCATCCCTTCCACTCCTGGCGTCCTCTGGGCTCTACTGGAGCTCCCCTTCCTTATTCCCCTAGCCTGGAAACCCTCAATGCAGTAGGAGGCTGGGCCATTGAAGGAAGCACCTCATTGGCTTCCTGTCTCTCAGGAATCACTGTCTTTTGTTGTCTTATGTCCAGTAACTTGAAAATCACTGTTTCATATATTTTGCCCGATTTTGATTGTATCAGATGGGAGGGTAAATCTTGTCCCTGTTACTCCTTGTCCAGAAGCAGAAGTCCTATGTTTTGCATGTTCAAGGAAGAAAAAGAAGGGTACTGTGGCTAGAATATAGTGAGCAGGGATTAAGTAAGAGACCAGATTATGAATGCTTCAGGTCATGGCAAGGAATTTGGGTTTATTCAAACAATGATCAGAAGCCTCAGAGGGTTTTGAGCAAGGGAGTGACAGGATCTGAATTCTGTTTTAAGGCATTGCATCTGGCTGCTTTGTGAGAATAGATTTTCATGTCTTCCAGGGGGAGAGGTGAGGATGAAGCCATGGTCTGGGTTGATACTCGATTTGCTCTTGTATTTTGAGTAGAATTCTTGAATTAGACAGCACTGTTTCCTCTCCTGGGTCTCCATGTTCTGTAGAGGCAGCTCGGGCATAATTTGCCCCCAGGGGTCTTGGGCTCTCTCCAGGATGCTGGGTAGGGGTGCTGCCCTTGCTCCTTTGCTTACCCTTTTGGAGACCCTTTTGCGCCTTCCTCTTGGGGCCTGACCTCCTTGTCCTTTGCAGAAGTGAGACGCCTCAGCTGTTCACTGTGTTGCCAGAGAAGAGAACGGCCACTGTTGCGGGGGCCATGATGGGATCAACCCACATCTACGACATGTCCACGGTGAGCACGTGGAGGACATTGCTTTTAGGGGCTGGGAAAGGGGGCAGAAGCTAGGGCTTCTGAGTCTTTGGAGATGACAAGGCTGATTCCTTCTCCAGGTTATGAGCCGGAAGGGCCCAGCCCCCGAGCTGCAAGGTGTGGAAGTGGCCCTGGCACCTGAAGAGTTGGAGCTGGATCCCATGGCCATGACCCAGAAGTATGAGGAGCACGTGCGGGAGCAACAGGCACAAGTGGAGAAAGAAGACTTCAGTGACATGGTGGCTGAACACGCTGCCAAGCAGAAGGTAGGGGCTCACATAGGAACCTCCTTTTTCAGTGGAGTGGTGCCCTCTAGTGGTGAGACTGAGGGAGGACTCAGTGCTTGCTGCCCTGCACTTCTTGGTGCTGGAAACCTTAGAAATCCTTGGTGGGCTGCCCTCTTTAAAGATGATGAAACTGAGGCATAGAGAGGGGAAGGAGCTCATCCAAGTCTGAGAATTTCAGGTTCAGTACTTTTCCAAAGATATGTGTCAGGGTGCCCCCCCACCACATTTTGGGGATTAGCCAGTCGTTTTAACCTGTTGTAACCTGTTTCTCTTTCTCTCCTACAGCAGAAGAAACGGAAAGCTCAGCCCCAGGACAGCCGTGGGGGCAGCAAGAAATATAAGGAGTTCAAATTTTAGGTCCCCCTCACACACTTGGCCCTCTTTTAGGCCCTTTGCCTGGATGCCAGGGCTTCCACATGGGTCCCCAAGAGCCAGCTCTCCCACTGTTCCCAAGGGCTTGTCATTTCATGTTCTTATTTTAGACCTGTTTTGTAAATAAAGCTGTTTCCCAAGGAAAGAGATGAATATGTAACACTCCTGATCCTCCTTCATCTTCTTTTAGTGCCCTCCTGCAAAAAGAACTAAAACAGCCATTTTCTGCCACCTCCAGTTGCTCAGTGACTGGGGGCACACACTGGATCAGATGTTGCAGCTGAGACTGGTCATGAAGCTGAAGCCACGCTGAGACTGCGCTTTACCACTGCCTCCTTTTGTTGAAAGGCTCTGGGGGAAGGACCTCTAGGTCTGGTTTGACCTTACTGCTGTGTCCTTGGGGACTAAAAATAGCCAGCTTAGCCCCAGCTGGGCTGAGGAAGTACAGTGGGCTTGGGAAGTAGGCCAGGTCAGGCCTTCCTAATAGATCTTGTGGCCAAAAGAGCCCAAGTCCTTACCTGCGAGAGAACACAGCTCAGAATCTAGATTGCCCTGTGTCCCCGTGAGCCCCTGGGTGGTTTCATCAACTAGTTTCCAGGTTTGGGGGTTGGGGTAGAGGGTGGGGAAGGCTTGCTTTCTCCAGGTTCTAGTCCCCTTGTGCTGAGAAGTCTTTCTAACAGGCTAGACTAGGTTGAACCAACAGGGTGTCCAACAGTATTTGCCAGGTGCTGAGAAGAGAAGTCACATCCTGCTGTTGCACCACTGGTGCTGATGTAAGTGCACCAACCGAAGTGCTGACTTGCAGGAGGCTTTGAGATGGTTTCTGGAGGGGGGACTGTGGGTGACTCCAGGGAGGATGAGGCAGTTGAGCAAGGCCTTGGGAGGAACAGGATTTAGTAAGTGATGAAGAAAAACAGGTAGAAGAAATTAAGGGCATAGATGGGGGCTTGGAACTAATGATTCTTCGGGGGAGGTGGGCATTAGGCACAGAAAAGAAGTGGTTGGCTCCAGAAGGGCCAGGGTTATACATTATAATTCACCATGCCAGGGGCCTTCTGGACTCAAGGTCCCTGATCCCCCTGCCCACACTGGGGGCAAGCTGGGGTGGAAACTGCCCGGCCCGTAGGCGCCCGGCAAGCCGCTAGGTCTCCACCTCTCCTTTTGCTGGTCGTGAAGAAACCCGGAGCCTCAGGGCGGGGGTCAGGTGGGCGATAAGAAAGCCGGCTTGGGCGACCAGCGGGTTCAGCATCAGGTCCACAGACCCAAGGGAGCCGAGGCGCGCTCCCGCGTCAGCTCCATCCCGGCCAGGGCCGCGCCCCGGAAAAGCGGGGTTTCCGCTGGCCCAGCTGCCGCCGCCGCCGCCGCCGCCGAAGGGACGACGGGGGAGGGAAGGAGGGTATTGGCTGGCTGCCGCCGCGCCGTAAATTTGAGGAAAGGGAAGGCCGAGGACGCCAGCTGCCGACCCTTACCAAGAGGAGCGCGGGGCGCGCGCACCCACAGGCCCACCAGCGGCGCGAGCGCGAGCGCGGCCCCACCCCTGGGCGCTGGGTGGGGCCGGCGCAGCCCAGGGCTCCCCGCCCCCTCCCCGGACACGCCCACCCAGTGTCTCGGCGGCGCGAGCCGCAACAGGCACCCGCGGGCGAGCGCGAGGACCGCGCGCCGTGAGGCTCCGCGCGTGCGTGCAGCCTCTCGCTCGCGCGCTCCGGCGGGCGGGCTGAGCCGACGAGTCGAGCCCCCACCGCCGCCGCCGCCGCCGCGGGAGAACCCTGGGCGCCCTCTCTGCGTCGCCTTGATCTCGGTAACCCCTGCCCCCCTCCACCTCCGGCCGGGCCATGGCGGAACGCGGAGCGGCGGGCGGTGGTCCCGGAGGCGCCGGGGGAGGCAGCGGCCAGCGGGGCTCTGGGGTCTCCCAGTCCCCGCCGCAGCCGCCGCCGCAGCAGCAGCCGCCGCCGCAGCAGCCGACGCCCCCCAAGCTGGCCCAGGCCACCTCGTCGTCCTCGTCCACCTCGGCGGCGGCCGCCTCCTCCTCGTCCTCGTCCACCTCCACCTCCATGGCCGTCGCGGTGGCCTCGGGCTCCGCGCCTCCCGGCGGCCCGGGGCCAGGCCGCACCCCCGCCCCCGTGCAGATGAACCTGTATGCCACCTGGGAGGTGGACCGGAGCTCGTCCAGCTGCGTGCCCAGGTGAGCGGCCGGCGGGGAAACGGGTCCTCGGGGGCCGCCCAGCCGGGTCTCTCACAGGCCCCCGCCTTCCCATTCCTCTCGGTCCCATCGCCCAGGGGGGCGCCCCGACCCTAGATTCCCCTCGGCTGCTTCGCTGCCCGGCCTGGCTCCTGCCCGGCCTCCTGGGACTCCTCCTGAGGGTACCCCGCCCTCTCCTGGCATCCCCACCTCTGTCTGGGGCCGGGACCACCCTCTTCTCCTCCATAAGCGGGCCCTTCTGAATTCTTAGCCCTGGGCCTTCTCTCGTTGATCTGACCGAATCTGGCCTTCCTGACAGTCAAT
This sequence comes from Camelus dromedarius, assembly GCF_036321535.1. NCBI lineage: Eukaryota > Metazoa > Chordata > Mammalia > Artiodactyla > Camelidae > Camelus > Camelus dromedarius. The sequence goes on along the minus strand of NC_087447.1, from coordinate 6,173,245 downwards.
TTCCCCATGGAAGTCACAGACTCTTCCCTGCCCCGCCAGCGCCCGTGGGCTGTACATATGTTACAAGATGTGGTATAGATCTCTTTAGATACTATTATTTCCCAGTATACTCAGTATGTGCCAAACTCGGTAGTCACCTTCTGCCAGGTAAAGCCCATATAGTAACCCTTGGGGCTTCTAGTTTGTCTTCAAGGCACATGATCATTTGTTTTTCAAATTACACGTATTCTCTCCTGGCCTCTGTGGTCTTGTAAAAGTCCTACTTAGTGTGTCTTCAAATGTATTTTTCATCCCCTCCCTACCCCCGAGTAACTGGTCACAAAGTCTCCTAGCCCTGCAGGGCACATAAAATAACTGCCTTGATCCTAAATTCAGTCCATTCCTCTGTTGGAACCATCCAGGGACTTTCCTTGCATTGGTAAAATGTGCCCGAGTTTGGGATATTTTCTGTTTCTGTATTGGCAAGGCAGTCTCCTTCCAGCTCTTTGGGGACAGTGTGCAATGTTTTACAGTTTACCCCTTGAGTAGATACTGTGAAGCTGGTTCCACCTAGGAAGCCCAGAAAAGAACCTGGTGATGGTCTTTTTTGTCACCTCTAAACTAAGTTACTTCCATTGTCTTGGAGTCTGGGGCTCCCTTTTTACTCTTTTAGCCCTGCCTTGGGCAAATGGATGTGTAAGTGGGGGTTAAGGAGCTTTGTCTGGTCCTGTTTTCAGTTCTTAATTTTTTTGCCCACTCCCCTTTTATTTGAATCATTTCATGCATACAAATTTATATATGTCCTAGAGAGGATATTAAAATTTTTAAAATGACAAGAAGTACATCTCTGTACTTGACTCAGCTTAAGAAAGGTCATTACCAATTATGTTGAAGTCCTCAGGGTGCCTCTTCCTGACCACATCTCCTTCCCCTAACAAAGGTAAACATTCTAAATTGTATGTTTATCATTCCCTGTCTTTTAAAATTGATTTTTCTGCATATGTGCATCTTTAATCAGTGTTATTTAGTTTTGAATGTTTTTGGAAGTTTACATAAATGTTATCATACTGTATGTGTTCTGTGGCCTATTTTAGTGTTTTTTTTTCTTTAACTCAGCATTAAGTTTGTGAGACTCATCAATGTTATGTGGTAGCTCTAGTTAAAATATCTTCATTGATGGGTAGAATTTCATTGTATGAATGTATCATAATTCTCCTTTCGATGAACATTTGGGTTGTTTCCTGTTTGTTAACACCAACTGTAATGCTGTGCATTTTTTTGTCCAGAACTCCTGGTGCTCCTTGCTAAAATTTCTTTAGGATGTCTTTACATGTAAGGGTGGAATTGCTGTTCGAAGGCTGTCCATCTGGAACTTTTTTAGATAATGCCAGATTGTTTTCCATCAGCCACCCCCCACTTTGTGTCCTTTGTGTTTGAACATTCACTCCACTGATTGATACTTTCTTTTTTTCTGTCCTTTCTTTAGGGTAATCAGAGCCACATTAGTTTAGTTTGGTTTGGCCAGCACTCTAACACAACACCAGACTCAAGAAGGAATTTAGTACCTGGTGGTGTTCCTCTCCTGGTCTTGAGCAGGCCTTGCCTTTTCTTTCTGTATAGGCCCACCTATAGCTGAACTGTTCTGATCGACTTCTGTCAGACACGAAGGCACTGTGTCCCTTCCTACATGGGGCCAGTGTGAGTAGTCCATGCTTGCCTGTTCTTCCTTCACGTCTATTCCTATGTTTGACTGGTGACATTTGGACAGCTGCCTTCTCTTGCTTGTTAGATTGAAAAGGCGTGAGCCCACTGGCAGGAAGCTGCTGTGCAACAGAGTTGGGTAAAGAAAATCACTGATTGAGCCAAGCATCCTGATCAAATCAGTAGTTATTATGTTAACTTGTGAGAGGCTTAGGCTGGCCTGTCGTTTTCATCTGCAGGGAGCACGCGGTCACATCATGTCTGCTAACCAGTCCTTGGGCTTGTCAGCTGTCCTGCTCCAACTTGGTTTTCAGCCATCACCCTTGTGCCTCCCAGCTCCTTGTGGAACACTTGTGCTCTGTGGAGCGTGCTGTTTTAGCTGCAGGATGGAAAATAACACACTGTGGAGAGAAAATGGCCTGCTATTGGCCCTTCTGATTATTAGAGTCATCCAGTTAATTTGAGGTCTCCTGGGAATACTCGTTGGCATTGTTTAGAATAGATGGGCAGTGTGCACTCTGTGGACAGCACTCTGAACGTCACCCAGGATTAGCATTCTTGTCTTGTGTAACTGAAGTGAGACACAGACATCTGAGATATACGCACCTAAGGAATGTAAGCATGATTGTGGATCTAAGGTTAGACATGTATAAAATGTCGTGGGATTCAGTCTGGGGAAACAGTCATCCTCGAAGTAGTGCAGAAAAGAGAGCTGAAAAGTGGAGTGTTAGGAAAGTCATGTTCCTTACTTTTGGGAAAAAACATCTTTTTCCTTTGTTAGATGTTTCAATAACCTTGTTTCTCAGGTATGTACTCTGCTCTTACTTAACAGCTACTAAATTCTCTCAGAATCCACAGTATTTTTTTTTAACGTTTTATGAAGAGCATACCCATGGTTGGCTCTAAAATAACTAAATTGCTCTATTCATTGCTATTTTTTCCCATCATTTTCTTAAAAATAAAAAGATCAGTACATGTCCATGATTAGAAATTGAAGCAGTACAGACAGATGGAAATTGTAAAGGAAATCTCCTGTCCTACGTCTGTTCTCACTCGCTAGAGGTAATCACTGTGAAATACAGTCGGCTTCTAAGATTCTGTTACCGGCAGGTAGGTCTGTTATGGTTCCTTTGTGAAATTCACAGCATTAGAAGCTGGCACTGTTTTCCCTCCGTGCCAGGTAGTGTGTCCTCGTCTGCGGTCCAGGGCCAGGACAGTAGCCCCATCACAGGCACCAGGTGGCAAGATGCTTGATGTTAAACGAAGAGCTTCAGAGTCTCAGCGATCCCTTCTCTTTGGTATTTTATAATGACGTTTCCCTTGCTGTCTTTTTCTCTTTTTGAGTTGCTTAAGTAGGAGAGACAGAAAAATTATTAAATTTCATAAGTGTACAGAATTTCCTCAGTGGTGTAAAACTGACTCTAAGGAGACAAAATGTGCTCTGCTGTATCCCTCACAGACTGTATCACATTTGAGTACAAATGAGCACAAAGCGCATTTGCACGTGTGTACTGTGTGAGTTCTTAGGGAAGGAGTTCAGTGGTTATCAGTCACATCTCTCCTTAGACCACATTAAAAAAAAAAAAAGGAGGTGGCCATGGCCAAGTTGTTATGACTGGCCCACAATAGAAGTGTTACTTTCTTGAAGGCACTTGGGGCCAGTTGCCCTCAAACCCTGAAAGCCCTAGACAAGCCAGGATATATTGCTTTGTGTTCTTCCTGTGAACCAGGAACCAGGGCAAACTCTCCCACACCTTAGCCTTTTCATCCATTGAGTGGGAATACTTTTACTTACTATGCATTCCAAGGTGTGGGTGAAATCAATATTAAAATAGGACCTGTAGATCCACAGGAGAAAGTTACTTCTTAAATGATAAATAGGAAGTCAATGTGATTGATCAAATAAAAGAGACCTGGTGAAATGTCTATTATTTCCCCAGCGTTCAAAGTCTTAAGAGCATATTTGTACCTTAGAAGATTTGAATTTCACATTGTGAGTGTTGTAACAGAATATCCTCTCTATCGGGTAATATTATCCACTGTCCCTGTGGAAGCTCAGATTCCTTAAGTCAGAAAGAGAATGACTTTCACAGAGCCCGTTTTACATGTATTGATTTACAGATCTCTTGGACACATTAGTGGTTATGTGATTTCTTTTCAAACTAGATTTCCAATTTTTTAGCCAATAAGCTGCCACGGTTATTTATTCCTGTTGGGGCTGTCTCTGTGTGCATGAGGGAGGCGCGAGTCAGAGAGTGTTTGGGCTGTGTCTTTTCACTACTTCACCCCAGGAGGCTCGTCCTGTTTTGGCCTGGACGAGAAGGCTCAGCTGGTCCTCTGAAATTTGGAGTTGGCTGGGCTTGAATCTGTGACGTCACATTCTGGGAGGACTCTGGGAATCCAGGGAAGCTGGGAGAATGATTGCAAGAGTTTGTCTTTTTCCAGTGTGAGTTTGGAGTGGTATTAAGGGCTCTGGAGAAAAGAGAGAGTTTGAAGTTGGTCTTAAAATGTCTTTCAGAATGCGTTGGGCTGGAATTGAGCAAGGTGGTTTGGTTCTAGATTGGAAAGCTCTGGCGGAATCCTCCCTTGCCTTGGCCTAGTTAGAGGAATAACCAGCATAGCTTCTGAGGGTTTTAGAGAACCAAGGTGTGTGCCTTGGCACCAGCTCTAGAGTGTCCCCTCTCCCTGCCACTCACAGGGCAGTCGTTGGGTTAGAAAGCCCACTGGGCCTGCGTTCCCTTTTACCTTATTATAGCTGCAGTCACAGCTCAGGGAGCCACTTAGCAGACCTGTACCTGGCCTCCACCTCGGGTGGCGCAGTAGAGAAGGCCAGTAAGTGATGACATACCATCACTTAGCTTATATGACTTCTAGAAAACAGTTACTTAAAACATTCCATTTGATATTCAATTATGTCTTAAGATCATAAGCTATTTTATCTTTAAAGCTGAGCTGTCTAATACAGTAGAGCCACTAGCCACATGTGGCTATTTAAATTAAAATTAATTAAAAGTGAATAAAATGTGAAATTCTCTTCCTCAATTGCACCGGCCACATTTCACGTCACACCGGTCACTTGTGGCTGGTGGCTTCCATATTGGACAGGGCCGATCTAGAACATTTTGAGGACCACAGAAAAGTCTATAAGATAACACTGTTTTAGAGAGGAAATTGCCTAAGTATGGCATTTCTAGTATTAATATTTATGGTTTCTCTTTATTTGTACTTTTATCCTCTTCTGGATTATTTAAAAATGTCCCTTTCCTTTGCTATTCCAAGGGCCCATTAGTTTTCTTTTTTTTAGTTTTTGCCCTTTCAATGTTGCTACCTTCTAGTCTGCTCGCTTCCTCCTGCAGGGAATTTGCTTCCTGGTGCCTCCCTGCCATTTGCTTCTCACAATTTTACGTCTCAGTCAATATCTACTGAGAAAAACTGTCTGGAGGCATTAACTCCAGAATGGTTTTTAGATGGTCAGATTAAGTGTGATACTAATTTTTGTCCTTGTATTTTTTTGGTGATTTCCAAACTGTCTATAATAAAGATGTATTACAGAAAAGACTAGTAAGTGTTGTTTTAAAAATAGATATTTGAAGATACTTATGACTCTACCTAGTTGTACACATACCTCAAATAAGTGAATCTTACAAATTTTATATCACAATAAAGCTATAAAAAAAAGTATGTGTTGGAGAGGTGAAGACACGGGGAACTGAAGTTTCTCTCCACTCCATACCTTCCTTTCCTGGTTCTAGAGTTGCTTGTTCATCTTCATCGATAGCAACAGCGGTGACGGACAAATGCTCTAGACCACTGCTCTCCTTGCGGTGTGTGAATGGCGAGGTGACACTGATGATGGCACATTATTTGTTTATGTGATGTTCATGTAAATTCTTTCAGACTGTAAAGATTTATTTTTTTAGGGGAGGAGGTAATTAGATTGATTGATTGATTGGTTGGTTGGTTGATTTAATGGACGTGATGGGGATTGAACCCAGGGCCTCGCGCATGCAAGGCAGACACTCTACCACTGAGCTCTACCCTCCCCCTGTAAGGTTTTTAAGATACATTAAAGATCAGAATATCTCAGTTTAGTTCTGGCTTCACCTATTTTTCTGGCCTTGAGTACTATTCTTCGTCTTTTCTCTTTGGGAGTGATGATCCTTGACACATGGCTCCCGAATAGACCTGTGTTTCATTCGTGCATTCAGCACCTCAGTGCTTTCAGTTCTGCCAGCAAAGACACTCGGTAATAGCCAGAGATTATTTTGGCAAAAAGTTTTTTTGGAACTATGATGTGCATCTTAGAAATTACACTGTGAGTGGTTCACCCTGTATGCTTTTTTAATGATCTGGTCCAGATAGAGGTGGAACTGAAAGGAGTGATGTTTTAAAACTTGGTTCCTATTACAGTACCTGCTTCTCTCTTTGTAGACTGCGTCACTCCTCCAAGTGGCAGTCTGCCTCTCAAAACCATATTCTGAGCAAGAGTTCCTCCAGGTAACATTTTGGATGTAGTGAGTGGAATATTAGTTGTCCCTGGTTATTGTGCTTAGATATAGGAAGGTGATTTTTCTTTATAGTTGTTCTCCAAAACAGTGTGTATCTGTGTGTGTGTGTCCGTCTGACTGTCTGTCTTTGAGCTTCCTTTTGTTCCTCTTTCTCTAAGTGAGACAGAGATTCTTTGTAGTAGTTTTTTTTTTTTTTAATAGTTCAGAAAAACACAAAAGGCCTAGGACATCAGTTGTCATTTATTTGATCCCTCTTCACTGACCTTTTCCTGTCTCTTGTTTAAAAACACCAAATGGCTTCAGGGGTTAGATGGTAGCTTTTTCCTCCCAGGTCTCTGTTTCTCAGTGCCTCAACAATGCACCACACTCTGTTGTTTGTAATTCTGTCCATCCTCTGCGACTCTGGTCTCCCCTTAGTATGTGATCACTAGTAGCCGTTCAGAGTGATGTTTAAAAAGTGAAAATCAGATCATGTCACTCCTCTCTTCATAACCTTCCCAATTCATTCATTTAGCAGATGCTTATAGACCAGCTGGTATGTGCCACAAACAAAATCCTTCATCTCATAAAATGTATGTTCTGTTGGGTGAAGATAAGAGATATTGTCAAATAGCTTTTCATCATACTTAGAGTAAATGCCTTTTTATGACTTAGGAGATACTTCATGGTCTGGCCCTTCCTGTGGATTCCACCTCCTCTTACCACCCTCCTCATGCTCACCTGGCCCTGGGTAAGCTGGGCCCAGGCATGGTCACCTGCCTTCGGGCTCTGACACTTGCTGTTCCCTCTACCTGGGATGCTCTGTCCCTGGATCATCGAGTGGCTGGCTCCCAGGGTTCCTTTAGGTCTCAGCGGACCTGTTAACCTTGAAAAGCTGCCCTCACCTGCCCATTCCACCCTGGGAGTTTATAAATCTTCTTCACAACCAGTTATCATCATCTGGAATAATCCTGTTCATTTCCATAGTTATTTTATAGACACTCAACGAATAACATTGGGCAAATGAGCAGTGCCTATTTATTTGTAATTTTTATTGAATGAAAATCTGTTATATACAATTCTTTCATTCAACAAATATTTATTGAGTATTTATATGTCCCAAGTACTGCTCCAGGTGCTGGGGAACCAGCAGCAAAGAGGTTGACAGAGTCTTTTCTCTCCTAGAGTGAACATTCTGGTGGAGGGAGACAGGTGATAAACACATAGTGAGCTCTGTAGTGAATAATCAGGTAGTGAGTAGTGCCATGATGCAAAGTTCTTCATGGGGACTTGAGAGTGTTGGGTAGTGTAGTTGGAGAAGGCCCCTGCTGAGGTGCTGTTGGAGTTGATGCCTGGGTGGAGTGAACCTGATGACGGAACGTTGCTGCCCCCCCATTAATCATCAATTTCTCAGGAAGGGAAGTTGAGGCCCAATGTGGTGAAGGCATTTTTGCAGGTGTACCCAGTCTAGAGGTAGGTGGAGCTGGGATTTGTCTCATGACTCATGAGCTGTTTCTCTGTTTAAACTTGATGTCCCTGAGCTCTGTTAGGTTCTCATAGTTAATGCTTTATACTTTGTAATGTTGGAAGTACAGAATACTGATCTGTTACCAAATCACAGACAGTGAGAGCATAGTGGCTGTAGGTATCAGTTCTGGAGCCAGGTAGCCAGGATTTTCTTTTTTTAATGGAAGTACTGGGGATTGAACCCAGGACCTCTTGTACGCTAAGCACACTCTCTACCACTGAGCTGTAACTCCCTCACAGGATTTTCACCCTGACTCTGTTGTTTACTGTTTGAGTGATTTAGGCAAATTACTTAACCTCTCTAATGCTTCATTTTTCTCATCTGTAAAACGGGCATAATAATTGCCTCTACCGTTAATTTATTATGAGGATTAAATGAGAGTAATACAATTTAAATGCTTATGTGGCATGTGGAAAACACTTGAAAAATATCAGCTGTGGTGGAGGGTATAGCTCAGTGGTTGAGTGTATGCCTAGCACACACAAGGTCCTGGGTTCAATCCCCAGTGCCTCCATTAAATAAACAAACAAACAAACCTAATTATCCCTCCCAAACAAACAAAAATATTAGCTGTTATGTATTATCCTTGCTGTCTTTATTACCAGTCCAGCTTCTCTGTCTCTCCCTGACATGCGTCCAAAAACTACTTTCTTTCTAGAATCAGGGCAACCTTGTTTATATTCTGATTTCCTCAGTGGGGCCATTACAAGGTCTTGGGTTCACTTTAGACATAGATCCTGCCAAATCCCAAGCTTAATAGACTAGAAAGTCAAAGCAAACTGTTCTGGTTCTCCGAAGCAGTGGCTGGGTCGGGATCCTGTTTCTACATCCTGCCAGCTAATATGAACGGAAGAGATGGGTTCAGGCCCCGCCTGCAAACCGCAGCTTTGTTTTGAGCCAACTTGACTTGACAGCTTCCCTATTCTACCTGCTGACTTCTTTAGCTCTGCTTTGGCAGCCAGAAGGGCAACTAAACCGGTTTACAGCTCGCCATTTATCACCAGTAAAAAGCTGAACAACTCCTAGAAAAATGAGGATCTAAATGGAGTTGATCTTTTTCCCTGTTCTCCTTAAGCTTCCCTTTTTTATAGAAAAACTGTACTCTGCTTTTACAGGGGAAACCTGATAATGTATTTAAGGCCTATCTTGAAACATTTGTATACATGTTAATTTCCTCCTTTAAGCACCAAGCACCAGGTCTTTATTTTCCCATTTTGGTTGGAAATCTGCCAGTATATTTACATGTTTCTGGGTCTTCCTTGAGAATATGTAAAACACAGATTAACTTATTGTCCAGTGTGGACCATCATGATGAATGGGACCCTCATAGCGACCAACAGGGCTGGAAATGAGGAGTGTAGACTGGTACGTGGTGTGTAAGTATTTTAAAACCCTTGTATTTGCTTTTTTCATTTTGTTTTTGTCTTTGTTTCTCCCTATTGCTATCAGTGTGTCTTCTGTCTGCTTTGTTGCTTCTAATATACCAGGAGCTGAAGAACCAGATCATCAGATGTGTTAAGAATGAATACGCTCTGAATATGAGGCTGAGAGTGATGAACGGTTTAATCTCAGAGCATGAGATTCACAGCTGGGGTGTTTTAGAGGCGGGAAAGAAACGTTTTGCTCACCTTTTGGTCCAGGTTGTGCTCTAGAGAGGTAGGACTGCTGGTGAGCTTAGGGTACGGGTTTAATCATCTAAAGATTTAGGGAGTCTAAAACCCTGTTGAAGATACATACAGTTAGTTAGAGATAGAAGCCACATTTTGCATTTGGGTGGGACTATTATGTCTAGTGCTTAGCTAAATTTGTTTTGACTACCTCTAGGCAAGTCACTTTTCTCCTGATTTTTTTTAAAAGTAGGGATACCTTTTTTTACCTTGTTGATATGTTACGAAGAAAAACAAAATATTTGTGAAATGTTTGAGCTGCTGTATTCATAGAAATCATTACCTTAATATCTTTGGGTAATGTCAGTGAAACTATGACTATGATGGTATAATATTTATAGACCTGATTTTCATTAGTCATCATTTACATTGTCTTTACAAGTAGGTTTTTGTTTGGCACTTTCAGCTCATATCTGATAGAATGTGCCAGTGTAATGTACCTTAAGTCTATTGTTTAATAAAATTGTTTCCTCAGAATTAAAATGCATGGAAAGTTGTCTGCAGCTTTCTGTCATCTCTGTCGTACACCATTTTTGCTGTGGATGAAGATGAATAAGCAACTCTGGAAACCAGGGTCCTCTGGGAACATAAAACTCTTGTGGCTATTAATGGATTTAATTGTATTTCCTCTCTGCCACCAAGATGTGCAATAAACTGTTTATGTCCTTATCTTTAGTGGGGAGAATTGTTCATTAACTGTGTGTAATGTGGTTATCGCTTGTTTTTATTACTGGTAGATAATCCCCTCTATCTTACCTTTTTTTAAAAGAACTTATAAGAGGGAACAGCTATGATGTTATTAAACATTGCCCGTTAATCTTTTTGGTTGGCTTTTTTCTCCATGGAGAAATAGGAAAATACCATCTCCTTGAGGAAACAAAACCTTGGGTTGGAAATGGGACATGATCTAAACCAAGATTTGGCATAAGATTAGTTTGCTGTGCTTTGGACTTAGGCCAGTGATGTGTTTACTTATGTTCCAGGAGGGCCTAGTTCTCAGGCAGCTTCACTGATAAATGCATGCTGTGTCTCCGTGTGGTGAGGTGTCGTCTGATTGGAGTCCATTTAAGAGAACGCTTTATAGGAAAATGATTGTTTGGGAAGATGGCTCTGTCTGGATTTTGTTTTGTTTTGCTTTGTTTTGTTTGATGTTCATTCAGGTATTTCCTCCTATTCTTATAATGTATCTGGAGGAAAAAAGTCAGCAAGTTGCTAAAAATCTCTTTAAAACCATGTGCCAAAAATGCTTTGGCTTTAGAATCTGATTTCTTTCTTGGCTTTACCTCACCATGTGGGTTTTGATAAGTCTCTGCGACTCTTCCTCTACCCAATAGTAACTTCATTTAGTTGTCAGATACTCGTCAGGCGTATGTCTTATGCCTAGTCACCATTTTAGACACTGAGGAGAGAGCACTTAATAAAACAGACAAAATCCAGCTCTCCTGGAGGCCTTCTGGGGCAGAGTGGGCAGCAATAAGCAAGCGAGTGAGCAAATGATAAGGCGTGTCAGATGGGGGGGGGTGAAAGTGGGAAGGCAGGATGAATGAGGCGGAGGGCATGGCGGTTTTAAATAAGGTGGTTTAGAAGACCCTGGAGAAGGTGAGCGACTGTGTGGAGCCAGTAGAGGGAACAGTAAGAGGGAATGTCCAGAAGGCCAGGGGACTGGAGCCAGGCGAATGGGGTGGAGAGTAATGGGTGAGAAAGTCAGAGAAATGAAGGCGGACCAGGTCTTGTAGGTCGTTGTAGAACTCTGGCTTTGACCTGGAGTGAGATGGGAAGCCATTGGGGGTTTCGAGCCACAGAAGAGGCGTGATAATAACTTCCATATTAAAATAACCACTGGCCCCTGTGTATGGAATAGCCTGCAAAGAAGGGCAAGAGTGAAAGGGGCTCCAGGTAGGAGTATTACGGTGATATACTGGGAGCTGATGTTGGCTTGGACCAGGGAGGTGGAGGTAGAGATGAGAAGTCATCAGATTCTGGGTATAGTATTCTCAAGCCTAAAGGATTAGCTTGTGGATTACATTTGGGATATGACAGGAGAAAAGATTCAAGGTTGACTTCAACATTTCATTTAACTTCCTTGTGTTAATTTTACCAAAAAATTAATAATGATTATCATCATTGTATCTTTTTTTTCATGTTTTGCACATGGTTTTTATTTGTTGAATAAATGAGTATTTGTCAATATGTACATAAGCACAGAGAGCGGGCACTAGATTTAGAGCAAGACTATCTGGGGTCTAGTACGCAGAGCCACTTACCAGCTCTGAGGGTTTAGGCCACGAACTTAACCTGAGCTCAGCTTCCTCAACTGTAAAACTAGGCTGTTAGGACCTGTGCAGCCTCACCGCACAGCTTTATTGCAAGGTCCAAATGAAAAGTGCTACAAATACAACTTAAGAGCAATGAAAGTGTAAATAGAACAAGTAAGAGCAATTGAATTTCAAGTTGAAGGGTACTTAATCACACCCTCAGGTTTTTCCCATGTCACCTCTTTGTCTTAAGTGACATTATATGAGCATGAGATCTGTGCAACAACTCTTCAGAGCTCTTGAGGAAGTTTGTTTCTACTTCTGCTGTTTGTAATTAATTGGGAATAAATTTCCTTGGGAATTTACTGGGTGACGGAATAACCCATAGGCTGGCAACTGATTGTGTTAAAAATCTAGATTAAATTTTTTTATGCTGCTGGCCATAGTGAAGCTGTTGGAGCAGTGGAGTCTCAACATCCCTAATGATTCTGCTGTTGTACTTGCTTGATCTGGTGTTGCCTCTGTGATCCTTACCTATCTGATGGTTTTTGGTGGGGGAGGTCTGTTGCCGAGGCTGCTAACAACTGTAGCACATGTCCTTTGTCACTGTCCCAGTGAAACGGAAAAGTAAAAAACATCTGTTTTTTTCTTTTTTTAAAATAACTGGTTTGCTACAGCAGACAGCCTGTCTGTGCTTCCTAGGAGCTGCTCTGTAAGGAGGAATCCTGCTGCAGAATGATCTAATTTGTGTAATCTTGAAGGTGGAGCTATTTTTGAAAGAGAACAGAAAAATAATGGAACCCTTTCCTTGTGAATGCCAGACGGGATCTTACTGATTTAAAAGGGGAAGGGCTCCATCAGATCTTGTAGTTTGGACTCTTATTTCCCTCTTGTTTTGCTCACCCATGTCTAGATAAAATTTATGATAGATACATTTAGATAATTGTTCTTGAAAATTGTAGCTGGGTTTTTCTTTTCTATTCTCTTCTTTGCTTCTTTTTTTCTTTTTTTGTATTTTAGATGAATATATTACTTGTGATTTGGATAACATGAGTAGCATAAACTAACAGTTCTAATTCCAAATTCAGGAATTAGAATTCTCTTTACAGTTCTTTTTATAGATTTATGGTTTGTAACTGGTTCTGGAAACAATGAGATTTTGTGGCCCCTTTCCTATTCTGAAATGAAACTCCCACATAATAAGATTTGTCAACATGTTTACAATGTCTTAACTGCAATATAAAGGAAACATAAAAGGAAAGCTGTTTGTAACACAATACATATTTCTATATGTAAATTCTCAGAAGACATTCGTAAATGTTCACAGCACGTTAAAAACCATAGCCGTCAGGTGCTTGCAGGTACACATTGCTTTATCTCTATGAATATGACACCCATAAATAGAGACTGATACAGGTGTATTGTGTGGGTGACTCATGGTATGGGGCAATGCCACCGGTGATGCGGTTTTCTAGAATGGCAAATAAATCTTTATCCAGCTCTACACAAGAGAAAGTACAGTCTTTATTTACAGTAGTTACATTAGTTACGTTCCTGGAAAATTCAGTGTATATTAAGTAGTGAAAAAATTGGTTAAGTGTCTGTGTAAAATCTACTTAAGTCTAGGCTTACAAAATTATAAACTGCTTTTTATTTACATACATCTATGTCTGGCAAAACCAAAGGCAAATTTACTATGAAGCTAATGAAACTTAAGCATCAAGGCCCTTTGTGTGCACAGGCTACCTCCATCGTCCTATACTTAATTAAAAAAAAACTTTATTGAAAAGTATAACATATAGTACTTAGAAAAGTACACATATAATAAATACAGTTGATGAGTTTTTACAAACTGAACATAGCCAAGTAAGTGGCACCCACATGAGGAAACAAAACATCACGGACACTCCAGGAAATTACCTTGTCACTGCCCCTCCCCCCACCAGAGATGGCTAGCACCCTAACTTCTAACAGCATAGGTGAGTTTTGCCTGCTTTTGTACTTCATACAGTGTACACTCTTGTGTCTGACTTCTTTTGCTCAATATGATGTTTGTGTGATTCACCCACATTGTTGCATGTAGTCGCGGTCCCTGTGTTCTTGTTGCTGGGTGTATGGTACTCCATGTGTGAATGTATCACAGTGTAATCAATCTGTGGTGGTCACATGGGAGAGTTCCCGTTTTATGAACAGGGCTGCTGTGGACATTCTTACACATGTCTGCTGGTGGTTATGCGCACTCTCATCAATTTCAGTTCATTTCTCTCGAGTATATAGTCCGGAGTGGAATTGTTGGATTGTATGAGGGTTCCAGTTGGGCCACATTGTCACCAAGTGTCGATATTCTTTGACTTTTTCGTTTTAGTTGTTCTGGTTGGAGGTAAAATGGTTTCTCTAGTGGTTTTAATTTGCATTTTCCTCCTGATGTTGGGTACCTTTTCATAAGCCTGTCAGCCACCTGATATCCTCTTTCATGAATTGTCTGTTCAGGTTATCTGCCCATTTTTCAGTGGGATTGTCTGTTTCTTACTGACTTGTAGGAGTTCTTTTTCTTACAGGTATCTTCTCATACTCTGTGGGTTTCCTTTTTACTCTTTCAGTGATGATGTTGTTTGATGAACACAAACTCTTGATCTTAATTTAGTCCAGTTTATTCATTTTCCCTTTCATGTTCAGTGCCTTTTATGTCCTATTTAAGAAATCTGAGTCAATTCAAGATCATGAAGATACTCTCTAATATTTGCTTCTCAAGCTGTATTGTCTTCCTTCACATTTAGATCTACAATGCTTCTGGAATTGATAATTGTGTGTGGAGTGCGGGCTTAAGATGCATTTCCCCCACATGGATCTTCAGTTAACCCTGCACCATGTATTTAAAAGATCATCTTTTCCCCACTGTTTTGCATGTCACCTTGATTATAAATCATGTGACATTTTACATGTGGGTCTGTTTTTAGACTTTCTGTCTGTACAGTTGGTCAGTTTGTCCATGCTTGTACTAATGTTCCCCCCTTCTATTACTATATCTTTATTATAGGCCCATTACCTGGTGGCGGAAGTCTTCAGCTTTGTGCTTCTTCATGATGGCCTTGACTAGTTTGCTCTTCAGTTTGTTTCCTTAGAAATTTTAGAATCAATTTTTCAATTTCCTTACAGTTGTTTTTTTTTTTTTTTTTTTTGAGAGTTTTAGTAGGATTACATTGGCTCTGTGGATTAATTTGGAGAGAATTGGAATACTGAGTTTTTCAGTCCGTGGATGTGATATATCCCTCCATTTATTTAGATCTTCTTTAATTGATTTTGCACTTTTAGCATAGAAGTATTGTATATCTTTTTTTAGATGTGTTCTTATCTATTTGATATTTTAAAATCCTAGACCTAACTTTGCAACTGTAATTTGTATGCTCTTCTTATAGAGGACCCTCCAGCTTGTGTGTGCTTTAGGCCCTACAAGACCTGCTTCTGCCCCTGGGCAGAACGTTTTCACTTGTATGAATATTGGAAATTGTGTAGGAAGCTAGTTATTTCTTCATTGTGCAGCGCTCGGAGGAACTGTGGGTTGTGGAATGTCTGGCATTCTTGGTTTCTCCACCACTGAATGTCAGTGAAGTCCCCAGTCACTGTGACCATCCAGAAAACACCCTGGAGGCGTCACCCCCACCATTACATTAGAGTTCTGATGATCTGTAATCTAAGTGTGCTTGAAAAGTCCTCCAGTGTGTTTGACTTCTCGTTTGTTTTAGGAAGTGACCTAAAGTAAGCCAGCAGTTTCAGATGGTGCCATTCATAATCTCGACTTTAAAAATTATCCAGTGATTAATCTTCACAGACTTCTTTTGGCACAGATATACTGATAGAGTGGATTGAACACTGGGCTTGGAGCCAGAAGATTTAAATCCTTCCTTTAACAAAAACTGTGATTTGGGGTTGGTTACCTTTTGAGCCTTCAGAATGGGAAGAAATAAAAATGACAGTCGAGCCAGCTGACTACCCAGGGTTGTTGGGAAGAACAGATGAAACAATTTATAGATGCTTTATAACTCTGAGGACTATTTAAAGAAAGCCATTGAGTTGATTACAAGGTTGCTAAGTGTTTGGTTTTTGCTGGGGCTGTAGGCATAATTACCAAGAGGAAGTCTCCTGAACAGTATGGATCTGCCCGGCTTGGGGTTCTTTGAGTGTGGCCGCTGCAGAGATAACTTATTCATGGAAAGTGGTGTCTGCTTTTTAAAAGCTCGTATGTTTATAGCAAGGCAACAAGAGCACTGCTCTGTTGGGATTCCTATGTCTTAATTCTGGTTTTCAAAATGAAAGTAGGCAAACCACTCACTTTCCATTTCCTTCATCATCTTACAGCTTAGAAATGCTTTGAGGGTTATGGTAAAATCTAAGCAAATTTTATGTTCCTCATTGAAAATTTCCACATGAATATAGGTGATACATGATTATAATTAAATTCCCATTCATTTTAATTCATTATAACCCGAGCCTGCTAGCCAATAGATTGAGAAATCCCTGGCCTTTTACTGGAAGAAAAGGTGATCAGATTTTGGAATGTAAGTTGTGAGAGAGGAAGGATACTGTCTCTCTAATTTTAATATGAGATATACTTAATACTCATAAGATACCGAATTTCAATGTGATCTTCTCACCCCCCTCCATGACCTTAAGTCTCTAGTTAGTGTTACCTCTAGAATGCGGCTTCTTATACAGACAGAAGCTCTTTTTATTTGCATTTTGGTTTCATTTGAAGTTTCGGCATTTGATTATTTTCCAACCTGCTTTTACTTATTTTTTAATGAACTTCCCCTTACTAGTTTTTTTTTCTTGTTGTATTTATTTCTAGTCAAAGTTGTACATGTATCTTAGAGTCAAGTGATTTTTATTCTTATTTCAAAAACAATCTTTGGATATTACCTGGTGAATTCCAAATGTGGAAGATTGTTTGACTTTTTCATCATCACCTCATTCTCTCAATAAAATTGTAGTTTTGGTTAATTATTATTCAGAATTTTTATTATTATGACCGTAGAAAGGCAAGTCATTTTTGAGTCATGTAGCAAACTATGATTTTCCTTTCCTGACCAACTTTTAGTTTTTCTAAGCATTAATAATTGTCTTTTTAGTTATGTTTAATGATACTTAACATCAGTTGGGTACATAATATGCACTAGGTGCTTCTCTAATTACCGTCCATGTCTTAATTCATTTAATTATCAGATGGGAGGAGGTATGCAGAGGGGTTAGGTAGCTTGCTCAAGAAAGCGGCATTGCCACACTTCAGACCCTGGCCTTCTGGCCTCAGAATCTGTGCTCTTAATTTCTGTGCTAATGCTTTTCATTCTCTATTAATAGGTACTTAAACATTTTTTTTAAATTGAGGCAAAATCTGAATGCAGTGAAATGCACAGATCTTGAGTTTATAGTTTGATGAGTTTTGACAAACATCCATTCATGTGACCAGCACTTTAATCAAGAACATTTTTATCACTTCCAGTCAGTCTCTGTCTCTCACAGGCAGTTACTGTTCTGGTTTATATCATCATGGATTAGTTTTGTCTGTTCTTGGACATCATATAAATGGAATCATATAGTATGTATTGTTGTGTTGACCTTCTTTTGCCAGATTCACCCATGTTGTGTACATTAATGGTTCATTCTTTAAAAAAAGTTTTTATAGTATATATATATATTTTAAATTAAGGTATAGTTGACTTACAATGTTGTGTTAGTTTCTAGTGTGCAGCAAAGTGATTCAGATATATATTATATATATTTTATGTTTTTTCCATTATGGTTCATTACAGGATATTGAATATAGTTCCCTTTGCTATACAGTAGGACCTTGTTGTTTTTGGTAACTCTAAGTTTGTTATCTATGTCTGTGAGTCTGATTCTGTTTTGTAAATAAGTTCATTTGTGTCATATTTTAGCACTGTCTTTAAAAAGATTTTTTTGGGAAGGGGAGGTAGTTACATTTTAAAAAAATATTTAAAATAGATAAACAAGTTTATACTATATAGCACAGGGAACTGTATTTGATATCTTGGAGTAGCTTATGGTAAAAAAGAATGTGAAAATGAATATAGGTATATTCATGTATTACTGAAGCATTGTACTGTACACCAGAAAGTGACACAACATTGTAAACTGACTGTACTTCAATTAAATAATTAATTAATTAAAATGAAGGTAGTGGGGATTGAACCCAGGACCTTGTGTTGTGTCATATGTTAGTTTCCACATATATGTGATAGTGTATGATATTTGTCTCTCTCTCTTTAACTTACTTCACTTAGTATGATAATCTACGGGTCTATCCACGTTGTTGCAAATGGCATTATTTCATTCTTTTTTATGACTGAATAGTATTCCATTGTATACACATAAGTGGTTCGTTCCTTTTTATTGCTAAGTAGTATTTCACTTGAAACAAATACTACAATTTGTTTATTCATTCTCCTGCTGACAGATGTATGGATTGTTTACAGTTTGGGGCTTTTATGAATAAAGCTGCTACGAATGTTCTTGTACAAGTCTTTTTGTGGACTTACATTTTCATTCCTTTGGGGGTAAATATGTAGGAGTGGAACGATGGGTCTTAGCTTAGGTTTCTGTTTATCTTTATAAGAAACTGCCGGTTTACCAAAAGTGGTTGTGTCAGTTTTGATTGTTCTCACTTATGGTGGCTGATTCTAAGGTGGCCCCGATGATCCCTGTCCCTGGTATTCGTGCTTTAGTGTAATCCCTTCCCTTTGAGTGTTGGGGGGACCTGTGACCTGCTTCTTCCTGATGGGAAATGGCACAGGTGTCAGGATGTACATGATTACATTACATCAGTTTGTAGTGCCCACCTTGTGAGAAGGCTCCCTCCCTTGCTGGCTTTGTAGAAACAAGTCACCATGCTGTTAGCTGCCTGTGGAGAGGGCCACATGACAGGAAGCTGAAGGCAGCTTCAAGTCCATACTCAGCAAGAAATGTGGCTCTCAGTCCAATAGCCCACAAAGGACTGAATGCTGCCAACAAGGAGGTGACCTTGGAAACAGATCCTACCCCACTCAAGCCTTGTGTGAGACCACAGCCCTAGCTGACACCTTGATTGGAACCTTGTGGAGGACCCAGCTCAGCTGTGCCCCGGCTTCCAGCCCACTGAAACTGTCAGGTAATTAACGTGTATTGCTGTGAGCTGCTGAGTGTGTGCTGATATTGTTGTGCAGGAACAGAGCACTAATACCAGCAGTGGACGAGAGTTCCTGTTGCTCCACGTTTCTACCGGCACTTCATTCTGCCTGCCTTTTTAGTTTTAGCCATGTAAATGGGTATGAATTGTTCATTACTTGGGGTTTTATTGTGCATTTTCCTAATGACTAATGACGTGGACTACCTGCTGACTGGCCATTTGGATATCTTCTTTTGTGAAGCTTCTGTTCAGGTCTTGCTTGGTTTATAAATTGGTATGTTTGTCTTTTAATAATTTATTTGTAGCAGTTCTTTATATATTACAGATCAAGTCCTTTCAGACATAGGTCTGTGTGTGTGTGTGTGTGTGTGTGTGTGTGTGTGTGTGTGTGAGATATACTATTTTCTTCCAGTCTATGACTGGGAGGAACTCCCACATCCCTCTCATCTTACCCATATTCCCAAACTCTTTACATTTTACCCATTTATCCTCTTATGCTATCTTTCTCTAAATTAGCTTTTCTGAGCCGTTTGAGAACTAGTGCCCTCTCACCCCTAAATTTTTCCCCTCATCAGGTGAACCCCTAAATAACTACTCCCTGTCCTTCTATGTCAGGTAATCAGCGTCGATAAAACCCTTTTCTTCAGTCTGTAGACCCTGTTCACACTTTGCCAGATGCCCAACATTGCTTCCTTTTTGGTTTTGGCCCAGGATCCTCCTGAGGAACATGCACCGGATTTAGTTGTTGTCCTCCAATCTGGGATAACCCTTAGTCTTTTCCTGTAATTCGTGCCCTCAGCATTTGTAGGTTCAGGAGGGTGATCTGCAAGCTGAATCCTTAATATTTCCTCATGACCAGATGCAGGTTGTGATTTCTTGCCAAAAATATTGTAGAAATGATGCCGCAGTATTCTCAGTACATCACATCAAGGAGGACATGATGTTAACCAGTCCCGTCCCCAGGGATGTTGGTCATGTTGGTGTCTGCCAGGTGTCTCTACTTTTCTTCACTGTGAAGTCATTGTTTTTCTTTTTGTAACTTATGAGTATTTTGTGTGGAAACAATTTGAGATCATGCCAACATCCTGTGCCTCATCAAATTTCAAACTTACCAGCATTAGTGTCCTTCCTAAATCAACAGCCACTATGTGTTTGCCAAATTATGATTTTTTTCATTTCCATTATTCCTCTACTTTTATAAATTGTTCTACTGTGGGGGAGGCTCCCTCCCTTCTGCCCTTCCTCCCTCACTCCCTTCCTTTCAGTGTGGACTCATGGATTTGTAATGTATTCATTGGATTGTAATTTATTAGTGTCAAGTATTTATTGATAATCAGTATTTACTTATTTTGATCCTCAGATTACTCCAGGAGAGTTCTTTCAAGCTCTTTCCCTCTTACATGTTCTTGGCATTCTTTGAACACTTCTAATTTTCTGAAACAAGATGTTCCAGGCTTATCTTGTGTTTTCCCTGCCCTGGGCCTGGAGTCAGCCGTTTCCCTGAGGAGTCCTGGTTCTTTTAGTGGAGGATGGTATTTAGAAACCAAGATTCGGGGGTTTGTTGTGCTCATTGTTACAGGATGTCATTGCTCCTAGATTCTCTCCGGAGACAGAGCCGGGAAATCTAAGTGTGTATCTACAGTACACAACACACACATATACACACACTCTGTCACTCTCATCTCTTTCTATATCTAATCTAGTTCTGTAGAGAAACTATATAGTTTTTTAAACTGTAAAAAAACAAGAATTGAAACTAACATCTTCAATTCCAGGAGAATACCTCAGGGTTCTCTCCCGCCTTCCCCCTTTCTGTGTTTGTTAGTACCTTTTCCAGGAGTGAGAAATCTGGCTTTCATTATCTTCAGTCTGCTTACTCATTTACTCAATTAGTTTACTTACGTGCTCATTGTAAGTGATCTCCCGACTGCCCCGGCCTTCTCCTCCCCCTGCCACACCTGCACGCTGCGCCCCGGGCACCACTGGAAGGTGGAAGCAGGAGGACAGGGAGACGAGTGGAAAACTTAGCAATGACCCTGACGACAACAGAGGTGGAGCGGGAGAAACAACCCGATTTACTCTGTAAAATCTTAAGTAGTGTTTGTTCCAGTTATTTACTCTTGTGTAAAAAAAAAAGCCACTCTAAAACTCAGTCGCTTAAAATGTAGGCAGTGTTATTTGACACACGCACTGCAGTTTCGACAGAGCTCGGCAGGATGCTCTGCTCTGCTGGCGGGCAGTTGGGTGGCTCCAAGGCGAGGGGCTGCAGTCTTCTGCGGGCTCTTTCACTCACACATCTGGCAGCCTGAGCTGCACTGGGCCACCTGTAGGTGGCTTTTCTGTGTGGCTCTTTGGCTTCCTCCCCTCTCAGTGGCTGGGTCGCCAGGGCAAGAATCGCAGGAGAGAGCGAGCCGGGCAGAAGCTGCGTTGCCTTTTCTCACCTGGCCTGGGAAGTCATAGTGTCACTTCCACAGCGTTCTCTTCATTAAACGCCAGTCACTAAACCCAGCCCATAGTCAAGGGGAGGGGAGTTTGCTTTTACCTTTTCATAAGAGAACCGGCAAAGAATTTTTAGACATGTTTTAAAGCCAGCTTACTATTTTAAAGTATTTTCTGAACGGATGGGAGAGTTTTTCCTTCATACAGTTTGAATTTGTTTAGTAGTTTTCATTCTTTTTTTAAAAAGTTTAAAGATGTATCTATGCTCTTACATGGATTCATAAGCGAGATTGTATCGTGTGTATGTATTGTTTAGTGAACTCTTGTTTCTCTGTTTTGCTTCCCTTGTTTCCCCTCTCTCTCCACTTTCTCCGGGAAGCTCGTATTTGCATCCTCCCGTGTTTGTCTCCACACTTGTGCAATATAGAAACGTGTAACATGCACAGAGTGGGTTGGGGATATCTGTTAACAATGGAGTCGTGATAAAACTGATTTTTGCATCTTTTCTCACCGAACACCTTGTAGAAATCCCTGTAAGTCAAGAGATTTTGTTCTGTTTTGTTCTTTGTAATGGTGGCACAAATTCTGTTTTCTGATTTGGTTATTTGATCACAAAGGAATAGGAGACTGAACTCAGGAAGCAGGAATAGAGAGGGACGGGCTTTAAAAAAAAAGTAGTTGGGAATGAGAGAGAGAGATGAGTACTCAGTATTCGTGGATCTTAGACCAGATGTGCCATCAAAGGAGACAGGTTGGGAACATGCATTAGAAAGGTGCGTTGATTGGTTTCAACAGGCAAATTAGTGTTTTCGTGTACGCTGAAATTGCCTACCAGGCAGCCGAAGGCACAGGACAAGCACAAGAGTCCAAGGATAAGGTTGGGGCTGACAGACAAAGCTATGAGGTGGATGGTCACTTGAGAGAGCTGTGTCTTGGCCAGTATATGCTGTTAGTGGTAGACCCAGAAAATGACTGAGATTTCATTACACCAGGAGCCTGTGTATTTACACATGATGCATTAAGTTCTGTCCATTTTTTGGAAACAGAGTTTTTGTTTTCCTTTTATGTAATATGGGGTGAGAAAACCTTTTGCTAAATATAACAATGAGTTTGCTATTTTGGAGGCACTTAAGACATTTAAAATTTGAAACCAGAGCTACCTGACTGGACCTTCCTTGATCTCTTCCCTCAAATCAAACCAATCTAGGCTACATGTGGTAATTAACATCATTGAATGGCTGAAGAAAGATTTTGTTTTTCTCTTCTCCTTTTATGTTAGAGAGAAGATTTGTAGCACAGTTAAATGATGGAAGCAAAACGAATAGGGCAGACACATGATTCTACTGAAACTCTTGAGCTGATAGCCATACTGGTTCCATTGGGATGATGACAGTGGTGACGTTTAAAATCCTGGTGGCCCTGAAGTCAGTGGTGGAGAATAGTAATGCCATCTCCTTTTTAGGAACAAAAATCTTGTTCTCCCTACTGGCTCCTGGAAAGTTGAGGGGGAATGGTGGTTATTTTCTACTTTTAGATTGGATTCCTGAAGCTCAAAACTAGAGACAGCCCACAAGCTCTGTGTAAATGGTACTGCTGAAATGATAAAAGGCCTGCAGATTTAATTTTTATGGGGGTGGGTAGTGAAAGGCCCTCCTGTTACTGTGCTGAGAAAGCTACAGAGATGCATATGATACAAGCCTGTCCTTAAAGAGCTCACTGTCTTGGCGTGAACAACTGACAGCTACACAGAGCAGATCGAAGTCAGTCACACGTAGAGGTACCTGCTGAGACGGTACAGGAGAAAAGGGCATTAATTCCTCTGTAGAACCTGGGATTTAAACTGGAGTTTTTGCTTTCAACTTTTTGTTGTGGAAATTTCAAAAATATACAAAAGTAGAGAAAATATATAATGAATTCCTGTGAACTCATTACCCAGCTTCATTATCAGCTCAGGATTAGTTCACCTATGTCCCTACCTCATCCCCCTACTTTCACCCCCAGATTATTTTGAAGCAAATCCCAGACATAGGATTTCTTCTATAACAATTTAAATATGTATTTCTAAGAGATAGGGACACATTTTAAAAGTACCTAACAACGAGGGTGGGAGCATATAGCTCAAGTGGTAGAGCACATGCTTAGCATGCACAAGGTCCTGGTTTCGAGGAAAATAATTAAATAAGTAGACTTAATTACCTCCCCTCAATAAAAAACAAAATAAAAGCAAATAAAAATATCTAACAACTATACCATTATCTGTCCTAAAATAATTAACAGTAAGTCCTTAATATCTGCTTACAGTCAGTTGAGCTGGACTTTACAGAGAGAAGATATGCATAGGTTGTGAGTGGGAGGAAAGGAATTCAGGGTGAGGGAACAGCATGTGCAAAAGCAGGGACATGTGCGTAAGTGGCAGGTGGTGTAAAACTGGTGTGGGGCTGCGGCAGTGGAAATGGCAGATAAGAGACATTGTGGAGGGAAATTCAGTGGAATTGTCCAGTTGAGGACAGCAGGTGTATCTTCCCTCTATTTCTGGTTAACAATGTCTGAGTGGTCGTTTCGAGCCGTATAGAATGGGATCGGCAAACCGTGTCCTGTTCTCAGTGTGTTTGTAAGTACGGTTGTTGGGCCCACAGCCACATCCATTCATGCACATGTGCTGGACGGCTGCTCTCGCCCTGCAGAGGTAGAGTTGGGGGGTTGCAGACACCCTGTGGCCTGCAAAGCCCCAAATATTTACTGTCCAGCCCTTTATAGATGGAGTTTGCCTGCCCTGATCCGAAGAAACTGGGTCCTGGGTTTAGTGCTGTCAGAAGACCGTGCTGAGTGTACTGGTGAGGCGCAGCCGTGGTTTGCTGACACACAGGAGCCAGAAGCCTGGGAATTTGCTTCGTTCTGTCTTTATCATTTACTCTATTCCTCAACAAAGTGAATTTCTCTAAGAATTTCTCTGCCTATTTGATTTTTACCCAGTTTATTGCCTTTCTTTCCCACTAGTCAGGGATTTTTGCATGTTTTCTTCACTGTTCTATCCCCAGGGCCTGGATTAGTGCCAGGCACTCAGTAAATAATTGTT
Source organism: Camelus dromedarius (assembly GCF_036321535.1). Taxonomy (NCBI): domain Eukaryota; kingdom Metazoa; phylum Chordata; class Mammalia; order Artiodactyla; family Camelidae; genus Camelus; species Camelus dromedarius. Next base: position 6,148,933 of record NC_087447.1, on the reverse strand, counting down.
GAATAAATAAGTGAACGCGATAGTGTCTTTGCTTCTCTTCTGCATGAGACACATTTGGAGCTTCTTGGGGAACAAAGATGATGTATTTTTAAGTGACAATGATGCTATTATGTAAATCCATTATAATTTTCCCCCAACAAGGTTTAGAAAATAGTTTCATCAATACAATGGAGTTTTAAGCAGCAACTAAAACTAGTAATTACGAAGACTGTAGCAATGTGGGAACGTGTTTATAATGGGTCAAAATCTTACGCACACTGCCTCTAAAATATATACGAACATGGACAAAGACTAGAAGATAATGCAAAAATGAAGTGATTGTTTTAACCCTTCTCTTAAATTTCTTTAAAATTTTATTTCCAAAATTTTCTTTAATTTCTTTCTCATATTTTTTATAATGATTTTTTAAATATGTAATTTTTCCATGCCCCACACGTATACATCTGTACCATGTCCAGAAATACAACCTTTAGTTTAGGTCACAAATAATACAATCATCAGAAATGAGAGTTAGGACTGGAAAGGTTGGTGCACATTATGGGCGAATGTTCCACTTTATCCAGTAGTGACGTGCTCCTGTGTACTTCCCAGCAGGAAGCTTGCCCATCAACATTCTTGGTTAGAGCCTGATTTGGGTTTACATATAAGCTTACATTTAGACAAAAGCCCCTTTCTTTGAAATGGAACATGAACAAGTATGGTAGGAAGGAGTGGTCTGGGTGATAATGTCTTAGGTTCGCGTTTTCTCAAAACATCGTTCCCCCTTCCTCTTATTGTGAGATGGACCTTCTGTCCACTTTTCCACAGTACCCGAGGAAGGCAGCGTTTTCTCGAGGATGTGGTAGTTTGGAGCAGTCATTGGGTTTTCTTCCCATTTCACTTTTAGGCAGCCTTTAAAAACATGGATAAATCTTTTCCTCATACTTCAGTCTCTCCATGTGCAAAATTGTTGTTCTCTGTACATCTCCCAAGGATGTGGTGAGTTTACAGTCCTTTCATTTCAATAGGCATTTGTGTTTGTTCTACTCAGCTTCATTTCTATGTTATATATGGTTGGTGTTCCTGCTGTTGCCTCTAGGCTCCATCTGAGTGTCTTGTCAGGGCTGGAATTCCACAGTGCAAAACAAGATACAGAAAGATCCCACAATTTCAGAAGCCTGCTCTTCAAGGGACTGTTACCTCTCAGGTTTAGCAAATGGGAAGATGATGGAGTATCTTTTCTCACTTAATTCAGAGTGAAACCCCGAGTCCTTCCAGTGGTCTCCAAGAGCCTACATGACACACCCCCCACTTCCTCATGGGTCACTCCACTCCTGTCACCTGGGCCTCTTGCTCTTTCTGGACAGTGTCAGACGTGACCTGCCTCATTGTGCTGCTCTGCCTGGTAGATACATGGTTCCTTCTCACTCTTCTAAGTGTTTGCTCGAGTGTCACCTTCCCAGGGAGGTCTGCCCTGGGCCCCCCGCCCCCGACATCACTTTGCTTCTTTTTGTCCATAGCACTTGTCAACCTCTAACACACTAAATGATTTCCTTATATGTTATGTTTATTGTTTACTGTCACCTCCCCTCTCCCGACTAGAATGGAAGCTCCAGAAGGGCAAGGATTTTGGCTGGCTTGGTTCATTGTTGCATCCCCAGTGGTTAGATTAGGGTCAGCGGCATAGTAAGTGTTTGTTGGGTAAATATTTGTCAAATATTTACAATGGCTGGGACCCTGAGTTTTACCTTCTACTTGGAATCTTACTTATGTGATTGTTTACTACCATACCACCTTGACCCCAGGAATATTCTCTTCCCCCTTTAACGGGCAAAGATGAAACCATCTTCTCTTGGTTCTGGTCTGGCAGAACTCAGATAGGCTGGAGAGTTCAAGGCAACGTTTTGAGCACTAAGAACAATAGGGAAATTAGTACAGAAGATGCAAGAAGTGTAATAGTCTAGCTTACAGCATATGACTGGAAACTGCTGACACTAGCTTGCGCTGGCGTCTTGCATGCCCTCGCCTAGCCTGCCCACTCATGAGAATCTAATTCCAGCTTCAATGGACTAGTGCTGACCCTGCCCTGCTGTCCTGCGCGTGGCACCGTCTGAGAATCTGATACTGAAGAGCCCCCCTGTACGTCTTCACAGCCGTCAGCGAGACCAGCAGAGCGCTCGTCCTCCAGTTTTAGTGTTGTGTTAGTCAGCTCGGCTGCCGTAACGAAAGACCACAGCCTGAGTGGCTTAAACAAGACCTTTATTTTCTCACAGTCTGGAGACTGGAAGTCCGAGATCAAGGTGCTGCCAGGGTTGGTCTCAGGTGAGACCTCTCTTGCTGACTTGTGGACAGCGCCTTCTCTCTGTGTCCTCACGTGGCCTCTCTTCTGTGCACGCTTACAGAGGGAGAGCGCTCTTTGGTATCTCTTACTCTTCTTATAAGGACACCAGCCCTGTTGGATTAGGGCCCCACCTTTATGACCTCAGTTAACTTTAATTACTTCCCTAAAGGCCCTGTCTCTAGATGTGGTCACATTGGAGGTTAGGGCTTCAACAAATGAGCTGAGGGTGGGAGTTGGGGAGAGGAGACGGTTCAGTTTGTGTCATCTCGTTTACTGGAACAAACAGCAGTATGCTTCAGGTGAGATGTCACACAGTTGACATGGCCTTCACTAGTTTTTTAGCCAGTGTTTACTGAAAACTAGCCACACTGGGTGCAGGGAGTTCCTGTACCCTGCTGTCAAGAAGCCCATGGGTCAGCAGAGGAGACAGAGAAGGGTGACAAGTGCCTAGCAGGTGAATATATGTGTCAGGGAAGGCGTCCTTGAGAAGATCGTGTGATATCCTTGCGGATCTGTCAGTAACATATCCGTGGTTACAGCACCACTGCACATCATGTAATACTATGATTATAATCCACTCATACAGGGACAGGAAGGCGTGCCTTCCAGCTCCCGCCCAAACCCCCTTCCTTGTCTTCCTTCCCCAGGCTTTCGCCCTTTAGCTGTGGTTCCTCCAGCCTTCTCACCAGCATTTTGCCATGTTATTGAAACAGTCAGTGACATCGCCTCATTCTCCTTTGAAAGTTAACTGATTTTTTTCTTCTTCTTTCTTTTTCTTGACGAGTTGAACATTTAGTTTTCTGAGCTCATCTCCCGGCTTCTGCAGAGGCAGTTCCTGAAGTTAAGTGAAAACTGTTCCCATCAGAGCCTACTGTTTGCCTATAATAAATGATAAAGGAGGTTGTCAGACAACATTAATACTCTGTTTATAAAGTTGCAATTACGGATGCAGCATTTTGTGAAGTTCCTACTGTATAAATGGCACAAGTGATTTGATAAGTTATGACTCCAGAGAATTCCATGCATAGTAAACCAGTATTTCTTTTTCCTCCTCAGGGGATGCACATAACATTAAATTAAGTTTGTTTTGGTTGCCTTATGTTTTAAACTGAGCTGGCTTTCCTGCCTGCGCTCAGGTATGTTTACGAGAGTGTAACTGATTTCTCTAATAGCACGGACATCAAGGGAGCAGCCTTATCCTGCCTCAGCCTCATTCATGCTTCATGGTCTTGAAATAATAAAAAAGCTCTTATTAGTTGCCTTATTGCTTCATGGTCCTTTGATAAACTACCAGAGCTCCTACCAAACACCTCCTGGTTTAATGGCATGCCTTTCCTTCATAGAACACTCCACAAAATATTCAAAATCTAAATGGCGTTCCCTGCGGTAGTCCTCTTTTCTGTTGATTGTACTCCCAAGTCTTTGTGTGTGATGTGTCTGGTCCTTGGGTTGTAAACGTCCCCAGACAGGTGACCTGCTGATACATAAGTTAAACTTACTTTCAGTAGCTTTTATAATTGTGTAGTAGAAGCTTTTAAGAAAGGTTTTAATTTTTTTTCTTTCCTATTATCCTTTCCTTGTGTCTTTCTTGTCCAAATTTGCTTGTTCATTCATCCATCTATTCTTCTGTTCTTCCACCTAACATTTTTTTGGCATGTTAAGTTTTATTAAGTTTCAAATGCAAAGCATTCCAAAAAGAAAAAATTATAGAACTTATTATACCTAAGTTCTATATTCAACTACTAGTTAAACAAGGAAAACATGTTATTCTTTCACAACCAGTATAAAGCCAGAAGAATCAAGACAGATTCTTTTTCTAACAGGAGCAGATTTAAGTCTGCTGGGTCAGCAAACTATTTGCCAAACAGCTGTCTGGTCATTAGGCATACTTACTGAATTTAGTATCCATGTTTACTATGATTAATCTCTGTGTTCTACACTATCTTCAAGATACCTAAATAAAATCTTGAGAGCCAAATGGCCCCCAGAAGCATAAACCCAAGTAATTTAGATTACAGTCTGATTGAGGAAGACAGCTATGTAAGTGCAATGGCTAGTTAAATTTGGTCAGTACCCTCATGGTCTGTGATTAGAAGAGCCTGTCAAATGAGGGTTAAGTTTTCTGGACTATTCTCCACAATCGTAAAGGTTAAACGTGATAGTACTGATATTTACTAGACAAAAATTCTCAGGCCTCCGCCCAACAGTTATTGAAGATTTACTAGCTGATAGTTGTTGTGCAACTTTCTTGGTCCTCTTGACTGTATTCCTGGCCTTAACTTTTTGTTTTTTGTCTCCGTATCCCATTTTTCTTTTCCACCCTTACGTGGAATGTTTTCTGATACTCTGTGAGCTGTCAGTTGTAATTAGTGAAGTTAATTTCTTCAGTAGATGATTCTCTTTTTCTCTTTTGTTAGCTTTAGACGTTTACTTGCCTTGTTTTGTACAAAGGTCTGTACAAAGGCTATTATACAGGGAAAGAAATGTAATTTTCTCTTCTTTTCCTTTCTTATTATTACTGTAACTGACTCATGATGCCTTCATAAATGGATAAACTGTCACTGTCAAATAGAAATGCACTGTGAGCCACACATGTATTTTTTCAGAAAACAGCTTGACTGAGATGTGCTTCACGTACTATACAATTCACTTATTTAAAGTGTACGAGCCACTGGGTTTTAGTGTATTTACAGAGACATATGTACTTTAAAATTTTCTAATATGAAAAAGGGGAAAAGAAATGATGAAATAGACTTTAATAATATATTTTATTTAACCCACTACATCTAAAGTATGATCAATACAAAAGAATTTCCACTGTTGCAGTTTTTAAATTTAAATTCACTTAAATAAAAATTTTAAATGTAGTTTCTTAGTCAAACTAGCTACATTTTAAGTGCTCAGTAACCACAAGTGGTCAGTGGTTGTAACCATATTGAACCATGCAGTTCTAGAAGGACAGTCTTGTTGCAGGATTACTACCTCAGGCAATTGCAATATTTGTTGAAAATGCAAATTTTAACTAATATGCATAAAATATATAAACAAGTTTATACTGTATAGCACAGGGAACTATATTCAATATCTTGTAACCTACAGTGAAAAAAAATACAAAACCGAATATATGCATGTTCCTATATGACTGAAGTATTGTGCTATACACCAGAAATTGATACAGTATTGTAAACTGACTATACTTCAATTTAAAAATAAATAAATAAATAAAATGCAAATTTTCTGACTGGTGACAAGGCTATTTTGGAACATGTTTCAGAGTTACTGGCTGACATGGTTAAGAGACAATATGTTTATTTGCTCTGAGACAGTGAGAAAGCATGTAAGGTGCAGAAGAATGTCTTTTCCACAGTTACTCCAAGAGGATGGAAGAGTTGGTAAAACATTTCACTTGGTCCTACAGCTTTCTTACCCATACACACTCATTCTCAATACATGATGCCCTTAATTGATGTTAGGTACCTCTTTTTCTCATTTCTCATAAATAACTGTAATTTTGGTTTTTGTATATAGTTTGTCCCATGAACCTTTTCAGCATTTTCAAGGAGCAAATAAAGGAGTGGTGTCCTGTTTTTCTGACCTTTTAATCTGTTTTTCCTACAGATGCTTTACTACCAACTTAAAAAATCATTAAACACTGCCTCAGAGCACCACAGCATACAGAACAGTCAGTAAGAGAAAAGTACAGAAATTCAAAGTTTCACAGTGTTTCTCTCCTCAACTCACCAGAGACACTAAATGTGTAACAGTGAAAGACTGCCTTTGTTTTCTAAGATGTGAATCACTTAAGTATATGGTATACAGATTTTATCTTAGGTTTTAAGTTTACAGTCATTTCTGAATACAGAAGTAATGGTCAAGTAGAAAAAAAATCATTAAACAATTTGAAAGTATGAGAAGTGGCAATAACTTCAGGTGCCCTGAGATGTTAGTCAGGTAATTAGTTACTATGATTGGAATATTTGGTGCTAACTGTACTGACTCTAAGGATTTGGCAGTTTCTCAAAAGATTAAACAGAGTTTAACTACAAGACACAGCAATTCTGCTTCTAGATTTATACCTAAAAGAAATGAAAACACATATGTACAAAAACTTGTACATGAATGTTCATAGCAGCATTGCTCGTAATTGTTAAAAAATAGAAACAAGCCGCCTGTCCATCAGCTGATGGGTGGGACATAAAATGTGGTATATCCATGCAGTAGAGTATTATTTGGCAGTAAGAGTGTGAGCTACCGGTCATACCACAGCATGGGTGAACTTTGAAAACATTATGCTGAGTGAAATAAGCCTGTCACATGCTGAATGGTTCTATTTATATGAAATGTCCAGAACAGGAAAATTCTGGACATTAGTGGTTGCCTAGGGCTTATAGGGTTGAAAGAAAATGGGGAGTGACTGCTAATGGGCATGGGGTTTCTTTTGGGGATGGGAAAAATGTTCTAAAATGGACTGTGGTGTGCTGGTTCACAACTCTTGTGAGCGCACTGACAATTGAATTGTCTGCTCTAAGTGGATGAATTATATAGCCCATGTGAGTTATGGTGCCAAAAAGTTGTTCTTGTGAAAAAGAGCTGACAGGCACGAGTTCTTAGTAAATTTACACCAAATGGTAATTCTTGTCCTCTCCACTTTGGTTTTCTCTTCTTTCCTTTCTTTGTTCCCCCTCAGTTAAAAACAAAAAGAAAGAAAAGCTAAAAGCCTTCTGGTCTTTCTGTATCTTAAAACAATTTTTTTTAATTGAGGTAACATTGGTTTATAACATTACGTAAGTTTTATGTGTACAGCATTGTATTTCTGCTTCTGTGTACGCCACTGCATGCTCACCACCAAAACTTCCGTTTCCTTCTGTCACCTTACGGCTGACCCCCTTTCCCCATTTCACCCTCCCCCATCCCCACCCCTTCCCCTCTGGTAATTACTACTTTGTTTTCTCTGTCTATGTATTTGTTTTTGTTTGATTTGGTTTGTTCATTTATTTTGTTTGGTTTTTTTTATATTCCATCTATGAATGAAATCATACGGTATTTGTCTTTCTCCATCTGACTTATTTCACTTAGCATAATGCCCTCAAGGTCCATCTGTGCTGTCTCAAATGGCAAGATTTCATCTTTTCTTATGGCTGAATAATACTCCAGTGTGTGTGTGTGTGTGTGTGTGTGTGTGTGTGTGTACACCACATCTTCTTTATCCATTCATCTGTTGATGGCCAGTTAAGTTGTTTCCATATCTTCACTGTTGTAAATAATGCTGCAGTGAACATGGGGTACACATATCTTTTCAAATTAGTCTTTTCATATTTTGGGGGTAAATACCCAGAAGTGGAATTACTGGATCATATGGTAGTTCTACTTTTAGTTTTCTTAGGAAACCCCATACCATTCTCCATAGTGGCTGCACCAATTTACATTCCCACCAACAGTGTATGAGAGTTCCTGTATCAGTCTTATTCAGCCCAGATTTCCGTGCTTTCCTGAGCAATCCTACCAACCACATTTAGCATTTTTCATATGTGATTTATTATCCTTGTCTTGTAGGTCTTATTAGAAAATGACCCCGTGTAGAGAGAAAATACCGGGGTTAGTGTTTGATCAGGGGCTGTGCTTAAGTAGCATCACACATATTCTGTGTTTAACCCTCACAGCTACTCTGTGCTTCCTCAGCTAACAAACAGCAGAGGTGGAGTTTGAGCCGAGGTCTGTTTGTCTCTGAAGTCCGTGTCCTTAACAGCTGTGATCCCCATAGCTGTGGGGCCAGAGGTTTAGTCCATATGTTAAGTATTTGCTGGTTAATTGTATGTTCTGATACTTCTCCAACTTTTTTCCTGAAATACTCCGAGAGACATATGAAAATATATCACTAGGTGTCTTGTAGTATAGTCCAAAGACTGCCTGCTACAAGTGCAAAATTTCTTTGAAACCTTATGTTTAATCATCAATTGTGTAAATTCAGCATCTTAGTCTTTATACGTGTGTGTTCAAATATAGAATTCTTCCCTCCCTCTCCCCTCATCCCCAATTCTCAGTAAAATTGTCCTTGGAATCCTATTTATCTCGTGAGCTCCTGGTGCATGGAGGTGTATGTCTACTACTTTTAGAAGTGAAATTGTATCATCTTCTTAGTTTCAGACACTGTTTCCTAATACTCGATATCCAGCACTGACTTTTCCTCTCAACTTCAAACTCATATACCGACGTGTCCATTTGCCATCTGCATTTGGATGTTCAGTCAGCATCACACGTTCATTCTGCTGGCAAGGGCTTGGACTACAGGGAAAGCAAAGAAAACGTCTTGTAGATCTGAGACTATACTAGACCCAACTCTTGCCTCTGCCCACAGCTCCAGCCTCTTTTTCCTCCAGTTTTCCCCATCTCAGTAAGTGGGACTGTCACCCTCCTCGTTGCCCATGCCAGACACGTAGGACCTAATCTAGATTCTTCTGTTTTATACCCACTACATCTAACCTATTAGCAAGAGCTATTGATTCTACTTGTAAGATACCAAGCGCCCATCCCCATCTCTTCCGTTTCTTCGCTTTCCCTGGAGTCCAGGCCATCACCGCGGTAGCCACCTACGTAACTGCCCTGCTTCTGCCCTCCCCCTGTACAATTCTTCTCTCCACAGCCAGGGTGACGCTTTGAAAATGCAGATCTGATTATTTTACTTCCCTGCTTAATAGCCTCCAATACAACCCACACTTCTTGGCCTTTGAGACTGTTTGGCTTGGCCTCTGTCTGCCTCTGCAGCCTCCTCCCTCGCCCTCGTTCACCGCACTCCTGTCACGCTGGCCGTCTTGCTGCTCCTAGCCTGGAGCAGCGTGTCCTCAGGGCCTCAGCCCTTGCAGCTGGCTTTGCCTGGGATGCTCTGACTGCTGCCCCGTGCCGTCTCCTCTGTCGTTCAGACCTCAGCTCAGACGGGCCTTCCCTGACTGCCGAGTCTGTTAGACTCACCTGCTTCTCTCCACTTTCTTAGTATGTTATCTTTAACTTTTTCTGTTACATATCCTATCTGAAATTATCTTTTTAAAATTTTTGTATATATCCCCTTCTGCAACCCCTCTCCTCAAAAAAGATTGTTTTACGGAAGAGAGATTGTACTCTCTTGTTCATTACTGTATCCCTGGTGCTCGAGCAGTCCCTGGCATACAGTAGTTCCTTACTGTATGTTTGTTGAATGAGTGATCGCTTTTCCCGTTGCCCGTAGGGCCAGTGTAAGAGTCGGAGCTGTGGTGAACTGACTGCATATGGACAGTGCTGACTTAGAAAATGAAAGTAGTGAAAAGCTTCTGGTGCATGTGTGTTCGTCACAGTTTTAGCCATAATAATTCAAAACTGGAAACAAGCCAAATTTCCCTCAGCAGATGAATGAACAAACACATTGTGGTCCATACAGTGGAATATTATTCAGCCATAAGAAGAAATGAAGTATTGATACCTCGCATACCATGGATGAACCTTGAAAACATTGTGCTGAGGGAAAGGAAGCCAGACAAGAAAAAGCACTGCTCATCCTTCCATTTCTGTAAAATTCTGGAAAAGACAGATCTACTCTGGAGTGACAGAAAAGTAGTTAACTGGGACCTGAGGTGGGAGTGGAGTGACTGGAATGGAACACAAGGAAGCCTTTAGGGTTTTGGAAGTGTTTTCTATCTTCAAGATGGTGATGATTACACAGGCGTATAAATTTGTCAAAACTTATTGGAATGTAAAATTTAAATGAGTCCATTTATTGTATATAGACTGTATCTCAGTGAAGTTGATGGAAAAAACCTCTGGTGCCTGCATTTAAGAGCACTTTGGATTTCTTTTGTTTACCTCCCTATTTCTTGGGCAAATGACTTTTTTAAAATTCAACTTAGTAATTTTATTTTTTTTTTGACACCTTTATTGTGGTATGGTTCCTGTACAGTAAAGTACAGATATTTCAGATGTACAACTTGATGAATTTTGATAGATGTGTACACCCATGGAACCACCACAGTCAAGTTAGCTAACATTTCCATCACTCCTGAAGAGGTGCAATTTTCGAATTCTCAATTTATCCCTTCCCACCTCCTTTAACCTCTGGTAACAATAGGTTTGTTCTGTTTCTGTGAGTCTGCTTCTTTTTTGTAGATAAGTTCATTTATGTCCTTTTTTTTTTTTTCCACATATAAGTGATATCATATGGTATTTTTCTTTCTCTTTCTGGCTTACTTCACTTAGAATGATCATCTCCAGGTCCATCCATGTTGCTGCAAGTAGCATTATTTTATTCTTTTTTATGGTTGAGTAGTATTCCATTGTGTATGTATGTATGTGAGTGTGTGTATACATATATATACACACCACATCTTCTTTATGCAGTTTAAGCAGATGACTTTTAAATTCTAAGATCTCCTAGCCACCTGCTGACTCATCCTAGACAAGATGGCATTCTTGTTCATGAATCAGTACCAACCTCCTTTGGGTCTCCTGTTCTCTGTCTCTGGTTGGCAAAGCATCTTTTTAATTGCAGTGCTGTTGGTTATTTTCAGATATGCTGTTGGAACTTGCCATTAAGGCTACTTGGGTTTCAATACCACCCAGGGACAGGTGCTCCCAGTGGAAGTATGGCTGTTTCACATCACAGCCAGAGAAGAAGTTGCAGTTCACCTGGCTTGACAGGGAGACATAAGCAGTGTACTCTTTAAACCCTCATTTCTTTTAGTTATGATGACTTGTGTACTTTGATCATAGTATAGACTTACCACTTCTGGAGAAATCTTGTTCTTTATGTTTACAACTCATCCTGTTACTATCAACATAGTAGCAGAACTAAAAACTATCTGTTTTGAGGTGTGGCAGATAGAATACTGTCTGATGGTTAAACTCTTGCTCTGACGTTCGTACACTTTATTTAGTATCAGGCAAGTTTTCATCTTTTGTTTTTCTTTCTCTGGTTCATAAAGTCATCTAGTCCTTTTCCCTTATATTAAGACTTTTTATATACAAGTGATATATGAATGGATGTAAAAATGCCCCCAAACTCCCCCCACTTCTCTCCTCATCCCCAGACTAAATCACTACTAAGAATTTGGCATATACTCTTCTAGATCTTTTCCTAAGCATTTAAATACAATATATGTACAGGTTCATGTAAATATTTTACATAAGTAAAATCACTGTGAGTTATTCAGTTTGCTCTTTTCATATAACAAGGGTGTCTTGGAGATTTTTTCCATTCTGTACTTGGAGGTCGTTCTCATTCTTTTTAAGGGCTGTGTAGTATTCCATAGAATTAACAAAACACAGTTTATTTAACTAGTCCCACTAATTGGACATTTAGTTGATTTCTAATTTTCACTTTAATGATCAGTCAAAAAATGATTTGCATTTTGGGGGTTCATTTCTTTTTTAATTTAGTTACATGATTATCTATACTACATTTTCTAAAAAAGCTTATTGGGGTGAGAAGTATCTCACTGATACCGTAAAGTTGGAACCACACTGTTTGGAAACCTTTATTTTGAAAGAAAAGGTTGAATGTAAGTTCTCTGTGATTGTGGGCTTTATTTATCATTGTCTTCAGGGCTTTCCCTTAAGGTATGATTATAAAGCCACAGCCCTGTAATTAGTTATAAAATTATATTACAGTTTTTATCTGGCTAGTTCAAAAGAAGGGTACATCTCTAAGGATCAGAACTAGAACAATACAAGAAATCAGCAGCTGGTTATAATGGTTACTTTAGAGTAATATTTTCCCACTGAGCTGGAGTCAAGCCTATGTGGAAAATGTTTCTCTCTCCCTTAATCTTGTTAATACACATCACTGCCATGGAACTTTCTTCAGCACTTGAGATGTTGAAAACAAACCCACAAAAAGCCCTGATTCTTCACATTTTCTTGCCCTGTGTGTTAGAAGATCCACACATACGTGGATAACTCTGATGTTTAAAGAGGTTTAGAGAGTTATGTTTTCGGCAGATGGGTTTGAGTGTCTCAGAGCCCTCCTGATACAGGTGCGTTTCCTCAGCTCTGCTTTTTAGCCAGTAGTTAGGGCAGAGGGCAGGCTGACGTGTGCAGCCACCCAAGGAGGGCAAAGCTGCCTTCCCGTGACGTTTTGACTGCTTACTTGGTTGGGAAACAGTCTGGGGACACAGTTTCACATGAACTGACCTCGTTGTTAACCTCATCTTCCCTCCCCACCTTTCTTTTCTGGTTTCTGGTTTGCCTTTCTAGTTTGTTATCACACAACAGAGTGAAGGCATCACACTTGGTGGAAATGATCACATTGCTCTGGAGCTTTGAGTTGTCTAGCCTCTGAGCTTCCTTCCTCTTAGGACTTTGTGAGACAAACAGTGTAGGCAGCCTGTCATGTCTGAGGGTTAACCTTTCAATTTACTGTGAATCGGATGAATTAAAACATACATGCACACATTTCCTCTGTTTAAGAATTACCTTGGCAAGAAGTTGGAAATCCTAGAACCTCGTTGCAAAGGAGCATGTGGCTTTTGTGAATGAGTTGTCTCTGATTGTCAGTCTGCAACTAGATCTCTTCAGTGGGAAGGAGACTGTGCCTGAAGGCACCGCAGCAAAAGCCTCAGAGGGCAAAGGGCACAGAGAAGGGAGGGTTAATGAGCAGGAGACCTGGCTCCTGGATGGTGTTCACTGACTAACCTGAAGGCATTTGACTTCTTTACCTCACAGCCTTCCTTTGCCCTCAGTCAGTAGATATTAAGTTTGTTGTGGGTGCATAAAATTGTGTTTATGAAAGGTTTCCAGTGATACTGAGAAGGTGTTTTGTAAATACGAAGTTTTGTGTGTTATCTTGCCCAGGGATGACAGATCTTAGTAGGACTGCCTACTGCCTTAGTAGGACTCTAAGACTGTATTTGTCTTAGAGCTCCCCTCATAGGAGACAAGTTTATTTACTAATTCGGCAGATATTTACTGGGCACGTGTTATATACCAGGCACTCTGCAGGTTTTGGAAATAGAGTGGGAAACAACGTAGATAAACTCTGCCTCGTGAAAATTAGGTCCTAGCTGGGGAGATGTACTAAATAAGAGAACACAAGTAACATATGTGTTGTGTGTTAGACGGTGATAAATGCTAAGCAGAAAAATAAAGCAGGGGAAGAAGACAGGAAGTGTCAGGGGAGGTAGTGTGGGCTAATTATTTTAACTGGCTTCCTCTTGAAAACCATGCATGTTATTTTATGTGTTCAAAACTCTCCAGACTGCCCGAGGGCCCCACGCACGGAAGAGGTTAATGAGCGGGCGGTAGAGGGTCGTCCGTCCATGTGTGACTGAAAGATATGCTTCTCTTTCATGCCTTGTGTGATAACGATGAGGTGAACTTTTCCTTGTTGGTTTTCACGTTATATCTGGCAGTCGTGGCTCTCCAGGCTTTCTGTAAATGATTTGAAGCCCTTGCCGGTTTTGAGGCTCATGTGGTAAGACGGCGGTTCTTCCATTTGTGTTCTGCAGAACCCCGGTGTTCCCGGAGCCTTTCTGGAGGCTCAATGGTCGTTTTAAATTTATGCTTGGGTCTTTTTCATCCAGATTAGTCTAAGTAAGTTAGTCAGAGGCCTGGCTTGACAGAGATGTAGGTATAGAGACTAGATTGAGGGGTTGGTGTGTATTTGTGGGACGTAAACAACATAGATTGTTAGCAGATGCAGTAAGTGGGTGAACCACTGATGTAACTCCTCGGGTGCAGGCCACACAACCACCGTCGAGACTTTGTGCAAGATCTAGTGTCCCTGTAAAGGTAAGAATTTCTTTTCATAAAGGGACTTCTGAAGCTTGCCAGTGAACAGTTTTCTCAGCACCATTCTTGCTGCTAATTCAAGTTTGTATTGTGCAGATTGTTATATACAAGCTGGAGGCATAATGACAAAGTACAGTTCAATGAAACTAGTTCTATAGAAGTCAAACAAGTACTTTACAGCTAAGCTTTTTTTTTAATTGACTTTATCCAGAGAAATAGTTTTAAATATTTAGAGATTGGTTAGACTTATTTTCAAGCCTTTCACAAATGTTGTATCTTTTAATAAAATTGGGGTAGAAATAAAAAAAATTTCTGAGCTTGTTCCTCGTCTGTTTTCCTCTCACCCTTCCCCATTTTCTTTTTTTTTTTCTTCTTGAGCATCTGTGTTGGCTAGGAATACAGATTTAAAAACAAACAAAAACATATACAGGTGATTGACTAGATCGTGGTAAGTACTGGGGTGGACATAAGCCCATGTTTCAGTGAGAACACAAAAGTGGGACACCTCCCCAAGCGGGAGTAGGGGGCGGTTCCAGAAGCCTCCTGAATCTGCGGCTCCAGAGCTGAGTCAGGAAGAAGGCTGTAGCCTTGCTTCATCACTCACTGCTTTTCCTTTGATTTCTTCTGACTTTCACTTCTTTGGTTTAAGGCAGGGTCAGCAGGTGCCCTCTAGCCCACTACCTGTTTTTTGATAGTCCGGAAGCTGTAACTTTTTAAGTTAGTTGAAAAAAATCAGAATAATAATATTTCATGACATGTGAAAATTCTATGAAATTCAAATTTCTAAGTCCATATGTATTAACCTTTATTGGAACATTGCCACTCACTTGTGATTGTCTGTGGCTGCTTTTTCTCTCACTAACATGATACAGTTGAGTATTTGCAACTGAGACCGTATATAGTCCACAGGGCCTCAGATATTTGGGCCCTTTACAGAGAAAGTTTGCCCACTTGAGCTTTAATGCTTTTTATGCCCTATTGAAATGCAGGAGGCTGAAAAAACGATGGTGGTCAAAAGGAAAGCATGAAATCCCGTTCTCTTCTGTTAGCTGGTTGCAAGTAATGCCCAGGAAATGTTTGAGGTGTCTCAGGTCCTGTCTCCCACTAAACCATGATGCCTACACAGCCCAGTGCCCCGTGCCAGGCATTTACATCTCTCATTCTTGTTTTGTCTATGCTAAATTTAGTTATGGAGAAATGTTTAATATTTCTCAAGAAGAGATTATCTGCTGTGAGTCAAAATGATCAGACTGTGCTTGCCGAGGAGTGGGAAATCTGGGGGTCTCTCCAGCTCTGCTGGAAATGAGCCACAGGACATCAGGGACGTCCTTTAACCTCCCTACAAGTCTCTCTAAATGCTGGGGTTGATTGGTGAATAAACCAGATAATCTCTAGGCAGCTTTCGGCCCAGTAGAGATGATGCTACTTGGTGGAAGGAGCGTGCACTGTGGCACTGGACAGACCTGTGTGCAAATCCTGGCTCTGTCACCGCCTGCCCAGGTGACCTCGAGCAGCTTGTCTAAAGCAGCTCTGTGTCTTAGTTAGCTCCTCTGCAGGTATGGCTGGAAGAATGACCTTATATAAGAATGAAATGAGCTCTTATTCTTAGAATTCCTGGCACTAATAAATGTTTAATCTAGTGTAACTATGATAATTATTCTCAGTCTGTGAACTCTAACTATGTTGTAAGAGGCATTTTATAAAGCAAAGAAGATCTCCCAGCAGTTTGTTTTAATGATTTATTAATAGCCCATCAACTGTGACTTAGGACATTTGCATTTTTGCTGATAACGGGCTTCCTAAAACACTGAGTCCTTTGAACCAAGACTTTCCCTAAGTGGTAAGTTTTTTGCTTCTGTTTTCACTTGCATTGACACGTAGAGCGTATGTCTCGCCTTGTAAACACGTTCATTGATAATTTCATTTTTTACTGGGCTTGAAGCAGATGATCGTGGGGAAAGAGACAGCGTGTGTCGTATCTTTCTCTGTATTAGCTACTTTCTTGTCTTCCCACCCATTCTCAGTAATTGATTGAGTTGTTTAATTAAGGGTTTTAATTCTCCTTAGTAAGGTTAGTTGATGAGGAGACTTTGATGGACTGAGAAGCTCTAATGTTGGCTTTCGCAAAGTTTTTGCTGATTTAGAGGTGACATAATTCTAGAGACAGTATTGGATTATTAATCAGGACACTGCGTTTTCTGTCTTTGAATAATTTTCTTTTGATCTTCATTTATAAACATCTATTGAATACTAATTATATACTTTATTTTAAGCAAACACAGTGTATGAAATAATTGTGTTTATGACTTGATTAATGCAAAAGATAGGGGATTCCTTAAATAGCCAACTTTCCTAGTAGAATCAAGATAATTATTTGAGATGGGGTGGGTAGAGCTCATGCTTAGCATATGCAAGGTCCTGGGTTCAATCCCAGGTACCCCCTCTAAAACAAATAAACAAATAAGTAAACCTAATTACCTCCTCCCCCAAAAGTTTTTAAGTAATTATTTGAATTACACACAACTGTATAAGATCATATCAATGCACAGTAAGCTAGACAAGTATTAGGCTGTGGTTAAGAGTACAGGCTTTGGAGTCATGTCACACAGCTGCAGTTCTGGCCTTGCTATTTGCTAGCTGTGTGTGATCTTACTCCCACGTGGGAGTAATAATACTCAGGGTGCTTGTGCAGATGAACTGAAATTATATATGTGAAGTGCTTAGCGTGGTGCCTGATGTACAGTAAGTGCTTCCATTGTTACTGGGTTATTTTAGGCATCTCTACAACGCACCGCTGTCTTGGACTATAGAACCAAATCTTCCTATCTCTCAAGCTTCATTTACTGATACCTGATGTCAGACTCCAGCCACAGTGAGCTAGTAGTAGTTCCCCTAAAATTCCATGGCCTCCTTTTTCCCTATGCTCTGTCTGGCTGAAACACCCTTCTCCTCACTTCTTTTTTCCTAACTTAATTTCCTTCAGGGTTCAGTTCCGGGGACATCTCCGTGAAGCCTTCCCTCGCCCTGGTCTTGTGCTTCCCTGGAGCCCTGTGCACACCCCCCTCTGCCTCCTACACTGCATTGTAAGGAGGTGTTTATTTGCAGTCTCTCTGTCAGACTGTGAGCCTCTTAAGGGCAAGGCGTTCTGCTCAGCTTTGGAAATATCACGTGGTGGTGGACAAAACTGTGCTCAGGGTGTGTACATCCTGTGCTTTGGGGAAGACAAACATCTAAATAATCACGAGTATCCGCAGCGCTTCAGTAGAGCGCAGTGTGCAGGGGGGAATAACAGGAGCTTTGGACCTTGTCTGGACACATCAAAGAAGCCTTTTCCTAAGCAGGTCATGTTTATTTAAGCTGAAACCCGGAAGATGTGTAGGAGTTTGCCAAGGGAAAAAAAGGAAGAGTTCCATGTGGAGAAAACGGCATGGATGGGGTGACTTTGGGCAAGTTACTTAGCTTCTCTGTGCTTCACTTTTCTCATCTGTGAAATGGGAAGAGTGGGACCACCTCACTGAATTGTTGTGCGCATAAATACTGTATTTAAAGTCATCGTCTTCTAATTAAAATTCCTGAAATGAAACACAGTCAGTTCATAGAGGCCAGTTTCTGGGTCCATGTTTATTTACTGACTTGCTAACCGTGTAGATCCACTGACTGTACTTTTCCTGGTAACCTTGCTCTTTACCTGTCCCAAAGCCTTTCTCATGTTTTAATGGCAAGAACAGGGTATTTTTGTTTTTCTTTCTTGTTTGTTTGTTTTAATTTTAGAGATCCAGTTCTGCTTTTCATGGCTGCACGCAGCTCACGGTGTGCCATACCTTTTAGGTCAGTAAATGTTATTGGTTGGAATGCTCTCACGTTCAAGAAAAAGAAAAGCTGACACACAGGCAGGACTTCCAATAACAAGAAGTCTGGAGGTAGGGTGGTTCCAGTGCTGGAGCTCTAGACCCAAGTTCATTCAGCAGCTTGGGACACAAGTTCATCTCATCTTCCTGCCCTGCCGTCCTCAGAACCTTGGCTTGTCCGGACTGGCTCCCCGTGGTCTCAGGTGGTCTGTTGCAATTCCAAATGTTACAAGTAGACACCAGAATGTCCAGTGGAGGGAGAGGGGCTGTTTCTTTCCTTGTCTTGCTCTTTATCGATGGGCATTTGGGTTCTTTCCATCTTTTGGCTGTTGTGAGTAATGCTGCTACAAGAAAGGAAATCAAAACCTCGGTAGGTTGATTTGCCAACTTCACAGAGCAGCCGGTTTGAGACAGTGGAGGTGGCCTGTTGGGGGAAGCCCTGGACCAGGAGCAAGAGTTCCTTGTTTGGGCTTTACTTTGCCCTTGACTCCTAGCAGTCGGGGTGTTTCCTTCTTCTGGAACACATTTGTTCCAGAGCACTGACTGGAAGCCGACTGATGAAATGCAGACAGGTAATCCCTGAACAAGTAAATCCCAGTGGAACCAGGAAACTGGGTCTTGCTTTCCTTAATTGGAGCCTGACTTAGAGTCAGATATTGAACTGAAAAGAAAGTATTAGCCATTAGAAAAGGAATTTAAATTACTGGTCTGTCCATATTTAGAATTTCTCGCAATCATTTCCACTGTGTGTAACACTGAAATCCTTGGTGGTTGTCTGCTGCAAAAATGAATCTTTGACCCAGCAACTTTAAATGTGTTTGACACCATTGGGAATTTTGAGCATTCTTTATTTAATCTGTGCTTGTCCGGAGGTGGGGGCCGGGGTGAGGGAGAGCTCTTCCCTTTAGTATTCAGAGTTGTGCAGTTTGTAAGCAAAGGCCTGTGCTTCTGGAACTTCTGTTACCAGGTAGTGGTTACTGGCATAAAAAGTGTCACCATATTCTAACTCTTCTTTCTGGAGGCAGTACTGAACAAGCCGAGCATGGAGGTGAGTGGGAGGTGGCTGGCCGCAGAGGGCCCTGCAGGTATTAGTGTGACATGGGCTGCGGGTGGCTGCGGGTTTTATCCAAGTGCGGAGAAAGAGGCCCCTGTCATTCTGCTGGTGACTCTAACTTCCTCTGGGCCCTTGGTGATAACCTGTCTCTCCATCAGGCCTCAGTGCTGTTGGAATATGAACTGCTTTTCCTTTCTTCCCCATCCAAGATTTCATGAGTTATCTCTTTAAGTGGACTGATCCTTATTCTCTTTTGTGATAACTTCGTTCTTGTCAAGCAGGGACTTGTCCTGCCAGCGACAGCAGGAAGGTCACGTTACCAGGTCCTCTGCTTCTCGTCTGGGCATCGTCCACAGCCCTCTCCCTTAAAGACCCGTATTGTTCAGACTCACATATCTCCCTGAAGGGAAGGAGGAGGCAATAAGGTGGAGCACACTTAAGTCAGCAGGTTTCTCTGAACGACCTGTGATTTGCGTACTCCTCATAACCTTCCACCGAGTCACTGGTTGTCCTCTGTGTGCCTCCGTTTTCTGGCTGGTGAAATGTAGACTTTGCTGACTCTGAAAGAAGGTTGTGAGGACCTAATGAAAGAAGTTGGCCCTTCTCCAGGACCGAGAAGGGCCGCTCCTCAGCAGAGACGTGCACTGCGGTCACCACTGGTGAGTGATGCCCATGGGCCCGGCTGCCTGCTCGGGGCCTGTCAGGGCTTTCTCTGCTCAGTGAGTGGAAGATACAACCGAGGAGGTAAGACGGGCACAGAAAGACGAGCAGGATAGTGTATTTTCAAGTGATAACTTGGATGTGATGGCTGGAGCCATCCGATGTGTAAGACAGTGACTCAGGGACTTTTCCTGTGCGGGGACACCATAGTCCATAATCAGTCTTTGAAATGGGGACTGATGTCCTATACTTTTACACTTTTCTAGACTTATTTTCTAGAATTATTAGTTGAGGAAAAGACTTTGCTTTTCAGAAAGTGACACAGAGGCTGTGCAACATGGTATGTGTCTCCTAATAGAGTTGCCTGTAAAGTAGCCTTGCCAGCTAAACAGAACCTGAATCTGTTACAATGTCTAGATCTTACTGCAGATTTATGGGGAGGACACGGATCAGAAGCATGGTAAATGTTTTTTGGGGTTGCAGTCAGCAATTCCAAACTTTAGGTGCTTCATAAATCATAAAGGGGGAAAAGGAATGGAGAGGGGGCCACTTATAGATAAGAAGCGACTTTAGAGGTGAATGAACCCATAGTGATGTATGGATCTGATTCAGACAAACACCATGAGGGAAAAAACGTGAGGCCAGCTGGGAGGTGCGGATCCTGACTGATTATTTTATGGTATTGAGAAGCTTATTGCTAATTATTTTTAGTGTGAAAATGGATTTGTGGATATGCTTTTAAAAGAATATGCTTTAGAACTTGCAGATACAGTAAACAGTCTTATGGTTACCGGGAGAAAAGGGATGGGAAAGGATAAATTTGGGAGTTTGAGATTTGCGAATGTTAGCCACTATATATAAAAACAGATTTTAAGAAAGTTTCTTCTGTATAGCATAGGGAACTATTTTCAATGTTTTGCAATAACCTTAATGAAAAAGAATATGAAAACGAATATATGTATGTATATGCATGACTAGGACATTGTGCTGTACGCCAGAAGTTGACGTGTTATAACTGACCGTACTTCAGTGGAAAAAAGAATATCCTTTAGAACTGTATATTGAAATATTTACACATGAAGACGAGCAGTGTCTGGGATTTGCTTCAGAATAATCCCAGGCAGGGGCATGGGCAGGGGTACAGATGAGACAGGATTGGTCCTGCATTAAAAATGGTGGAAGCTGAGTGTTGGATGAATCATATTCATTACACTGTCCAACTGTGTGTGTGAAACTTTCTGACTATAAAGTAATCCTTTTTTAATATTTGAAAAAATATGAAGATGGACATCTTGACAGAAGACAGTCAGTGGTTGCCTGGAGCCGAGGTGGCGTAGTGGGCTGACTGCATAGGTGCTTGAGGGAGTTTTTGGGGTGATGGAAATGTTCTGCATCTTAATTGTGGTGGTAGTTACAGGGGTGCTTACATTTAAATTCGTTAAACTGTTCATTTAAAATTGGTGCATTTTATTGTATGGAAATTATGCTGTAATCAGGTTGTTTTAAAAATCAATTAAAAATGAGTGAGAAGGGTTTTTATGTGCTGCACACACAGTGTCAAGTGGTAATTTCAGCGATTTGATGCCACCCAGCACTGCCAGGCAGCAGGAGTTGTCTGACTTGGGCTGAATCTCTTTTTTCACCCCACTTAAAATTAACTTTTATTATTTGCATTTTGGACTTCATTGTAGCATCTCTGATATTTCCTTGCAGCCATAAAGGCAAGTTGAATTTTGTGATATGTTTGTTCATATGTCTGTCATCCAAATGGACATGACTTTTGATGCTAGAGTATACGATGCTAGGAGGGACATTAGCCATCTCCAATAACAATTCATTGAACATTCACTTGTCAACATTATATGTCAGGAACTAAGGGTACACATGAGTTGAAAACAGTTCAGCTGCGCTCCAGTTTTGATTCATTTTTCATCCGATACACCGAGCAACAAACCAATGAGTCAATCAGCATTTATTGAATGTATTTTTATTCTATGCACCAGCCAGTGTGCTGAGGTCTGGATTCATGAGGGTGAATGTGATCTAACTCTCAGGGTGGGAAGATGGTCATGGATACATGTGATTTCAGCAGCATGATCAACGCCATGGTGATCAAGGTGGGTGCAGGGTGCAGAGGTGGCCCCATTTACACTGTGCTATGGTGCCCTCCTCCCCCGCCCCCAAGCTACCTTCCTTGCCTGTTAAGTCAGATGAGTCAGCTGACAGAGTATCAGGCAGTTTGGGAAAGACAGTTGGAACAGAAGGAACATTTCTTTTGTGCTGTGAATTTGTCATATTTCCTTTCAGATCTCAAGCGCAGAGCTGAATTTATCATACTACATCGTATGGACAGTGCAAGACCCCACTCATTTTATTATTTCTCATTTTCCATCTCTTCTCCCGTTCCCTCCCCCCATTCCCCTTAATGCCTCTAATGGGTTTTATATTTATCCTTGGATATGCTTGTACCCTTGTGTGATTTTTTTCTTTGTTAATTTATATAAATACTACATCATAATTCTAATTTTGATCCTTCTTTTATTTAAAACTATATTTTTAAGTTCTCTCCATGTTGTTGTGTTTATATGTTGTGTTTAGCTCCTTTATTGTATTTTATCACTAGTATTGGCCACATTTTATTTTTCTGTTCTCCCTAGTGATGGACACCTACTTTGTTCTGATGAAAATCTTCACATATATCTTCTTGGGAACTTGGACAAGAGTTTCTCTAGCTAAATACCAACAAGTCTAATTGTCAGGGCCCAGAGTGCACACAAACGTCATTTCACGAAGTACGGCGTGACTGCTCTCTTTATGTTTCCACCACAGGGTGCAGCACTAAGTCTCCGACTCTCAGACTTGCCAGTTGTTTTGTGCTATTTTGCTATCATGCCTGTTTCTCTGATTGCTAGGGAGGGTGAGGATCTCTGTGTTCACAGGTCTTTGGATTTTCCTTTTATCAATCACCTCGTCGTATCCTTTTCCCGTTTTTCCAGTGAACTTCCTTACATGTTGTAGATAATAATCCTAAGTCAGTTATAAATGTTGCAAATGCCACCTCCTGGCCTTCACCCGTCTGTTAACTTTGTTCATGGTGTCCTCCATTCAGCAGAAATCCTACATTATAATATGCCATTTCTTTCAGCTTTTCCAAGTACAAAGATCTGTGCTTTTTGATATCTTAAGAAGTGTTTTCCCATCCTCAGGTCACTAAGAAGTTACTCTACATTTTCTGCTAATTAGAAGAAACTTACTAGGTTTACGTGTGTCTCGTAAATTTATGTCTCCAGTTTGATTGTTTCATCTCTAAATTTGTATACTCACTGCCTACGTCATAGTTCCATCTGAATATCTAATAGACATCTCAAACTTAACATTTTTAAAAACAGATCTCTATTTTATCACTTCCCTGTTAAAAAAAAAATCTCTCCCAGTCTTTATTCTCCTAAGTAAATGGGCACCATCATTCAAGCCAACAACCCAAGAGAGTCCTCTTTGCTTCTTCCCTTTTTTGTGTTCTCCATATCCAGCCCACCAGCAAGTTCTATACATTCTAACTCCAGAACAGATCTCAGATCTGTCCCTGCCTTTTCACCTCCACTTGCTACTGCCCTAAAGCTGGTCACCATCATCTGTCCTCTGGACTCTGGCAGTGGCCTCCCCACCAGCGCCCCTCCTTTCACCCCAGCCTCCCTCCAATTTACCAGCAGCAGTAAACATTTTACGAACTCTAGTCAGGGCATGTCACTTCCCTACTTAAAAAAACCTCTGATCATTTCCAATCACAGACTAAAATGCAAATTCTGTTTACCTTTGCCTCAAGACCAACATGACATATCCTTGTATATCCATCTAACCTCATCTCTTATTCTGCTCCAGCCAAACAGGTCTGTATTTTGTTTCACACTGAGCCTGTTTCTTCTTCAGGGCATCTGCGTGTGATTGTCTTACCTGGAATGCTCCTCTGTGAGCTGTTTGCACGGCTGGTTCTCATCTTTCGGGTCTCAGCTTCCCGTTACCCTCTCAGTGTAGCCTTTTGTAACCTCTCAGTCTGAATTAGGACCCTTGCCCCACTCTCCTGTCTGTGTCTTGGTTTTGGTCATCATTATCACTCTCTGACGTTATGTCTCTTGTGTTTATTCATTGTGTGCCTACCTCAGCCCTCTTTACAGCTAGCTTTAGAGCGGCAGGGCGCCGGGTCTGTCTCCTTCGTGGCTGTGTTGTGTTTGGGACAGTGCTCCAGTTGCGGTGGCAGTCAGCGAGTCTGTTTTGAATGAGTGAATGAATGAATGAATGAGTGAATGAATGAATGAATGGGCTTTGGAGGCAGTGTCTCTTGCCGCGTGGAGAGTCGTGAGTGGCCGGTGTGCTTCTGGTTGGAGGAGCTGCTCTTTGCTTCTCAGAGAGAGGAGGGCAGCTGTCATTTCAGAGAGCTTTGCATCAGAATCTGGCTCTGCCGCTGACTGGTTTTGAGGCCTTGAGCGAGCTACTTTATCTTCCCTAGCTGTGTTGTGCTGTTTATAGAGCAGAGATAACACATATCTTACTGGTGTTTTGTGAGGAATAAATGAAATAACGTGAAAACCCCTAGCAGGCACCCGGCAATGGATGCCCTGCCTTCTGTCTCAAAGCAAAGCTGCATTCCCCAGGTTCTGAAAGCTCATTACCTCCTCTGGGCCAGCGCTTCCTTAATACCAAGCATCTGATGTAAAAACGATATTCCTAACATGTTTGGTTACGTTATGTAAACTTTAAGCCAATGTTATTAAAATTGCACAGATGAATAGTTATTTCTGTTCACTGAGGGGACAGGGGAAGGCAGCCAGCACCCAGGGACATCACCTAATGACAGCTCAAGGACACTCTGTGTAGTCCAAACTACTGAACCAGTTTTCATTCACCCTTTCAGTCTGTTCTGTGTGTTCTCTGTTTCTACTCTCCCCCCCGCACCCCCCCCTACTCTCTGCACCTCCCCTCAGCCTTCTTTCCTGTCTCCTTTTTGGCTTCACTCGTGGCTGCTGGAGGCCTCACTGTCGACTGACACTTAGGGCTGAGGGTGTTGCCAACCCTAGAACAGATCATTGGAACAACCAAGAAGCCTCATGGTTTATAGTATAACGTAATATAGGTCAAGAGATATCTTGGAAAGATTTTGCCTGCCAGCAGGTTTGAGGAATGAGGGCCACACGAAGTAGCTCCTGAAGGAGCAGATTTGCATGTACGTGTTGTCCAGGCTCAGATGTTTGGCAAACATCTTTGCCAAATGTACTCTAAAACAATACTTCCTGCCTTTCCCCACCCCCCCACTGTGAATCTGTGGACTTTAATGGGAAAAAAAAACTGGACCAACAAAACAGTTATACCAGTAATATTTGTCCTGGTTGAGTGTGATACCGAGCAAGACATTTAACCTCCCACTTTTCAGATGCCTGTGGTATATACCCCATGTTTATTCTCATTTCTCGGAGATATGAAAGGCTAGCTTTAATGTATCTGTAAAACATATGCATCCTTGAGGTATATGTAAATTGTCATTGCCCCAGGTCCCTTACCTCCGCCCTCACCTGGAGTCCCTGGCACTTACTCCCCCTCCACCGCAGCTTGGGCCTCGGGGGCCTCAGCCACACTGCGTGCCACCTTAGATGGTCCAGAGTTCAGAGCAGCAGGAGCTCCATGGAGAAATTTCTTCAGCTTTCCCTGGCATTCCTTCCTCTGGATACCAAATATCATTGCCCTTTATGATTTGGATAAGCAGATATAGAAACAGATGGCAGATAACTAGTTTTGTTTGTTTTAATTTTTTTCTCCAATTACTTGCCCATGGAAGTATTTCCAGTGGTTCATGGACTAGTATAGCATTCCTGGTGTGGGACTGTCCTGTCACCATGGAAGTCCATAGAGACTCCCCTCTCCGACCTGGAGTTGTCCTGGCTGATGGTGCCCCCTGATGGCCTGTGGGGAAACTTGGTCACAGTGTCATCATCCTCTTTTCCCACCTTCACAGGGGTTCCCTCCCTACCCTAGCCTTCCTTGCATTTTTAGACAGTTATGCTTCAGATGATCCCTCTTATCTCCTCTTTGGGCTTTTTACTTATTACTCTCTTCCTCAAAAGTATCTTTTTCTTGTCCCCCACTCATTCTTTTCATTATACTTTTGAACTAAAAACTTTCCCCAGTCACAGCTAAAAAGTATTTAGTGGCACCTCCTTACTAAGGTGAAAGGAAGCACTAGATTTTTTTTTTAATTGAAGTACAGCCAGTTACAGTGTGTCGATTTCTGGTGTACAGCATGTTGTTTCAGGCATATATATACATACATATATTCATTTTCATATTCTTTTTGTTATAGGTTACTACAAGATACTGAATATAGTTCCATGTGCTATACAGAAGAAATTTGTTTTTATTTACTTTATATATAGTAGTTAATGTTTGCAAACCGTGAACTCCAGTTTATCCCTTCCCACCCTGTTTCCCCCTGTAACCGTAAATTTGTTTACTATGTCTTTGAGTCTGTTTCTGTTTTATATATAAGTTCATTATTGTCTTCCTTTTTCTTTCTTTCCCTTTCTTTCTTTCTTTCTTTCTTTCTCTCTCTCTCTCTTTTTTTTGAAGATTCCACATATTAGTGCTATCATATCGTATTTTTCTTTCTCTTTCTGGCTTATTTCACTTAGAATGACAATCTCCAGATCCATCCATGTTGCTGCAAATGACATTATCTTACTCTTTTTTAATGGCTGATTAGTATTCCATTGAAAGCACTAGGTTTTGAAGTGAAATTAGATGCTACAAAAAAGACTCACTATTGCCAATTTCTAGAGCTTTAGAAAGTAAGGAGTAAGGAGTTCCCTTCAGAATCTTTACAGATTTTTGTTGACCTTTTCAGCCTTCTCCAACTAAAATTTTCTTTGTCTTAAACATTAGAATTCAAAGTCAGTAAAACCATTCTTCCATTTTATTTTGCCTTGTGAATTACTAGTATTCCAGTGGTACTTTCTACTTGGAAAAAGTGCCGTTGCTCAGAATCTCAGATACGTTGTGGGTTCAGCGTGTATGCACTGAGGCTGGCCAAGGGACTCACTGCCTCTTGGCTTTCCTTTTCTCCTGCTCTCCACATTTTTAGTGCTGTTTCAAATTCTGCCCAGCTGACTTGCAGGCTAGCTTCTGGAATAGAGCCCATTTGTAAGTTGAGTTTTTGTGCTATTTATTTGTTTGTGCTCTTTAGCTCAAAATCAGACCATAGTGAGATTAAGATAGATGTCTGAGTTTCTCTCATGGGTTATGGGTTTTATACAACAAGACCTTGTACTTAACTCTCCAACCTTCATTTACTCTCTTCAAAACCCTTCTTTTACTATTAGTAATGAAGGACCCTAGGGGAGGAATGTGAATGAAACAGGATTGCCCAGCCTCCCATCACAAAAATCTTGAAATACTCCCAAGTGCGAGTCATGAGTCAACAAATCATATACCCCCTCCCTGCTCCCGCTGGCCCCCTGCCCCCAGAGAACATTGTACCTATAATGAAAAGTCAAGAGTGATGAGCACCATGGTTTTCCAATCTTTTTGGAGTTGTGAGGGGCTAACATTATTTGATTTTGTGCTCCTAGATTTTCCAGAGGTGATGTAATCTTTGGGATAGATTTGTATAATTTCAGAGTTTAACAGAACCTCAAAGATCACGTTGCTTAGTTTTCCATCTGACATGGACCTCCCTTCCAAAAACTTCCTAGAAGTTGGCCGGTTAGCCTTGGCGTAATTCTTAGAAAGCTTTTCTGTATGTTCAGCTGACATTTAACTCATGGGAATTTCCACCATCAATCCCGATTCAGCCATTTATAGCAACACATGACTCAGTTTTTTTCCTCTTCCACGAGAGAGAGTGCCTTTAGCCATTGGCCTTCAGCCTCCTTAGTCTCTCCAGGCTACGCCTTTTCTTGACATGTTGGGCTTTTTTCTCAGTAATTTTGGTAGTTTCTGAACATTAAAGAAAATAGCCCTATTGTCTTTGATAGGAGTTTTAAAATCCTGCCGCCCCTAATTTTGTCATTTTTCTTCAGGCTTTGTTTACAGTAGTGTTTACCATGCAGAATTGTTCTTAATGTAGTAAAATATATCAACTTTTTTAAAACAGTCTCTGGATTTTATATGCTTTTGGATTTTGTTCAAGCTTAGAGAGCCCTCATCCATTTTGAGGTTTTTAAAAAAATATTTTCCTCATATTTTCTTCTCATACTTTAATGGATTTTTATTTGTGTTTAAATCTTTGATCCTTCTGGAATTTATTTTGATACAAGATGTGAGGTAGAGGTTCAGATTTTTTTTTTCCAGTTAGCTATCCAGTTACTCCAGCACCATTAAATTATTCATTTTCTTCCACTGATTTGAAATGCCATTATATTAGATTCATGCTATACTTTTGGACTTATTCCCAGGATTTTTCATGTGTTTTGCTGCCAAGCAAAGCATCACATCTTATACCTTCTTTATTGGAATTTTTAGCTTAAATGTGAAACTTTTAATATACTTATTATAGTTCAGTGTTCAGCCTGTCAGCTGGCCTGTCAAGATGGTCTGACTTTCTTCTTGCAGTAACAGCTTCTTGCTCTTTGCCCCCTGCAGGTTAATAAGCGTCTCTTTTATGTCGTTATCCAGGCCATGGGTGAAAAGAATGACAAAAGTATTGGTCAGTGTAGGGCTGGCCTTTGACCATCAGTGGAGAGCCACTGCTCATTCTTTCCAATACCAGAGGTGCAACATGATGTGTTTGAAAGAGCCTAGGATTTTAGTATCAGTTGCGAGACTTTATTTGGGCATCCCTTATTTTCACTGTTTCTTAAACTTTAATGTACATAGAAATAAGCTGAGAATCTTGTTAATATGCTTATTCTGATTCAGTAGGTCTTGAGCTGGGCTGAGATTCTGTATTTCTAATAAGGCTCCAGAGCAGACTGGTGCTGCCGGTCCCTGGACCACCCTGTACAGGACCGATGAGGCCAGGGTGAGTCGCAAACCTGAGAGTAAGTACTTCCTTAAATTTTGTGCCCTGGGTGCCTTCTAATCCAAGCCCTGATGGCATGTTTCTTAGAATTGTTAGAATCACTACTGATGAATGTAGAAGGACTTTTGAGAGGTAAGACCTTGCCATCTTCCTTTTTAAACAATCTCCCAGGTGACTGATTCTCAGGTGTGCCGAAGTTTGAGAAGCCCTGACAAAGAGACTTAGAAGTTCTGACTTTAGGATTACTTTCTTAGGTAAATCCTATTGTGGCACTAGTGCTTACAACTTGAGAAAGAACATCATGGTCCCATTCACTTGTAGTTTGACGTGCTGAGCCCCAGACACTGCCGGTGGGTGCTCAGGTAGTACCAAAGCACAGGTGAGGAGCGCCGCCTTGAGCCTGACAAAACCAGCCTTCCCCTGTGTATTGATGGCTCTTGTAACATGGGTTTCACTTGAAATCAAGCTTGTATATGTAGTTAGAAGCTTAATTGAAACTGCTATAAGCTGGTGCTTCTCAGACATTAATGTGTATACGTATCTCCTGGGTAGCTTTTTTGTTATTATTATTGAAGTACAGTCAATCACGGTGTGTAAATTTCTGGTGCACAGCACAATGTCCCTGTCATGCATATACATATATATGATCATTTTCTTTTTTTTTAATTAAAGGTCATTGCAAGATACTGAACATAGTTCCCTGTGCTATACAGAAAAAGCTCTTTTTTAAAATCTATTTTTATATATAATGGCTAACATTTGTAAATCTCAAACTCCCAAATTTATCCCTTCCCACCCCCTTTCTCCCAGTAACCGTAAGATTGTTTACTATGTCTGCGAGTCTGTTTCTGTTTTGTAGATGAGTTCATAGTGTCCTTTTTTTTTTTTAGCTTCCACATATGAGCGATGTCATACAATATTTTTCTTTCTCTTTCTGGGTTACTTCACTTAGAATGACGATCTCTAGGTCCATCCATGTTGCTGCAAATGGCATTATTTTATTGTTTTTTATGACTGAGTAGTATTCTGTTGTATAAATATACCACAACTTCTTTATCCAGTCATCTGTCAATGGACATTTAGGTTGCTTCCATGTCTTGGCTATTGTATATAGTGCTGCTATGAACACTGGGGTGCATGTATCTTTTCGAATTAGAGTTCCCTCTGATTATATACCTGGGTATCTTGTTAAAATGCAAATTCTGATTTGGTGGGGCTAAGGTAGGGCCTGGGATTCTGCATTTTTCACAGGCTCTGAAGTGATGCTAAAGCTTCTGAGCTACAGCTAAGAACACAAACAGAGAGGGTTTTGACTTCTAGTTAAGAACTTCCTAAAGTATGAGAGAGTTTTGGTTAAGAATATTTGGAAATGTTCTTTACAGATTTTACTTCAGGAAACAAGAAAAGAAGCTTAAATTGTTTCCACTCTCTTGCTATTACAAACAATACTGCAAAGTATACATTTATCACATTCATATATTTTATCTACATATCCATTTTGTTGTCTTTTTATGCAGCAATATCATTCCATTTTATAAGGCCTTAAAATTTATTTTGAACTTTTTATGTATTTACTGTAATAATATTTTTATATCTTTAAGTTCTCTCTTGGTTGATTTGGTAAGTGTTTTCTCATCCATAAGGTTATTAATATTGAATAGATTTTAAATATATATTTAGAGAGGTGGGGGTTCTTCTTCTATAAACCAGATAGAATGTGTTCATCTGTTATGAATCAACATCTTATGGAAAAAGAGGAAGCAAATAATTTCTGTCAGATGTGAACCTGATGCTTTCTATAATTCAGAGCTGTTAGTTTAAACCAAGTAGAAATGGAACTCCTGAAAAGCAGGAGCAGGGGGAGGTTCAGGTAAGCTACTGTCTCACAGTGCTTATCCCACCAGAGCAGCCCTGAGATGGCATGTTGATTTGAACGACGCACGGGGTTTCACATCTGTCCCCTTACGTGGTAGCCACCTTCACTGGAAAACCCCAGATCCATAAATGGTATTTGTATCTGGGTGCCATCACTGAAAAAACAAAATGACTCACAAACCAGACTTTGGCCTACCTTGACTCCAGCTGTATGGCTTGACTAGAAATTCTGTTACTTATGGATAGGTCAGGTCATTCTATCTAGAAAAGACGGTGTACAAGAGGCTGTTTTTCCTGAGGCAGCTTTTTAAACTGCAGTCAGGTGGTTCTGTTAATGAAAATGCCAAACAGAAAGAGTGATTTCCCTCCCAAGCCGTATTAGATTATGGTGTTGTGAGGAGTCTTGCAATTGAATTACCTTCTTGTAATCATTCCCACCTAATCAGTTAACTCTACTTGTAATGGACTGCTGGCTTCCAGGGACGCTGTGCGGATTATTTAAAACTGCTTGCTGTCTGGAAGAGAAATGACCTGCGGCATGTCCACCTTCCTCAGGTGGCGTATTCCTTACTCAGACGCTCGCAAGGCTAGGCTGGTCTGGGACAGCTCTTACCCCAAGAGCAGTGGATGTTCGGTCATTTCACAGCCGATGCCTTCGCCATGTGCTCAGCTTGGTGGGATCCAGTCAGTCCAGTTACTGCTCTGCTCTTTTGCTTAGGCCTGTCGTGTTGTTCCTCCAAGCCAGGGGAAATCATGAGGGAGAAATTTCGTTTGTCATGATGTTCTCCCTGATTTAATGTATAATACTCGGTTTGGGAAGCCATTTGCTGTTGAAGACTTTCGTGGGGGAAAAAGCATTTTAAGGTTTCAGAAGCGATTTGCAATTAATTTAGGATGGGTTGTGTGGAATAAGGGCTTTTTCACAAATTCACAGTGTCAGCATATCAACAGTATTGAAAAACACTTTTCATTTTGGGAGGTGCAAAATCATAGAACTGAGAATCAGAAATTCTTGAACTTTGATTCCTGTTTGCCTCTTCCTGATAACTGGTGGCTGTATTTAGCTTTTTCTTGAGTTGAGTTCTGAGGAGAAGAAGAACAGGAAGACTGACAGACAGTAACAGTAATACCTGTTAGGTGAATGGCCGGAACAAGCGGCATGATACTTGGCAGTTTTAGTAGGTTACGCTGTATGAGTGGCTTCTATTACAGAAAGAAACTGTACCACGTTGAGGAAGAAAATAAGGTTTCTTAAGGCAAGGGAAAGTAAATCCCGGGTTTGTTATTGGTACAAACGTGGAAGGCTCGCAGGGCCGTCTGTCTTCACTGGAGATTGGGTAACCAGCTCTCCGTAGCTGGGTGACTTCAGATGCTGGCCAGCAGAGGGAATGTGTGACCTGTAGGGAAGGAAAACAAAAAGTAGCCAAGCAGCTTTCCTCCGTGAAAGAATTAAGGTGAAATCTGCTCCTGGTACCTAGATAAGACTTGAAGGAAACAGGCATTTGGTTTACTTTCAGACCAGGTAGGAGCTGTATAGCTCTCTTTTAAAAAGTGATGTTTTGCTCTCTCCAGGCCTGGAAGTACACAGTGTAATGGGAGGAAGGAAGACAGCTAGACACGAGGAGCGCTCACTTTCCTTTATGGGCCCACATTTGACTTACAACGCAGTTTTGTGTCATGTGACTGAGGGGTACATTGAGGATGGAGGAAAGATTTAAATGTAGCTAAGGACAGAGGCAGGACTTAGTAAGGGGAGCGAGGAGACCAGCAAATCTCTCCTCCAGAAACAACGATAAACTGGGCAGAGTTGTCAGAAACAACAGTTTGAGGACTCTGGAAATAGAACAGATGCCAAAGACAAGTTGAGAAGCATTTATCCATAAGAAACCACTGAACTTCAGATAAGGGAGTTTTTGAAGCTCTTTGCTTGGGACCTCTCCCCGCCCCCCAGCCCCTGCTATGTAGTTCCGTCGTGGGGAACAGACAATAAAAACTAGCAACTGGCTGCCAGAGGAAGCCCCCCTGATTCAGAGCAGAAGGGGAAGAACCCAGGCCCACTGACATTGTCAGTAAAAGTTACGACCTCGATGGTGAGTGAACAGGCAGCTCTGGTGGCCTAATAGCTGTCCCAGTGGGGTCAAAAAACAAACTGGGGGACTAGCCAAAATCTTAGCAGAGGTCCTCAAGCACAGCCCCACAAACGCTTGAAAAGCTTTCCACACACTCCTGATTGACTGGGAGCCTTGCGCACATGTAGGTGAGACTAGAGGGGTGAGCTGTCCACACAGCCCAGGTCGGCTGAGAAGCTGAATGAATGTGTGGAGGAGATGCCAGAGGACCCGGGAGAAAGTCACAGCTGGGGCAGACCCGAATTGTGTGCCCCTCACTCTGCACAGATGGAAGCGCAGAAGCTGGAGGCCTGGCTGGCTCCAGATGTGTGAGCACAACCTCTTACCAGTCAGTGGCTGATCAGTAAACCGTGGAGACACAGGGAAACCCCTAGGAAGTCAGGTCTAAGTACAGAAACAAGAATTGAAAGAAGAAAAGCACCTGAGTAGAAGCATCATGGCTGCACACCACAGGAAGACAGTCTGCAGATTAAGTCCAGGAAGGTTAAAGATGGAAGGATGTCCCCTTAATTAACATAAGTTGTGAAATGTGAATAATAGGATCCATTTGATTAAAAAGAGAGAGAGAAGCGCAGAGGTATATGCTCAGAGGTTGGTGGACACACACACTCCCCGCCTCCCCCCCGGGTTTTGAACAGTGATCCTCTCTGGAGGTTTGTAGGGATGATTCTTTTACTTTGTTATGTATTTCCACACATGCACACACACACACACACAGTTGCTTTTTAAATAGTAGCTCATACCATAACACTAACGGGGATTCAGAATTGTGAGGTACTAAATCAGGTACTCAGTCTGTAAAATGTAAGCAGCCCTGAACTTTCTACCTCTGTTCCACTTCCTGTATTTCTCCTTTTCAATTTTTCTTTTCATGTCTATTTAGTACATTATAAAAATCTTTGGGAGCAAAACTGATCTTATTCATATTTATTTACTTTTCTCCCATCCCATCTCTCTGTTCCTGTTATATACAGGGCATTGCATATAGCAGACCATCAGCATATGTAATAAAGTAATAAAATAATTTATACTTTATTAGAGACATATAAAATAGTAATTATTTCATATAGCATTTGGAATCCAGTACAGAAACTATTGTACAGTTATTCAATCCAAGTTCTTTCTCCCTTTTGCCTCCTCTCAGTGGCAAAATAACCACTGATTATCAAAACAAAGCAAAACAAAGCCAAAAGAAAAAAGTGCTTTATTTTTCCCGTGTCCTCCAGTTACTAAATGTAGAACAGACTTGAGTTGTGGTAACTCCTAGACAGGAAAAAGATTCATTTTCTAGGATCAGAATTCTGGTTTCTAGCTTCTTTAATTTGGGACATAAACTATTTTTCTTTCATTTTATTTCCTTTTCATTAAAATAGGAAGAACAGTTCCAAGCCTTTTCTATCTTTGACTTTATTACATGCAATATGTGGACTGCTTGACTTAAATTTCTAAAGACAATCACGTCTTTACCATTGAGATTGCTCGTTATTTAAAAACTTTTATTACTTATAAATGTTTTGTATAGCACTATGCTTTTTAAAGGCAAGGTTGTTTTTTTTTTAAATCTAAAAAGTATACTTAACTGTAAATTATTCTCAGTTGGATTAGAGGAGATTTCCAGTAAAGGAAGTAGAGTGAAGTGGTTGCTCAAGCCCTCCCACAGATAACAATTAGAGAATCTGGACAAAATAAAAGAAACTACTAAAGTGGACAGAAGCTGGAGGAGAGAAAATTGTAATTGGAGGGAACAAGACTTGCAAGCTTGTGGGGTCTTTGCCTAACGGTGTTCTTCCGTCCCCACAGTAGCTACAGTGGATGAAATGACAGTGGGAGACTGCAGCCTCACAAGGGAGGGGCCACACAGAAGGGAGGTCAGGAGTGGAAGAGCAGGGGAAATTCGAGGGGAAATCCTGGAAACAAGAGAGAACTGCAGAGAGGGTGAGGCCCAATATATGAGTAAAAACTCTGCCCAAATCCCCGGTCGCCTGTTGCGTTAGGATTCTCCAGAGAAACAGAACCAGTGGGATATATCTAGATTTCTAGGAGGAGGTTTATTGTAGGAATTGGCTTATGTGATTATGGAGGCCAAGAAGTCCCAAGCTCTGCAGTCTGCAAGGTGGAGAACCAGGACAGCTGGTGGTGTAACTCAGTCTGAGTCCAGAGGGCTGAGAGTTAGAGGGCTGATGGGCCAAGTTCCAGTTTGAGTCTAAGAGCCCAAGAACCAAGAGGGCTGATGTCCAAGAGCAGAGGAAGATGGATGGTTCAGCTCAAGCAGAGAAAGAGCACATTTGCCCTTCTTCCACCTTTTTGTTCTATTTAGGCCTTCAGTGGATTGGATGATACCTACCCACACTGGGGAGGGTTCACCTGCTCTACTCAGTTCACCAATTTAAATGCTAATCTCTTCTAGAAACACCCTCACAGACACACCCAGAAATAATGTTTTGGCAGCTATCTGGGCATCCCCTAGCCCAGTCAAGTTGACACATAAAATTAACCATTACAGCTGTTAAACTCCAGATGTGTAGGCGAAACCCCAAGGGATCCAGCAAGATAATAAAAAGACAACCAGGCAGAAACAAGAGAGGAATCAATCCTTGAAAGACAGACCTATTCTGGCTGAGATCTGTAAGTCTGATGCTCTTTTTTTTTTTTTTTTCCCAGACTGAGTGCATTCCTAAACTGCACAGCTCAGACAGTAGAAAGCTGAAGCCTTACTAGATTGCAGTGTCAGAAGGCAGACCGCAAGACTGGCAGAGCAGCTAGAAAATTAGAGGGAAATTACAAAAACACAAAAATCCACAGAGTGTGAGCCCTCATATGTGAGTATAGGCTGCCCAGATCTTTGACTGTCTGCCACATTACATAGGTGCAGGGGAGACCCCTGGGAACCAGGCTGAAAAATTAGTAGCTAGAAGCTGTAAGAACTGACCAGGTGTATCAACTGCTGCATAACCGCAGGAGAGACCAGTTTGTAGTTTGAATCTAGACAAGTTAACTGCTTACTAGAATAAAAAAACAACAATCCTCTGGACACAGCAGGGTCCAGAATTGCTACATCTTATCTACAATGTCTGGTTTTCAGGCTACAATTACTAGATACACAAAGAAACAGGAAAGTGTAACTTATACTTAGGAAAAAAACAATCAATGGAAACTGATTCTGAGTGCCTAAGTAGGTACACATACTGGATTTTGCAGGCAGACTTCAAAGCAGCTATTATATATATGATCAAAGAATTACAGGAAAATATGATCAGAGAATTAAAGGAAAATTAAGTCAACAGATAGAGAAATTGCAACAAAGAAATGGAAACTATGAAAAAATGGAAATTTGGGGGCTGAAATGAAACTAACTGAAATAAAAACTCACCAGGTATAGTCAACAGGTTTGAAATTACAGATGAAAGAATCTGCACTTGAAAACAGAGCAACAGAAATTACCCAGGTCAGAGAAGAGGGGAAACTATTTAAGAAAAGAGAACAGAGCCTCAGAGACTTGTAGGACAAAATGAAGTAATCTGATACAGCAGTAATTGAAATCCCAGAAAGAGAGGAGAAAACTGGGCAGAAAACAATATTTGAAGACATTAACAGCCCCAAACTCCCCAAATTTGCTAGAAAACATTAATTTATGGATCCAAGAAGTTCAATGGACTCTAAGCAGAATAAACCCAAAGAAAAGCACTTGTAGGCACATCAGAGCCAAATGGCTAAAACCAAACATTAAAGAAAATCTTAAAAGCAGATGGAGAAAAATGACACATTACATACAAAGGATCAATGTTACAAATATGGCTAACTTACCAGAAACAATGGAGGCTTGAAGACACTGGAACAATATATTCAAATTCTGAAAGAAAAAACTGTTAACCCAAAACTCAATATCCAGAGAAGCTATCCTTCCAAAATGAAGGATAAAGACATTTCGAGATAAATGGAAACAGAAAATTTGTTGCTGGCAGGCAGACTAAAGGAAGTTTTTGGAATGAAGGGAAATGACAGGTGGTAACTCAGATCAACAAGAAGAGATGAAGGGCACTAGAAATGGGGAATACGTAGGTAAATGTAAAAGACTATGTGTTTTTTCCTTCTCTAGTGTCTAAAAGACGTACTGACTTTAAAGTAAACAGAACACCACGTTCCTGGGTGTGCAATGTATGATGTAGAGATGAAGCACAGTAACAGCAGTAGAACTGTGATAGAACAGCGCTGGGAGGGAGGGAAGCACTAAGTAGAAATTTACTGCTGTAAGTTATTTATATTTTATCTGCTTATAAGAGACAAACTTTACAAGGCCCATTTAAGTTGAAACTAAAAGTATGGGAAAAGATACACTATGTAAACAGCGTAAGAAAGCTGAAGTGGTTATATTAACATCAGACGAAATGACTTCAAGACAAGGAGTATTATTAGAAATACAGAAGGACATTTCATATGATAAAAGGGTCAGTACATCAGTGAGACATAAAAGTCTTCAATGTATATGCCCATAATAACAGAGCTTCAAAATACTGAAGCAAAACTGGTGTAATCAAAGGGAGATTTAGTCAAATCCACAATCATAGTTGGAGATTTTAACATTCTTTTCTGGTTATTGATTGAAAAATGAAACAAAAATCAGTAAGGACATAAAAGAATCGAATGACACTGTAACCAAAACCCTAATTGTCATTTATAGAGCACTATACAGAATACATTCCATATTTACATGCATGTGAAACATTAACCAAAACATTAACTATATACTGGGCCATAAAACAAGTCTCAGTAGAATTAAAGAGTGACTTTTTTTCACACAACTTTACTGTGGTATATTTTCTGTACAGTAAATTACACATATTTCAGGTGTACAATTTGATGAATTTTGGTAGAGGTATACAGCTATGAAACCACCACCACAATCAAGATAGCTGACATTTCTTTAAAAAAAATGATACAGGGTATATATTCTCTGACCCCCCCCCAAAGAATTAGATTAGAAATCATGAATTAATTATACAGACATCTAGAAAGCCTCCAAATACTTGAAAGTTAACTCATTTTAAAACAACCTAGGGATCAAAGAAGAAATCACAAGGAAAATTAGAAAATATTTTGAACTGAATAATAATGAAAACATAACATACCAAAATTTGTGGGATGTAGCCAAAGCACTGCTTGGAGTGAAATTCACAAGTTTAAATACTTAGAAAAGAAGATAGATCTAAAATTAACTATATAAACTTTTACCTTATAATGCTAGAAAAAGAAAATTAAACCTAACATAGTAGGAAAAAAGATTTAAAAGATTCAAACAATTCATTGAAAGAGAATGTGAACATATAGAAAAAAAACCATTTGAACCAGAAATTGATTATTAGAAAAGATAAATAAAATCAGTAAACCTCTAATTAGAGTGATCAAGAAAAAGAAAGGACACAAATTACAAGTATTAGGAATGAAAGAGGGGGCACCACTACAGATCCTCTGGACATCAGAAGGATAATAAGGGACTGATATGAACAATTTTTTTTAAACTTTTTTTTATTGAGTTATAGTCATTTTACAATGTTGTGTCAAATTCCAGTGTAGAGCACAATTTTTCAGTTATACCTGATCATACATACATTCATTGTCACATTCTCTTCCGCTGTGAGTCACCACAAGATCCTGTATATATTCCCTGTGCTACACAGTGCAATCTTGTTTATCTGTGATATGAACAATTATATGTCAATAAATTGTCCATTAAAATAAAAGGAAAAAATTTCTTGAAAGATACAAATGACCAAAACTGATCCCCCCAAAACAGAAATTTGAATAGTGAAAAGCACTATATCTACCAAATAAATTGAATCTGTAATTTAAAACCATTTCACAGAGAAAACTCCAGGCCTGTATGAATTCACTCTTTTATTCTGTTGAACATAATACCAGTTGTACATGAGCTCCTTTAGTAGAGGGAGGAGAAGTGAACATTTCACATCTCATTTTGTGAGGTTGGTATTACTTTGATACCAAAACCAAGCAAAGACGGTACAAAAAATAAAACCACCGACCAATATCCTTCATGAACACGGCTGCAAATATACATAACAAAATATTAGCAAATAGAATTTGAAAATATATACAAAAGTATAATACATTGTGACCAAGTTCACCTCATTAATGCATAGTTGGCTAGACACCAGAAAATCAATCAGTGTAATTCACCACATTAATATAATAAAGAGAAAAAAAGCTGTATGACGACCTCAGTGCATCATTCCTAGGATTTGGTAGCAAAGCGCAGATGTCTGTTTTAACTCCATGTATTCAGCATTGCACTGCAAGTTGTAATCAATGCAGTAAGGCAGGAAAAAGAAGGAAAAAACTAAGATGTGTAAAAGATAAAGAGATTAAATGTTTGCTGTTTGCAGATGAAATGATCATGTATGTAAAAATTCATGAAGAAATTACAAAAATGCTACCAAGACTAATAAGTGAGTCTAGCAAGGTTGTAGGATATAAGGTCAGTATACCCAAAACCAAATCATTTGTGTTTATATATTAGCAACAAACAGTTGGAAAATGAAAAAAAAATTTCCATTTACCTTATCATGAACTCCTTAGGGATAAATTTAACAAAATGTGTGTAAAACAGTTCTGGGAGAAATGAAGAAAGACCTAAATAGGCTCCTGGATTGAAAATCTTAATATCATTAAGATATTTATTTTCAAAAAATTGATCTATAGATTTAATACAATTTCAATAAAAATTCCTGCTTCATGTTTGTTATAGAAATTGGCAAGCCAATTCTAAAATGTATATAGAAATTCAAAAGACCTAGAATAGGCTTTTTTTTTTTTTTTTAATTTTGAGAATAGTTTAATGAGCCAGGTAAATAGTTCAAATAGGGAAAAACTGCATGTGTCATTTTTTTCAGGTTCAGAGGCAGATAATCACCTATCATATTTCTGCTTGCTTTATTATTATTTTCACTTATACTTTAGTCAGATTCTACCAATAAAAATATTTGTGTCACATTCTGTTATTACCTTGGAATTCTAGCAAACTTAAAGAATATAATATCTAAACAATTAGAAAATGTTAGCCATGCTATTTTTATTGAAAATAACAGCTGCCTTTTTAATCACTGTAAACCAGACACTATTTAACACTAGGGAATAAAATGATAGATGTTAGCTCTTTGACATTTATCCCAAACTTAAAAATCCTATTGTAATTCTAATTAAAAATGAACTATATTAAACTTTGGCCTAGTGGTTATGATATTATATAATTTTATAGGATATTCTTTTTTTTTGCATGCAAAGTTACATAATTTTTAAACTTCTCCTTTTTTTGTATATATATATATTTTTTTAATTGAAGTATAGTCAGTTTACAGTGTTGTGTTAGAACAGGCTTTTTGAAACAGTTTTTAAAAGAACAACAAAGTGAGAGGCCTGACTTGCCAGCAATACCATTAGGTTATGGTACTGTCAAAAGAATAAACCTTTAGAATCTATAATCAGAGGCAGCAAGTAAACTAATAATCAGATTCATTCAGGGAAGCAGCCTGATTCTCTGAGAATCACGAATGTCTCCACATGACAGCTGACCTCCCCCGTGAGCCGCGGAGCAGCCGGGCGGGAGCAGCCAGGCCGGGCAGGGCTGCCAGCTGCAGGGCTCACTGCCTCATCCTGGGAGGCACTGAGCATTCCTGGCTGAGAAAGAGCCTCTGACCAGTCGTGTTTTTACATAAAACTAATACAGTTACTTCATGTACCCATAACAGAGGACTAAAATCCATGGATTTTAAATTCACCATAA
The DNA here is from genome assembly GCF_036321535.1 of Camelus dromedarius. NCBI lineage: Eukaryota > Metazoa > Chordata > Mammalia > Artiodactyla > Camelidae > Camelus > Camelus dromedarius. The sequence continues at coordinate 6,108,500 of NC_087447.1, read as the reverse complement.
AGGACTGTAGCGTATTTGGGGGTGCCAGTGTAGCCATATCAAATAAATAAATAAAAACAGCTTCACTTTAGCAACCATCAGATTGTTAATCCACAGGTTTTATTTTTCAAAATGTGGATGTAAGCGGAGATTCTCAGTATGTTTTCTCTTATTTTGAAGTCAGATCTTTTCTCAAGTCTTGTGACATGTGGCTGAAAAGGCGGGACTAAACGTGACTCCAGCTGTAGCACCAGAACCTTTTCACCATCCTGGTGCTTTACCCTCTTTCAGGGACCTCACTCACGTCTGTCATTTTCTGAAGCCTAGTTCTTGTCAACAGCCCACTAGGTGCAGTCAGTTTCAATTCAAATTATCTAAGGAAACAAGAAAACAGAGGCAGAATATTGGTATATATTATAGTCCAAAGCACTTAGCTAAGTTAAAAAAATCTTCTTTAAGATTTTTCTATAGTTCCCTATTGCTAATGATTTTGATCAGAATAAAGAAAGTGAAAGGAAAGAAGGTACAAGTGATAGGTTTTTCCAGTGTGGGAGAAAATGGTTGGATGAAGTTGGGACAAACACGGATCACAGCTTTAAGGGTCTGAATTTGTAGGTGTGACTATGTAAGCAGCGTGGACTCCATTCCTCACACCAGTAGCCCTGTAGAAAATAAAGCAAAGTAGTTCTAGTGTGGTCAAGTTATAAGCCAATATTGTTAAAAAAAAACAACTATGCATTTGTTCACAACATGCATATTTATAGAGTAATAGATAGGTACCATTTGTAAGGTAAGTCCTTTAAAGTTCTGTAATACATATTAAAATAATGGTTATTGGTCTGACATATGCTGCTCTTGATTCTGTAAACTAGATAACAAGCTGTGATTTGTAAAATGCAGTGTTATATCTCAGTGCCACTGGTGATAGAAAGTAGTTCTCTTCGGTTCAGATCCTGTGCCCTTATTTGCTGCTTGCTGACGTAAGCAATAAGTACCCCTCTAACTAATGACATCTACACATTTCTGTAGCTTGTATTTAATGATGGTGTATCAGGGTATTGTAAAAATATTAGACAGATATAAAAGTATATAATATATGTTAACTATCAAAAAAAGAATAGACATGTAGATAAATGAGACAGAATAGAATCCAAAAATAGACCCCCACACATGCAGATCCACACGTATATAAACAGCTGATTTTCAGCAACAATGTCTAGGCGATTCGATGGGGAAGGGATAGTCTCTTTAAGAAATGGTGCAGGACCGACTGAATTTTGGTATGTAAGAAGATGAACATTAGCCCTTATTTTACAAAAAATAACTCAAAGTAGATGAGAGGCCTGAAAGTAAGAGTTAAAACTATAAAGCTCTGGAAGAAAACACAGGAGAAAATATTTGTGACCTTTGTGTATGAAAAATTTCCTAAATACAACATGAAAATCACAAACCATAAAATAAATGAATGCTAAATTGGACTTTGTCAAAATTTTAAATGTTGCTCTTTGAAAACACTGTTAAGAAAGGTAAACCACGGTATGGGAGAAAATATGTGTAATCCATGTATCTGACAAGGACTGTAAAGAAGTCTTATGATTCAATAACAAGATGTTAACCTAGTTTTTTTTTAATGGGCAAATTGTGAAAGGATACTTTACAATATGAGATATGCTAGTGGCCAGGAGTACATGGAAAGATACTTCCACTGTTAATCATCAGGGGAAAGCAAATTGTCATGTCTTTGGCTGTTGTGGTCTCTCTCATGGTGCTGCCATGTCATTTTGATATGATCCCAGCAGTCTGTGATATCTTCCTTGCTTTCCCATATCACAAGATTTTCTATATTCATTTTGTGCATTTTCTGTCCCAGACTTAGAATCAGTTACTTTCCTTTTAATGAGAAATGGTAGTTAGAGTCTGTGATCTGGGTAATAAGGGTGCTTATTGCTACTGAGATGATCTGTTTCTAGGCCTTTTCAGTGGTCAGAACTAAGGGATAATTTTTTTTCTTTTAAAAATAATCATAGTTTCATACTGATAATTTCACTTGAAGTTAAAGTTTTCAGAGTTTTTAATTTATTTGCCTTTTGGCAGTACTTTTAGTTAGTTTCCCCCCTCCCACCTAAACGTTGAAAACCCGTAAATAACATTTGTCATTGTATAAACATTGTGACTGAACCCCTACAAGTTTAAGTACTTGCAGTTCTAAGGTTGCATTTTCTTTATTCAAAGGGGAGTACTTCTAGGATAAAGATCACAAGGCTTCTTTTTGCATAAATTTTATCAGTTACCTAAATCTCATGTTTGGATCATTTCTTTTATGATATTTTTTATTTTAACCCCAGGAACTCTCATTGCTTTTCATTTTTCTTCTTGGCAGAATAATATGCCTTTGTGATATTGTCAGGTTTTTCTAGCCTCTCATTTATACTGTTTATTGCACAGAGGTCCCCTTTTTATCCAGGAATTGTTTATTAGAGTCCTCTTTCCTCTTCATCTGGACCATTTGGTGTATGAGCCTGCTCTACAGCTATCATTACATGATCTCTAAAATTCTGATCCCTGTGCATTTCCCATCTTTTATCCCTACCGCATTCTTTTTTTTTATATCCCTACCGCATTCTCATAACTACCGTTAGTTTGTTAATTCTCCCAGAGTTATTTTATCCGTGTACTAGCAAACATAAATACATATTTCATTTTCTTCCTGCTTTACATAATTGCCAACATGCTATATACTGTTTCACATAACAGTTTATCTTGGAGAATTTTTCTTATCAGTCCTGAAAGAGTTTCTCTGTTTTTTTATTGTCCATCCTAGGGATGTGCCGTAATTTCTTTAACTAGTCCCCTGTTGATGGTTATTTTAGGTTTCCAATCTACTGCTATTACAAACAACATATATCAGTAGAATAAATCCCTGAGTAGAAATGCTGAGTCAAAGAGTATACATGTATTTGCACGGTGGGTAGAAATGACCAAATTACTCTCTGCGTGGTGGGTAGAAATGACCAAATTACTCTTTGTGGGAGTATACGGACTTAGGTTCCCACGAGTAACAGATATGCACCCACTTCCCCCACACCCTTGCCCACAGTGTTACAGGTATGTCTGTCTGTCTGTCCATCTCTTTTTTTAGGAGTGGGGTTGGTATTTACTAATCTGATGGGTAAAGGATGGCAGTTGTTCAATGATGAGTCTACCCCTCTGGGGCTGACATGGGTTTCCCCACTTTCACAAAAACAATGGAAGAAAGTCCAACTTTCTTTACATTTAATAAGATGCAAGGAAATGCTAAGATTAAGAAATTAACCACAGGACCTAATTAGAAAAAGATTTGGCAACATGCCCAGCTCATCCGGTGGCAAAGAGAGAAAATATTCTCCATTTGTGACACTGTTTACAAAGCGGTGATTTAAATGCCCTCTAATCTGGGCTAGTATTGTCCAATTAAGAAGTCTATTAGAGTGAAAGTACATAAGGTTTTTTTATACTTACTGCGGTGAAGCAGATTTTTTTTTCTTTCGTTAAAATCTTCTCTTTAAGTATATTTACATTGATTGAATGGTAAGGATTACAGTTTAATTAAACAAGCTGAACATTTCCTGTTTTCTTTCAAATGATTGTACCAGGAGTTGGAGGGATTCAGGTAAGAGTGAGACAGAGCCCTGTCCTTCAGACGCATTTGGTACGGGAGGACTGTAGCTCAAGGAAGAGGACAAGTGCGTTAAGCAGTGGAAGCAGTGTGAGCATCAGAGAAGGGGAGGAGCTCCCAGGCGGTGGGATATCAGGAGGGGAGGTGGTATGTAGGGTGCCCTGTAATAATGAACAGCGGTAGACCAGAGATTTAGAGGCAGGGAGGGTTTTTTAATTCTTTTTCTGTGGTTTGGGTCACAGGATGTGAACACATTTTCTTGGCATTTAGTGCACTCTAGCAGAGAGTCAGACTGGAATATAGCACTAAAGTTTTATATCTAATTTAGGCAGCATAACCTAGTTTAGAACACAGACTCAAGCTAGACAGTCCTGCTGCCACCCACTAGCTAGCTGTGTGACCTTGGGCCGGCTGTTTAACTTCTCTGCACCTCTGTGTCCTCCTCTATAAAATGAAGGTTGTTAACTGTTTTTAGGATAAAATTGATATATGTGAATCGCATATTGTGGTACCTGGTCATAGTTGTATGCTTGTTCTTATTACTATGTTGTACCCTAACAAACGGATACTTTTTTCCTACTTGAAAGAATATTTTTCTGGTTATAAAATTAATGCATAATCATAATAGGAAATGTGTCATATGTAGAAAAGCATCTTTAAATCCTCATCTGTAACCACCCCACTGTGGAACAGCGTAGCATTTTGGCACGTTGCCCCGGAGACAGCCTTGCATAGTAGTTAAGGACCTGGACTCTGGAGCCCACTGCTGGCTTCATATTCTGGTCCTACCACTTACTCATCTCTCCTAATCTCTCTCAGGTTGCTCATCTGTAAAACTTGGATAATAGTACTGTTCACAGAATGAGGATTAAGTAAGTTAATATACGGAAAGCATTTAGAACAGTGCAAGGCAGAATAAGTGCCATATAAGCATATGTGCAGCCACTGTGTGTGTTTATGGCCAAGATTTAAAGAAATTCTATCAGCCTCTGAAATAGAAAATGGAAGTCAGTTGACTAATGGTGGTGGAGCAGGCAATCAAGAAGTACGACAGAATAAACACACACACACACACACACACACACACACACACACACACACACGTACTTGGTTGGCATGACCTAGAGGAAAGGATGGCTAAGGAAAAGGCAGCGCAGTGGACAAAGGGAGCGAAGGTAGGTACAGCTTGCCAAGAGGAGGTTATAACTCGATTAGATGGAATCTTACTTCTCCCTGTTGGACAATAATTTCTTCCTGGGTGATTGGATTAAAAAAGGTGAATAAATCCATGTTTTTAAACTCAAGTAGAAAATAAGAATGTCTATACTGTGAGTAATAGTAATAACAAAATGATCCTGTTAATCTAATTTCACTAGGACAATGGATAAATTCCCACTTGAAATCTCAGTCAGATAAGAAAATAGAGATTCAATAGGCTACATTTTCTTCCCACCAAGAAAACCCTTATTTGGATTTCAAAAACAGATAAATTAGAAAGTGAGTATTCACAGCATCAAGGGATTCACTTTTGACTCCCTATAAGTAATAGTTTTTCCTGAGTCAAGTTGGATTCTTGGAAGAGTATGACAAGTGGCTTGAGAGGCAGATGTACTTTATTTTAGGAGCCCAGCCAAACTGATATTAATCTATATAGTGGGTTGAACAGTGGCCCCTGAAAAGCTAGGTCAATGTGCTAACCCCCAGTTTCTGTGAATGTGGCCTTATTTGGAAATAGGGTCTTTGCAGATGTAATTAAGTTAAAAATCTTGATGAGATCATTCTAAATTTAGGACAGACCCTAAATCTGATGACTGGTATTCTTAGAAAAGGGAGGGAGATTTGAGTCACAGAGAAACAAAGGAGAGACAAGAGGAAGAAAGTTTTGTGAAAACAGAGGCAAAGGTTGGAGTGATGTGCCTACAAGCCAAGGCATCCAGGGACTGCCAGCAGCCACCAGGAGCTGTAAGAGGTAAGGAAGGATTGTCCCCTAGACTTCAGGGCGAATGCAGCTCTACTGACACCTTGGTTTTGGACTTCTGGACAAGAGAACTATGAACGAATGGATTTCTTGTTATTTTAAGTCATCAAGTTTGCAGTAATTTACATCAGCCCTGGATAATTCATAGTCACAGATGAAAATAAGGCATAGTTGAAGTTGTCAGTAGGAGAATTATTTTATGCAGACACACAAAAGTACATTTTCTAACACTGTGCATCTATTATATAAAGCTAAGTAAGGAATCTTGAAATTCCATAGACAGTAAATTTGGGATGGGAGGAGTCCAAAATACCACTTTAGATATAAACAATCTGGAAAGGCATATTTGGAGCCCTTAGTAGAGTTGGAGAGAAAGAGGATGAATCAGGCCAACTTATAAGCTTATTACTTAAATTTGCCATTAGAGAATAACTAAAAAAAATACTAAAAAATGATACTCACTAGTAAGTTTTATTTCTTATTAATACAAATAAATGTATTGCAATTCTTCCTTTGAAAATTGTTGTTGGTAGAGCCTGACCTGATGCTCTTTTTACCCCAGTATCTCAGTCCCACCCAGTATTTATAATTACTTTGAAACCAGGCTTACTGGATTTTATTTTTTAGCTTATTGCCTCTCACATTTTCTGATGTAAAGCTAAATTCTGATCTTAGGTCTACAATCTGTGCTTCAGGTATTGCGGTCCCTGCAGTGAACTTTAAAGATGCTCCTTCAAATCCCAGCATTCTTCTTCTCAAGGCAGAAGTTCTTTGAATCGATGGCTCTGATGTGGGAATACTCTTATTTGAAGCCCTGTAGTTTCGGACAGTAGCTCCTCTCTGTGAAGTCCTTTATCAAGAATGCCTGAGGGTTATCCTCTTGCCTCCGCTCTAAGAACAGCTGTTTGTTTCCGGAGCCAAATGTGGGTCCCACCTTGAGGTGGGATAGAAAGGGAGAAGAGAGAAAGGTGGAATTATCTCTGGAAAAAAAGAAGCCAGCTGGTTCTACATACGTAAAACTGTATATTTAAAGGTAAAATGGCAAGCTGTTCCAGCCCCCAACATGACCTACTTTTTATATGTATTTATTTTTGCAGGGGGGAGGTAATTAGGTTTACTTAATTATTTACTTTTTTGATGGAGGTACTGGGGATTGAACCTAGGACCTCATGCATGGTAGGCATGTGCTCTACCACTGAGTTATTCCCTCCCCCCACCATGCCCTACTTTTAAACTCTACTTGTCTTTGTAGAGAAAGCTATCCTGAATCCAGATTACACAGTTTTCCTATTTTGTTTGTTTAAACATTGTAAGAATCCGTCAGACGCTGAATGTTTGGGAGAGGGGATACAGGGAGGAGAAGGCAAATGAGAAAGGGAAGGAGCTAAGATAATGGGTCCCTTGGCTGTGATGCCCCCACCAACAGGGAATGAGAGCAGCGATCTCCGGGTTTAGCCTCTTGCTATTACTGTGCTTCTTTTGAACTTTACAGAATTAAAAGTGTCTTTCATGTGTGTTATTCGGTTTATCAGTCACATCTCATTACAGGGGAGATTCAGATCAGATCAGCTCCTCACCTGTGTGATTTCAAAAATAGTACAGTGACCCTGGGATAATGCTGTGGTAGCACGATGGAAACTTCCTGGGCCCTTGGATGCTGTATCATTTTTCTTGTATATGATTCTAGAGTGACCCCAGAGCTACTTTAAAAAAAAATCTTTTCTGTTCGGTTGACTTATTCCATTTCAGGTCTCCAGTCACCTCTCTTCCCCACATTCTCAGATAAAATTTTTTTCTCTTTTTTCCAGGGGAACTCTAAGAACCACAGGGGACCTTACATGACACCACTTGATCCCAACATTTTAGCAAGCTGCTGAAATGCTAGAAAATGTCAGTTGTGAGACTCACACGCTGGTCAGTGTGGAGACCAAGTCCTCCTTCTGTACCGTGTTGCTTTTTTTTCTCCAGCTTGAAACTTTCTCCTCTGTCCTCCCCTTCATCTACAACTACTTGTATTTTTCAGAAGAAAGGAGACTCCAGGCATTTGTTTTCACTACTGCCCTGAAGTGCCTCACGTTGTGCTCACCAGGATTCCCCATTTTGCCAGATCCAACGGTGGGTTTTCTCTCCTCTGCTCACTCTGCCTCTCAGCAGAGTTGGGCATATCTCCGTCAGCAGTTTCTTCCCTGGGTTCATGAAAGCACATCCTTTCCTGGCTCCCTGACGGGAGTTTCTCCAGGAGTGATAGTGCTGGGTCGTGAGTTTCACACACGTTCAGCTTCCTGACATGGTGCCCAGTTGCTTCCTGAGTGATTGCGCCAGTGGAGACTCCCACTAGCAGCATATGAGTTCCTGTCACCCTGCATCTTCACCCACATTCAGTTCTGCCAATTTCGTGGGTGTAAAATGATATTTTGATTTCAGTTTGCATTTCCCTGACTCATAATGAAGTTGAGCATATTTTTGTGTATTTATTAGCCATTAGTGTTTCCTCTTCGGGAAACATGAAACATCTGTTCATATCTTCTGCCCACTTTTCTCTTGATTTGTCAATCTTTTTCCTGTTGAATTATAGGAGTTCTTTATATTCTACACCCTTTGTCAGTATTGTGAGTCTCAAATGTCTTCTCTAAGTTCATGACTTGTGTTTTTAACTCTCTTTATGGCATCTGCTGATGAACAGAAATTCCTAATTTTAATATAATTGAATTTCTCAATGGTTTCAGTGTCTTGTTTGAGAAATCCATCCTTGCTTCAGAGTATGGAGGATTTTACCCCATTTTTTATGTATGATGTGAGATGTGGATCCAATCTTTTGTCCATTTCATAGATTATTCTTTTCCCAGTTATTGAAATACTCTCTTTTTCTTATGTCAAATTTCTTTGTAACTGTGAGATTGTTTCTGGGCACTTTGGTCTGTTCCATTGGTCTTTCTTGCTGTTCCTTCACTAATACCATACTACCTCAACTAATACTGCTTTACAATAAACCTGGATATCTGAAAGGCTAATTTACCTACTTCATTTCTCTCCTTCCAGAGTGACATGGTTTTTCTTAGTCCTCTTCCTTTTAAATTTTAGAATTAGCATCTATAGAAAATCTTGTTGGAATTTTGATCAGTGTTGTATTAATTTTGTAAATCGGTTTGGAGGAGAATGGAGATCTTGATGCTGGAGTTTCTCTTGTGCACGAACATGGCATTTCTTTTTCTTGTTTAATGTCTCACAACAATATTTGTACATGTAAAACATAGCCTGCAACTCCGAAGAGGCCTTGCCCATCTTGCAAAGAGGGAGGCAGCTGAGGGTGGTGCTTAAGAACAGGGCTCCAGAACCAGATGCCTGGGCTTAAGTCTTCACATAGCTTCTTGCTCATTGTGTGATGTTGGGTAAATCAACCTCTCTGTGCCTGTTACCTTATCCGTAAAACAGAGCTAATCAAGAGTTTCTATTTCATAAGGATACACACAGCAAATGCTCAGTAGTTGTTAGTCCTTGCTGTTAGTCTGTTTATCTCAAGTGTCTTACTTTTTGTTGCTTTGCAAATAGTATCTTTTAAAAAAAAAAAAAACACTGTATTTCTTTGTTGCTGTTGTTTAGAAATGCAGTTGATTTTGAGGAATCTAGCAACCTGGTTAAACTCGCGTCAGTCCTAATAATGAGAATTCTTCTGAATTTCCCAAACGGGCTATCATATCAGCCTGCAAATAATGACTTTTGTTTCTTCGGTTTTAATCCTTATATTTTTATGGGGATTTGTTTGTTTGTTTGTTTTCTCACTGGGCTGGCTACAGTCTTGACAACAGTATAACTTTGAATGAAAGTGGAAACGGTGGACACTGTCTTATTCTTGGTTTTAAAGGGAATGTTCTAACGCTTCACCATTAAGGTTTTTGCTGTAGATTTTGGGTATATATCCCTATGTTAAGGAAGGCTTTTCTATCCCAGTTTTGCTAAGAGCATTTATCATGAATGGACATTTACTTTCCCCAGATGCTTATTACTGTGATATGATCATATTGATAAAATCATGTATTTTGTCCTTTATGATCATATATCTTGGCCTTGAATCTGTTAATGAAGAAAATTATGTTAGGTTTTCTAATGTTAAGGCAAGCTTGTATTCCTCTATAGATGACTTGTGATGCATTTTTTATACATTACTAGATTTAGTTTGCTAATATTTTGTTTTGAAATTTTGCATTTATGATTGTAAACGAGATCGTCCTTTAATTTTTCTTTCTTGGGTACTAAGGATATGTAAATGTTATGAAGTAGATTGGAAAGTGTTCCCTCTTTTTGATCCTCTGAAAGAATGTGTGTAAAGTTTTTATCTTTTCCTTGAATGTTTGATAGTATTAGACTCTAAAAATTATCTGGACCTGGTGTTTCCTTTTTCAGAAGAGTTAAAATTACCACTCAGTATCTTTAATGGTTACACAGCCATTCAGCTTTTTTCTTGCTTCCTTAGTCATTTCTGCAACATTGTATTTTTTTAGGAATCTGCTTTTTTCACCTACCTCTCCAACTTTATTTGCATAAAATGGTTTGTGGCGTATTCTTGTACTCTGCTTTGTCTAAAAATGATTCCAGGTTTCTAAATTTTGTCAATCTATTAAGTCATATATATTTATTGTCTATTTTATGAAGTTTGCTTTATCATTATTTTCTTACTTTTAGATTTTTGGGGGTTTTGGCTGGTTCTTCTTGTTTGGTTTGGTTGGATTTTTTTTCTTTTTCTTTTAAATGACTGCTTAATTTTGGCATTTCTTCTGTTCTAATATAATCACTTACAATTATTGTTTCCTCTAAAAATAATAATAAGATAAAATTTCCTCTAAGAACCTCTTTGGTGGCATAACAAAGTTTTGATATATAATGTTTTAGTTAATGTTAGGTTCTGAATATCTTTTTGATTTCTATTATGATTTCTTTTTCCTGTGTTTCTGAATGACTTTTTTTTTTAACCCTTTTTCTCTGTTTCCCTTTGAATTGTTGAGGGTTTTTTTTTTTTTTTCTCACATTCCATTTAAACTACCAGTTTGAAAGATAGGCATTACATTTTTTTGTTTCTTGGTGATTACTCTCAAACTTTGAATGTGAATACTTAAAGAGTTTGATGTTAGTTTCCATTTTCCTCGGAAATAGTTCAGGGACCTTAAAAGAATTCTCTGACTTCATGCTAAAATATTTACTGTGGGTAAATTAGATATAGTCATTCTTGTTTCATATTAGCAGTCTGTTTAAATTGACCTGCATTTTAACGATTTTCTTTGTCCGCCATTCCTTTTTCTATCCTTAGTTTTCTAGGACCATTTTCTTATTTTTACAGTATATCTTTAAGAAGGTACATTGATGTCCAAGCCAGCAAGGCGCCCCAATGACTCCTTCTCTGGGATTCACACTCTTATGTGGTTCCCTACCATGCTGGACAAGGCTGACCTGTGTAACCATCAGGGCATCATGGAAATGATGGAGTGTGACTTCTGAGGCTAGGTCATAAAATACACTGCATGTTTGCCTCGCTCTTTCTTGGAACGCTCACTCTGAGGAAGCCAGCTGCCCTGTCACGAGGTTATCAGTCAGCCCTGGGAGAGGAACTGAGGCCACCTGTCAACTGCCAGTGCCTGTGAGTGACCCACCTGGGAGGAAAGCAGATCCTACAGTCCTGGTTGGGATGGTTGCAGCCTTGGCCAATGTCTTGACTGCCATCTCCTGAGAGACCTTGAGCCAGGCCACCCAGCTTCTGAATTTCTGACACACACAAACTGTGAGATAAAAAATGTGTATTATCTAAAGCCATCAGTATTGATGTGCAGCAGTAAATAATTAATACACGTAAAGGAGAGTCTTTTGGGAGTAAACTCTCAGGTTTTATTTATCTGGAAGTGTTTTAATTAACCTTCATTTCTAAACTGTATTTTATCTATGTGTGCAGTTCTAAATTCATAGTTATTTTCTCTCAGCACATTGAAGATATTTTTCCATTCTCTTCTGAATTCCTTTATTGAGGTTAGACATCTACTGTCAGAGAAGAGACATATCCAGAATATATTAAAAACGTAACACTCAATAATAAGACAAACAACCCAATTTTTAAAAGAGGCAAAAGATTTGAATAGACATTTCACTAAAGAATATATGGTAAATAAGCACATGAAAAGATGTTCAACATCATTAGGCATTGGGGAAAAGCAAATTAGTCATTAGGGCAATGCAGGTTAGTCGTTAAGGAAATGCAAATTAAAACTGCAGTGAGATACCACTTCACACTAACATGGCCATAATCAAAAAGGCAGACAATAGCAAATGTTTTAGAGGATGTGGAGAATCAGGAGCTTCATACATTGCTGGTGGGAATGTACAGTGGCACAGCCACTTTGGAAAATAGTTTGGCAGTTTCTTAGAAAGCTGTACTTAAATTTCCCATATAATCCAGCAATTCCACTGGCAGTATATACACGAGAGAAATGAAAACATTGGTCCACGCAAAGACTGGTCTGTGGATGTTCATAACATCATTATTCATAATAACTAAAAAATGGAAACAACCCAGATGCTCACCAACCAGTGAATGGAAAAACAAAATGTGATATATACATATAATAGATGACCATTCAGTAATAAAAATGAATAAATAAAATATTGATACATGCTTCAAATGGATAAACCTCAAAATCATTATGCTAGGTATATATCCTTTGTATATGGTTTTGTAGAAGCCAGACACATACTGTATGGTGCCATTTAGATGAAGTGTCCAGAAGGCAAATCTGTAGAGACCAAGAATGGATTGGTTTCCTGGGGTGGGGTGGGAACAGGGATTGAATGTAAATGGACACTAGGGGATCATTTTGTTGACAGAAATAGTCCAAAACTGTTTTTTACTTGCACCATCAGGTAAATTTACTAAAAATCATTAAGTTTTGCACTTAAAATCGGTCAACTGTATATCGTAAATTAAACCTGAATAATTTGGCAGTTTTGTTGTTGGTTTTTTTTTTTGAAATCAGTTGTCAGTCTGCTTCTAATTTGCCTTTTTTCTCTGGGAGCTTCTAAGTCTTCTTGTCTTTGGTGTGTTCTACAGGCTTACAGCAGTATGTCCGTGTGTGGATTCATTTTTATTTACCCTCCTTTGGATTTGTTGGACTTTCTAAATCTGAGAATGAATGGCTTTGGAAAATTCTTTGCCATTAGCTCTTTGAATAATGTCCCCTGATCTGTTTCTCCTAGAAGTTCATAATATTTCAGATCTAACTTCTCTGTTTTCCAGGTCTAACTTTTATTTCCTATTTGCCGTTTCATCGCCACACCAGTACATTTTGTGTAATTTCTTAAATCTGTCTTCCAAGTTATAAACTCTCCATCAACCCTAATGGCCAGAGGAGGTGGAGTGTGCTTGTTAGAGAATATCACTAAACAGAGGCAAGTGTCAGCTCCCATTTAGTGCCTAATCTCCCTAAGTTTAAAGTGGAGTGGAAAAAAATAATAAAGTAGCGTTTGCACTGGACAATTTTCTGAAGAATATTTTTAGCTCTTTCCCCACTGGTACCAACTATTTGAATAAAAGAACCTGATACTTCTGTCTGATTGTGGCACCTTTAATCAAAAGCCAGTTAATACATTCTTTATTCTAAAGTCAGTCACTAAGAAACTATACTTACCTTGTTTTCTCATTTGCCTGGAATTGACACTGCTTGGTGAAATGGGTCCAGGAATAATCAAGTAGTTTATATAGAAATTCTCACTCAGTTTTCCAGGGCAAAACAGAAAGTGTGTTCATTTGTTCAACAGTATTTTCACTGAGTGCCTACTGTGTGCTGGACACCCTATTAGGTGCTTGGACTGCTACGGTAAGCTGAAATAGACATTGTCACTATCCTCATCGAACCTGGTTGGGAGACATATTAATTGAGGCCGAGGGGTTCCAGATATGATCAGACCACTGGTTGCAAAAGATCTCTGTAACCACAGGTAAAGAACAAACTGAAGAGAAGCAAGAGTGTAGGCAGACTGATTAGGAGGCTGTTGCAGAAGTAGGTTATTGTGTCTTAGACCAGGCTGGTATTGGTGATAATGGAAGGAAGTGGATTTGAGAGCCCTTCAGGAGGTATCATCGCCAACACTTGATGGTGGTTTGGATATGGAGGTGAGGGAGAGAGCTGTTGTAGGTTACTCTTACGTTTCCTGTTTGCTTAATAGAATGGACTGTGAGCAGTGGAAAGGACTAAGTTTACTGAGAAACGTTTGGTTTTGGACACGTTGAATTTTAGATGCCATTGATACTTTAAAGCAGAACTGCTGGCAGATCAGCAGTTGAATATACAAGTCTGATGTTTGGAGGAAATACGTGACTTGTAAGTTATCTGTGTATAGGTCTTTACGTATAGGTCTGTAATTCTCTTGTAAAAGTCTCCATCTTTTCATCTCCTTTTTTCTCTTGTTACATTTTTTATAACCAGATTAATTATTATTCTTTTTAGGTGCTCTTCAGCTAACTCTTAACCTCTGGATCATCTTGGGTCTCTATCAGCCTTTTTTTTTCCTGTTAGTTTTCAGTTATATGGTCCTGTCTTTTGCTGTGTTTCGTAATGCCAGGCATTGTACACAAAAATAATTGGAGGAGCTCCAGGTGATGATATGTTCCTCCAGACAGGGCTCATTTTCCCCTCTGCTGGGCTGATCACCTTAATCTAATCAGAGACTGTGCTAAATGGAAGTTGGATTTGCAGCTCTGGTGAGGCTCAGACTTTCCAACCTCTGGTTCTCCCCAGCCCTCCAGGTTTTCCAGCAAGACCCTTGTGTGTTCTCAGGACCCTTTTCCCTGATAGAGCCCACATACTTTGTCTAACAAAACTGCTTTTCAGGAGATCTTTGCTTAGCTTTTTACTGCCTCACACATCCTCAGCATTCAGCAGAAGTCCTCAGAGAAAAGCTGGCTGTGTCCTTGAAGCTGCCATTTTGCTGGTATCTGACCCAAAGCCCAGGTTCTCCACCTCCTGCCCACATTCAGAATCTGTAATTGACAGCAGAAGTCAGCTTCCTTTCTCAGATTCTCCTCTCTTGGCCCCTCCAGTTCTCATTGCCTGCAGTCTCTTCACTACTTCAAATAGACCATCCCTGTGTTTTGTCTTTTTTCATTGTTGTTGGCAGGAGCGCTGATCTGCCGCAGCTTCTCCACTCGTCTGTGAAGTGGAAGTCCAGCTTCTCTTCCTCTAGGCTTCCCGAGCGTGGGGGCTTTTTGTGCTTTGTAGCCCTTCAGAAATGAGCATAGTACTACATGGTGGTGCTTAAGAAAAATTTAATGAATGCCCTCAGATACCTAGGCCCATTTCTAGTATGTAGATCTGCTTTCTCTTTGCCAGAATCTTGAACCAGTGTGATCTCTAGTTGTTTTTTATTAGATATTGAATATTTTACTAAATGTTGAGTAGATATATAGAATATTTAGAAAAGATATACTACATAAATGTATAAAGAATCATTTTACAGCAAACACCCAAGCACCTACCAACCGGTTTAAGAAAAAGAATTTAATCATTAGAAGTTCCTTGTACGTCCCTTTTTTTCCCATCCTTTTCCCTCCCCCTCAGAGGTAACTGCTATCCTGAATACGTAATTGTTTTTATCATTTGCTTGAATATTTGTCTTCCTAAACAGTGTATCATTTAGTGTTGCATGTTTTGAGATTCATGTACATAGAATCATACTGGGTGTATTCTGTTTTCTTGTTGTGAATATCTATAATTCATTCATTTCCAGTGATGTGTTTGTGGGATTCCATTGCATTACTCTGGGTGCATGTATGTTTTAATAGACATTTGTAGTGTTAACCAGTTTTTTCTTTGGTCTTTTTTTGTTTATTTGTTTAGAGTTTGGGGGCAGGACGTACAAATAGTCATGCTAAAGACATTCTTGTGCATGTCTTTTGGTGGGTTATATCTGTTAATACTTACTCCAAATTAAAATAGGAATGTTTAAAATGTTATTAACTTATTTAAAATAATTTTTATATAAAAATAATGAGGTAGAAATTAAAATTTAACATTTTTCTGAAAGAGAAACTCGTTTCCAAAACAAAACAAAAATTAGTGAGAAATATGGCATTGTTTTACATTTTTTTCAGATCTCTTTATTGTCTTAATAGAAAGCCACTGATTTCTCACATCTGCTTCTGCATTCAATTTCTTAGAGTATTACTCATGAGTGGAAAACACTGCATATTTGGGAAAGGATGAGAGTGCAACAGGAAATAACATCTTAGAATTATTTTGAAAGTAGTTTCGACCTCACACACCTTCTGAAAGGATCCCATGGGGGTCCCAGACTATAGAGAACCACCGTGCCAGGGTCTGTGCATAGACCAAGCCACAGGGTGTGTGCGTTCTCCAACTTTGCTGTATAAAGCCAAAATCTTTGCCAAAGTAGATGGACCAAGTTGCCCTCCCACCAGCAGTGTTTAATTGTTCTAATCACATTACTTGATATTGTCAGATTTATCATTTTTGCTGCTCTGGTAGAAGAGAAATAGTATCTTACTGTGGTTTTGATTTGCATTTTCCTTATTACTAATTGGTTTGGACATCTTTTTATATATTTATTAGCTATCTGCTTTCCTTTCTAGTATTTTACCTTGTGAAGTGAGAGAAAATGTTTTTTGTTAAAGTACTCATTGCAGAGTCAAATTGATCATTCTCATTACGTATTTTTATTTGAGCTGTAATTTTAACATGTGAGGAAAATGTTTGAGGCTTAAAACATTATTTAGGCTTCTCCTAGATATCTTTAAGGAGCCATTAAGTAGCACTTTTGCAGGGGGAACGTGTTCGGTTTGGTTTGGTATAATATTCAGCATTTAGCATCTGTACCCATTCTAACTGGAGGAAATATATTTGGCTTAAGAGGTTTCTGTTTTTCATATCTCATCTCTTTGGGCCTCAGTTTCCATGTGTAAAATGGAAATAGTGCATTCAGCTCCAGGATTCTGGGGTTCTGATCTGCTTTGTTTCACCTTTACCCTTCTCTTCAGTTATATGAAGAGTTATGGGCTTGGAATTAGTTTTATTGATCTTTATTTCTCATTTAAACCTAGATACTTTGTTCTATAAGTGCCCTTTAGTGATTAATCACAGCCCTCTGAGTCCTGTTCAGCCCGTTCCTTTTATTTGTATTGTTTATTTTTAATTTACTAATTTTCAAAAAGTAGAGAAAATAGTATAGTGATCCCCCATGCACCTGTCCATCTCGCTTTAATAATTATCACCATTAAAAAAAATCTATCGCCTAAAATGGAAATGTATTTTTTGTAAGAAAAATAGATTTTTAAAAAATGTAAACAATACCAAAAAACTTAAAGAAGAGAATAAAAATAAGATGGAATCCCAGTGCCCAGGAACGACCACCATCACAATGTGTTTGAACAACCTTCCATTTGTGTGAAAATTGAGTGTGAGAGATTTAACAAGAATGGAATCATACCATAATTATATTACATTTTCTCAGTTTAATATGTATGGGGCTGCATCATCCCTTATAGTAACTGTAAATTTTTTCTTATATAAATATTTATTAATCAGTGCACTGCCCTGTTTACCTTCTTACATAAATTTCTAAAAGTGGGATTGCACTTTCTCCCTTGAAGAGGAATTGGGACTCTTGGTTTTTTTTGGGTTTTTTTTATGTATTTATTTTACATTATCATATTTTTTTGTTTTTTGTTTTGTTTTCTTTGGGAAGAGGGGTAAGTAGGTTTATTTATTCATTTATTTTTAGTGGAGATGCTGGGGGCTGAAACCAGGACCTCATGCATGCTAAGCGTAGCACTCTGCCACTGAGCTATACCCTCCCCCTACAATATCATATTTTTTAATTGAAGTATAGTTGATGTACAATATTATGTTTCAGTGATACAATATAGTGATTCACAATTTTTAAAGATTATACTCCACTTATAGTTATTATAAAATATTGGCTCTACTCCCCATGTTGTACAACACATCCCTGTAGCTTATTTTATACCTGATAGTTCGTACCTCTTAATCCTCCACCTCCGTCTTGCCCCTCCCCTTTCCCTCTGCCCACTGGTAACCACTAGTTCCTTCTCTACATCTGTGAGTCTGTTTCTTTTCTGTTATACTCACTAGTTTGTTGTATTTTTTTTAGATTCTACATGGAAATGATATCCTACAGTATTTGTCTTTCTCTGACTTATTGCACTTAGCATATTGCCCAAGTCCATCCATGCTGTACACCAGAAACTAATACATTTTAAATTAACTGTACTTCGATTAAAAGGCAAACAAACAAACAAACAACCCATTTAAAATATGGGCAGAAGAACTGAACAGACATTTTTTCCAAAAGAGGAAATGCAGATGGCCAACAGGAACATGAAAAGTTGCTCAACATCACTAATATCATGGAAATGCAAATCAGAATCACGAGACACCATCTCACAGCTGTCAGAATGGCCATCATCAAAAAGAACACAAATAACAAATGTTAGCAAGGATGTGGAGAAATTTAAAATACCTATTATGAAACTACTCTCTAAAATGAAAGTTGCTAGTAGGTTTTATTCCTGCCAATAGCATGTTAGAGTGCCTTTTTCCCCATATTCTCACCAACCCTGGGTCTTGTCACTCTTTTTCATTTTTTTTAATCTGGTTGGTATTTGTATTTATCTGATTAATAGTAAAATTAAACATCTATTTATATATTTTTTATCACTCCTTTTTCTTCCTTTGTGAATTACCTGTTTGTATCCTTTGCCAGTTTTTATTTTGAGGTGTTTGTTTTTTCTGTTAATTTGTAATAACTTTCCATGTTAAGAATGAGACATTTTATTATATCATAGTATTTTTCATTTTAATTCTTAAAATATTTACATCTTTTTATGATAATTTTAAATTTCCGTTTTATTTTGCTATATAGAAGATTTTGATTCTTAAATGTATCAGTCAGTTCCTGTATGGGTTCTGATTTGGTATGATACTTAGAAAGTCCTTCCCGGCCAGAAGATTATTTTGAAAATTATCCATATTTTCTCCTGCTACTTTTATGGCTTTCTCTCTTTTTTCTCTTAAATCTTTAGTCCATCTGAAATTTATTTTGATGTAAGGAATGAAATAGAAATTGATTGTTGTTTTTGCTCAAATAGCTATCCAGTTTTCCAGTACTATTTATAAATTGAGTAATTCATCTATTTCTTGCATTCAGTAAATTCCTCTTTATGCTTGGGTCTAATTCTGAACTCTGTTCCCTTATATTGATCTCTTTGTTTATTCTTTTCCCAATACCAGGGTATTTTAATTACTTTGACTTCAGAGCACATGTTCATATCCTGTTGGGTAAAGCCCTTTTCTTTACCCTTTTTTCCCTAGAAGTTTCTTGGCATTTTCCTTTTCTTTTTTGGTTACTAGGAAATTTTTAAAACTTACAGAAAAAGTAGAAGAGTTTAGTGAACCTCCACATATATTAATCTCCTACATTGAACAACTATTAGAATTTTTTCCTGCATATTTTTCGTGAAGCATTTTAACGTTAATTATAAAATAATTTCCTCCTTGAGTACTGCAGCATGCTTCTCTACTTTTCAGTTATATTCAATTATTGGTTATCATTTGCATTAAGGAAACTTTTAATTTTTATATATTTATTTCAATATTTTCTTAATGATTCCACTAGCTTTTTGGTTGATTCTCTTGAGTTCTAGTATACAGTCACACATCTGCAAATGGGGTTGTTTGGTCTCCTCCTTTCAGAAATAAACCTATCATTTATTTCTAATTATCTCACTCAGTTTTACATCAATGGCCGAGATGGGCCCATATGTTGTCCTGTCTTCAGAAGGAATGCTCTGGTCTCTCTCTCATTTTTCATCCTGATGCTGACTATATGGGAAGTATATATATTTTTAAAGTTTATGTTAGGGAAATATTTTTCTATTGTTCTTTTCCTAAGGATCTTTTTTAAAAATTAGGAAGGTATGTTCAATTTTATAAATTTTATCAAATCCCTCTTTAGCACCTAATAAAATAACTATTTTTTTCCTTTATAACTTATTAATGGGGTAACATGTACTAATAAGTTCCTAATATTCAACCATGCTTCCCTTGGGAGTCTCCCTTGGGTATGACATTTTTATTTTCATATTGTTTTATTGGTTCTTGCCCCTGACTTGGATCACTTATTTTTGGCTGCACCCTGGAGGGTTTTTGTTTGCTGGTTTTTGTTCTTCCCACACATGCCCTCTGCCTCTGTCACTGAAACATACGGATTAAGGGGTTGTCACAATGAGGGACTGTAATTTAAGTGACTAGGACTTGTCCCGTGCCGACGGCATACTGAGCACAGATTAAGGAACAGGCTTACCCTTTCTGAGCACTTCTGATAGGCCAGGCTCTGTGCCAAGTTCTTTCCACATTTATTAGTTCACACAGCAATTCTGTTTTATAGATGAGAAAACTCACGCTCAAGTCTCTCCTATGTTACTGAAGGAGCTGCAGACCTGAGGATCTTCATGTCTGATTTTTAATAGGCAAGCCCCCTCCGCACCTCACCCCTCATTTTGATGCCTGTTTTCCTCTCCAGAGGATTATCGTCAAGGAGATTGTAGAAAGGAGGAAAATGTTATAAATTTTGTTCGTATGTGCAGGTAATTGGCATTTATACTGCAAGGATAAACATATGCTGAGTAGCTGAAAGTTAGAGATTTATTTATATCCTTATGTTCCTCTGCTTCATAGAGTCGCATCCCATGGCTAGGGAATAAAACACGCCGAAGCATGTTCCTGGGTTCTGTTGCTTGTTTGGATCTGAGTTTTTCTCATTGTCTGGTGTTTCCCCAGTTGAACAATGCCTAGTACCATCTGATTTCTTATGAGATGATTAGAGATGGGGAATCTTTTTCCCTCGTATCCATTCATTGTAGCATCCACTTTCCTCTGCATCTCATTCAACCCATCTCTTCCCAGTTGTCTTTTGGGGATTCAGTTTAGTTTAATTTAGTTGCTTTACTTTTTAAAGATGTGCCTTAGGCTTACTCATTTTAAAATAACAATGCCTGAATTCATTGTTTCACAGTCAACATGGTGCTATTCATGTGAAATAGTAAGTTCAATAGCTACCTATTTAAGTAACTTCATAAGCCGTAAAACAAACTGCTCGGAAATTTACCTTTCATGTTATTGTTACTGGAAATTTACCTTTCATGTTATTGTTACTGAAGCTCATGCAGGCTCCACAGGTGCCCTGTTAAAATGGAAACAGTTTTAGAAATGGAGTTACCCTCCCAAAGGAAAAACTTCCCCATAATTTTTTTTTCTATTGATTTGCTCTTTATCCTGATAAACGCTGTTGTAGGGAGAAGGCAGGGCTTATTCTTCCCATTTTAAGATTGAAGAACTGCAGGGGACAGAGGCTTGCTGATATGATACAGCCATTTCTCGGTGGGACAAAAGAATAATCCAGGTCACTTGTCTTCTGGTCCAGCATTTACCTGCTGTGATCCCAGAAGGACCATCGGTTTGATTCAGAGACTGGCTCTTCAGTGTTTTATTTCATCCAGATCTTTGTTTCTCCTTTCTTCCCCTTTACTGTCTAAAATATGACCACTTCACTGTTCATTGATATCCTATCAGAAAGGAGATGGGGGCGGGGATGGAATATGAGACCACTGCTCCCTCGATGAGGCTCTCTAGCTGTTCAGTGCAGATCGGGGGTCATTTGTAGATATCATGCAAGGCTGTTTCTCTTTTATTGTACAGCGAAGCACAAAGTAGAATAATCTAAGTTTCAAAAGATTCTTGTTATTATGTTTTGTTCCACTCTATACCTGGTTATCAAGCTTTATTCTTTATTCTTTCAGATTTAGTCTAATGGGATCTAAAGAAAACAATTTCTTGAGAGAATTCACTTGGGCTCAAATAATACGTCCTCACTGAAGCTGTAGCCCAATTACTCATAATCTTTTTTTATGTAATTTGGTACTTGATTTATGTGTGCACTGTTACATTTGTCAGCTAATTGTTTGGTATGCTTAATTCCTGTCCTCTCAAAAATGCTCAGAAGCAGAGATGATGCCTCATTTTTCTATGTATCTCACATCGTCTAGCATAGAACTAAAGTTCAGAGAAGATGTGCAGGAAACGGTTGATGCTCTTGCAGGGCAAGGTCTTCAGTCCAGTTCTGGATGCCCTCAGTGTTACCTGACTTCATCCTTCCTGTGGACGATGGTGGTGAGGATATTATTCTCAAGGGCTGGAGTGGAAGAGAAAGAGCTTGGTGCAGGGAATGAGGGTAGAGACAGGAGCTCCCTCCCTGTTCAGAATGACAGTTGCCTCACTGCTCTTACTGGAGGGAAGTTTATCCCAAAGACAAGCAAACCAAACACAGGCTTAAACAGTGAACACATAAGGATGATGCGGATGATGATGGAGATGATGACAGTTCTAAGTGTAGCATTTACAGCATCTTACCCTGTGCCTGACCCTGTGCTGCCCACAGCTCTCGGTTAACCCACATCACAATGTAATTAAGTAGGAACTGTTATCTTCATTTTATGTGAGAAAGCTGAGGCAAAGATTTCACCAAGGTTACCCAACAAGGAAACAGGGGGTGGAATCAGGAAAAGACCAAGAGGCAGAAGGAAGATCCACTTTGAGTAATCAGGGGTCCATGATTCGATGTTTTATTGTTTTATTAATAATATGCTTGACTAAGATTTCCAAGTGAAGTCTTTTAAAATGACAATAAACAAGTCCTATTATTCAATATATTTTCAATATGCCTTTCTTTGCAGAGGGAAAGATTATCTTTAAGCTGAATAACCTGGGGTCCTCCTTTAAAGTCCTCTAGTTTCCAGCCCTCTCGGTGACATTTGGTTTTACTTTACAGGCAAACCATTGACTTCTTTGAGTTCTAGTACATAGAGGCATAGCTTTCCCTGTCTGGCTTTTCACTGATGTTCCAGGTGGGCTAGCTGGAGGACCCTAGCCATACCTTCTGTTTGAAACCCCCTTTGATTAAGGACTTTTAGCTAGAACTGCCCTCCTGCCTCATCCTCAGATGAGTCTTCAGTCAGCTCCCGTATTTCTAAGTGGTGCTGTGGGACCAGCTGCCAGCACTCTGTATCTCGGAGATTCCTAGTGAGCTCTCTAAAGTACAGAAGACTAGGGATTTGGCTCTCCCCGGGATCATGGAAAGAACCTTTTTTCCCTTCAGCTTTTGAGATATCTTCCTTACCTTCCATAAAGATGAGAGCCAGGATTTCCTGATAGGACATCACCTTTTAAAATGGACTTTGGGAATAATTCAGCTGGTTATCTTTAAAATATTTGGGAGCCGATGACTGAAGTCCTAACACCTTGGGAATCTGTTCCCGTTTATTAAGCATGGGGGTTGGGAAGGGTGTAGCTCAGTGGTAGAGTGCATGCCTACCATGCACAAGGTCCTGGATTCAATCCCCAGTGCCACCGCTAAAAATAAGCAAATAAGTAAATAAATACCTAATTACCTTCTACCCGCCCAAAAAAATTTTTTAAAAAGAAATCTAAAGAAACAATAAAGCATATTTTAAAAAAAGAATAAGTTTTCCTGTATATAACAACAACAAAAAGATTTACATAAGATAGCAGCTTATTCCTTTCTAACATTAAAAAAAAAAAAATCCAGTGGTGAATAGTCCAGGGCTGGTACAGCAGCTCCCGTGTGTCATCAAGGACCCTGGCTCCTCTTTTTCTGATTGACATTCCTGCCACATGGTTTGCATTATCAGGGTTTCCTAATGGTCCAAGTTAGCTGCAGGAGCCCAAGCCATCAGCCTGCATTGCAGACCAGAGGAAGGAGAAAGGACAAAAGGGGCTCCTGTCACATGAGTGGGCTCTTTTTAAAAGAATCTTCCCGCAAGTCCTGCCTAATACGTCCATTTACACATTGGCCAGATTTCAGGCATGTGTTCTCACCTGGCTGCAAAGGAAGCTGGAAAGCATGGTCTTTTATTTTAGGAAGCAGCATATTCAGCTGAAAATTGGTGCTCTGTTATTAAGTAGGAAGGGGGAAATAGATGTTGGGTAGGCAATTAGCAGGCTCTAGCACACTGGGCAGAACCTCCCTTTAAAAACAAAACAGCTTTATTGAGGTATAATTGACATAGAGTAAACTGCTCATACTTAAAGCGTATAATTTGACAAGTTTTGACACATGTATACACTTATGAAACCATCACCACAATTAAGATAATGAGCATATCCATCACCCCAAATGTGCCCTTTTGCAGTTCCTTCCTGCCCCATCCGTGTTGGGGGTCCCCAAGATCACTGCCAGCTTCAGTGATTTTTAGGAGGACTCACAGGACTCAGAATAGAGTTGTAGTTGCAGCTATGATTTATTTCAGCAAAAGGATACAAAGGGAAAGTTAGTAAAAGGGAAAAGTACACGGGATGAAGTCTGGAGGAAACCAGAGGCAAGCTTTCGAGAGTTCTCCTCCCCCATTGGAGTCACGCAGGACACGCAGTTCCTCCAACACTGGTGTTTGTGGCCTTGGCTGACATGAGGCTGTCCTGTGAGTTTGCTTATCAACTAATTTGACTTAGTGATCAAACTATGCAGTACTTGGTGCATTCTGGATTTTAAAAGATTCTTTATTATGCATTATATCAAATTTACCACTGAATGAGTAGAAATTCACTTTATGTAGTTTTTATATGTTGTAATATTTCTTCAAATAAATCTCTCCTATAAATCACCAAAAAAATTTTTTTTGAATTGAAATTTTTTGAAATTTTTTAATTTGTATTGTGATAACACGTATGTTGTTACCAGGGAAGCTCATTACAGCCCTACTGTCCAGATTTTTATTGGGGACTTTTCAGTTGGGTATCGTCTTTCTAGCACTTACCAAAATTCCAGACTCCCAGGAGGAAAGCATGTGTTCAGCATAAACCACATCATTTGTAAAAGTAGTTTAGGCTCATAGGGCCACTCTTCCCAGTTCTGGGAACCCTCCCAAGTTCCTAGTACCAGGCATCACCCGAGGGACAACCTTGCAAGCTGGCCTTTCGAAGAATGGCAGTCTCAGGCCTGCTAGTTTATTCTTTTCTGCACACCACCACCTCATCCCCATCCTGTGGCAATCACAGACCAGCCTTCTGTCACTACTACATTTTCTGGAACAGTTTGTACCTCCTTTTTGGCTTTTTTCGCTCAGAATTATTTTGAGTTCATTCATGTTGTAGAGTGCAACAGTGGTTGCCTCCTTTTTTTACTATTAAGTAACATTCCATTGTGTGAATATACCAGTTTGTGTACCCATTCATCTGTTCTTGAACATTTGGGTTGCTTCTAGTTTGGGGCTATTACAAATAAAGCTGCTGTGAACATTCATGCACAGTTCTTTGCATGGGAAAATATATTTCCTTTTCTCTTGGGTAAATGTCTAGGAGTGGAATGACTGGGTCATATGGTAGGTGTATGTATAACTCTTTAAGAAACTGCTAAACTGTTTTCCGGAGAGACTGTACATTTTACACTCCCATCCACAGTGGGAGTTTCAGTTGCTCCTCATCCTCACCAGCACTGAGTGTGACCAGTCTTTTATATTTAGATTTTCAAACAGGAGTGTGGTGGTATCTCATTGTGATTTTAATTTGCATTTTCCTAATGACTAGTAATGTTGAGCAACTTTTCATGTGTTTATGCTCTGTATACGTTCTTTGGTAAAGTGTTTAATTAAAACATTTGTCCATTTTTTCATTGGGATGGTTGTTTTCCTAAGGTAAGAATTTGAGAATTCATTGCATATTCTGGGTACAAATCTATCAACAAATAGATGATTTGCAAATGTTTTCTCACATTCTGTGGCTTGTCTTTTCATTCTCTTAATAACGTCTTTCAAAAAACAGAGGTTATTTATTTATTTTGACAAAGTCCAGTTTTACCATTTTTCTCTTTTAGGGATTGTTCTTTTGTCTCATAGCTAAGGAATTTTTGCCCAACCCAAGGTTCCAAATATTTTCACCTGTTTTTTCTTTCTTAGAAGTTTTATAATTTTATGTTTTGCATTTAGATTTATAATCCATTTTGAATTAATTTCTGTAATCTAAGGTATAAATTGAAATTCCTTTTTTTGAGTATGGGTATCCAACTCATAAATAATGTACATATATCTGTTTAGGTCTTTAATTTCTCTCAGCAATGTTTTATCATTTTCAGTGTGCAGGTTTTGTACATTATTTGTCAGATTTATCCCTGTGTATGTCATATTTTTTGATGGGATTGTAAATCGTATTTTTTAAAGTTTCAATTTCTAATTATTTATTGCTAGTATATAGAAATACCATTGATTTTGTATATTGATCTTGTTTCCTGCAACTTTTCTAAATTCACTTATTCTAATATTTTTTGAGGATTACATCAAATTTTCTATACAGATAATCATATCATGTAAAAGTAAATTCCAATCTTGGATACCTTTTGTTTCTTTTTCTTGCCTTTTTGTGCCAGTTAGAAGCTCCAGCACAGTATTGAATACAAATAGTGAAAGTGGACATCATTGCCTTGTTCCTCATCTTAGGGGGAGAACATTCAGTTTTCCACCATTAAATATGTTGTTACCAGTAGATTTTTCATAGATACCCTTTATCAGATGAGAAAATTCCATTTATTTCTGGTTTGCTGAGAGTTTTTATCAGGAATAGACATTGGATTTTTTCAAACAATTTTTTGCTCCTATTTGAAAGATTCTATGTTTCTTCTTTTTAGTATGTTAATATGATGAACACTTTTTTTTTTCTTTGTCTAATACTATACCAGCCTTGCATTCCTGAGATAAAACCTACTTGGTCAAGGTGCATTATTCTTTTTATGTGTATTTTTAATATATTGCTTATAGTATTTTGGCTATATTGAGTTAAATAAAATATATTACTAAAATAAATTTCACCTTTATTTTTACTTTTTTAAAATATGGCTACCAGGAAAAATTTTAAAAAAAACATGTGGCCTGCACTATATTTCTGTTGGGAGAAGAAGTTTGCAATTAGGACACTGGGATAGAGCTAAGATTGAAATAGGTTTGCAGTCTCCAGTTCCTTTCCTCCCGTTTTCTCTTAAACTTAATCCAATTAGGCTTTTGTTCTCACTGTTCCAGTGGAACTGCTCTTGCTGAGGTCCTCAGTGGCTTCCATGCTGCTGAGTTCAGTGACGGGTTTTCAGTGCCCATCTTGGCCCATCAGCACTATTTGATACAGCTGACCATTCTCTCTTGGCTTCTAGAATATCACATTTATTTGATCTTTCGCCTGTCTCACTGGTTAATCCTTCTTCACATTCTTTGCTAGTTTATCCTCTTCATCTCTCTGTCTTTAACGTTGAAATAGTCTTGGGCTTGATCCTGGTCCTCTTCTCTGTGCACTCACCCCGTGGGTAAATTCATCCTGCCTATGACTTTAAGTTCCATCTTCATGCCACACTTCCCTATTGATGTTCCCAACCCAGAGGCAGACATGTATATCTAACTCTCTACTCAACATCTCTACTTAGAGACCTAATAAACACCTCAAATTTAAAATATACAAAATTGAACTCACAACCTTAAACTCCCAAAACCTGCCTTACCCTGAGTTTTCCCCATCTCAGTTAATGACAACCCCATCTTTCCAGATGTTCAGGCCAAAAACCCAGGCGTTGACCTGTATCTTCAGTGATACATCCAGAATTCAGACCATTTTCACCGCCTCCACTGCTCCTACCCTGCGAACCCCGTCATCTGTTGCCTACGCTGCTGCGGTTGCCTTCTAACTCTCAGCTTCCCTCTCCCTTTTGCTTCCCTTCATCCTGTCCTAATAGAACAGCTAAAAGAATCCTATTAAAATGTAGAACGGGTCATGTCTCTTCTCACTTAAAGCCAATGGGTCCCCATTTCTTGCAGAGGAAGGAACCAAATCCTTACTAAGGTTTACAAAGCCTTGCATGGCTGGTTGGCTCCCTGCCCTTCCCCCGCACCACTCATTCAGCCTGGCGCACTCTGCTTCAGCTCTGCGGGCCTTTCTCTGGCCAGACCAGGTGTGCTACCCCCTAAGGCCTTTGCACTCCTTTCCCTGAATCTAGAACTTCGCGGTGAAGCCCACCCTGACCACCTTACTTGAGATTACAGCCCTTCCTGCCCTCCTCTGCCTGACACTCACAACCCACTCACCTGGCTGTATTTAATGCAGTCTAGCATACAATGTAACTTAATAATTATGTTTATTGTCATTGACTGTCTTCTCTAGAATATAAACTCCATGACAAGAATTCTGTCAGTTTTGTGTGCTGATGTATCATGAGTGACTAGGACAGTGCCTGGCTCGCTGTGTGGCTGATGGATAGGTGAAGACCAATATGACAGAGCTAATTCAAACCAGGTTGTGTCTGACTCAAAAGCCTTCCTTCTGGCCTTAAAAGTTTTGTTTTGATGTGTAGTTTGCATACAGCGTGGTGCATGGGTCTTGGATGTGAAGCTCTGTGCATTTTCCATGTGTACCCACATGGCCACCACCATGGGTGTGTCAGTCACCCCAGAGGGTTCCCTTCTGTCCCCTCCAATCAGTGCCTCCACCTGCCTCAATGACTATACTGGCTTCTGTCACCAGGCACTGACCTTACCTATCCTTGAACTTCGTATGAATGGAATCATGTAGTTTGTAGTCTTTTGTGTCTTTTTTGGCTCAACAGAGGGGTTTCGAAAATTTGTCTTTGTTACCCCGCCCATCAGCAGTTTGTTTTTCGTATACCATAGCTCCTTTGTCTCTTCTGTTAGCGGACATTTAGGTTGTTTCCAGTTTAGGGCTATTACTAGTGGGGCTGCTTTCAACATTCCGTCTTTTTGTGGCCTGTGCCCTCGTTTTTCTTGGGTTCTCTTGGGAGCTGGGCAGAGGAATAGGCATATATTTAACATCTACTAATGAACTACCAGATAGCTTTCTCAAATATTTGCATGATTTTGCACTCTTACCAGCCACATATGGTCTTCTGGTTAATCCACACCTTCACCAGCACTTGAATTTCCAGCGTTTATATTAGTGTGAAGTTATTTTCTGCTGTAGAAACACTGATTAAAGCAGGAGTGTGACCAGGGAAGGACTCTTCCTTTCAGGCCTTGGATACTCTATGTTTACTGCATAAGAAACATCCAACCAATAAAACATAGGGTAACAGAAAAACCGAGGGTCAGCATCTAACTCAGCCCCTTAGTCGCTGAGACACCTTCAGGCAGAACATCTTGCCAGACTCAGTCATCCTCAGAACTACATCTGGGACTGTTTCAGTCAGTTGTGTATGAGTGTGGGTTTGAGGAAAAATGTATCTTACTTACTTAGAGCTTTTCCATTGTATTAAGATATATGTTGAAAATATTTACTGGTAATTAAAGTAATTTCTTCTAATTTCCAAGTAAGTGCCTTGTACTAATTTGAATTGGGTTCTAAACTAAGATAGGCCTAAGTTTGCATCTTGGCTCAGCCACTTTCTTGTGTGACCCTGGGCAGGTTTCTTAATCCTTCTCAACGTCCTTATCTGTCAAATGGGCATAATACTCACCTGTTAGAATTACTGTAAGACGTACATGAGATAGTGAAATGTTTCTCAGGCAACTGGCCTGTGGTAGGTGCTTAATGAGTCATAGATATTTTCTTCTGCTTTGAAGAACTAGAGTACACTTAAGTCCCCGCGTCCCCTTAGGTAATACCATTAAAACCAAATAAAAGACCTGCTGAACCGATGGCCACTACTGTGGAAATCTGTGTGGTGTGTCTGATTTCTAAGCAAACACTAAACACATCCAGGCTTGCTATCATTTTTTTACCTAAGATACTAAATCATTCTAGGCTTCTTTGTTGACATAAGGTGCTGTGGCATAAAGATTTGTTCATTTATCCACCAAATATTCATTGGTCCATGATATGTTTTTCCTTCCTAACAAAATTCCACTGTATTACCTACAATGTTTTATATGTTATGTAAGAGGAAGGGTGGTCCAGAGCTTTATAGGGCATAAAAGAGCTGAGGACAAGGAGTGTCATGCAAGTCACTGCTTGTCTTCCAGACTGGACTGTGTAATCTCCATGAGGCTATGGACGATATCCTCTCAACTCCCACAGCGAACCCAGTGCAGCTGTGCTAGAGACACTCACTGACCATATGGAACGTGGGAGGGAGTAAAGGATCGCAGGCAGAGGGGAAGAAACACCACATTCTCGATCTGCTCCTGTGACTCTTCTGTCTTGCAGTGGGTTTACCCAGCACCTGCACATCAGTCTGAAGGTGGAAAATGTTTGCTTTGGAAACAAACAAAAACCTAACCCACCATAAGCTTTCGTAATTAACAACCTTGGATGAGGAACAAAATTGCTCATACCTAGTCTTTTTCATTGTTCATCCCAGTCATGTTCCCTTCCTTTCCTACAAGGCTTGAAAATCATCTAAACGATGTAGTCAGTTACATTTCTTAATAGTCAGCTATGTGGAATATGATCATCCCTTTGGGGCTGGAGGAACCAGGGTTCCTTTTGGGCCAGCACGTTTCTACTCTGAAGGGAAAGGAGAAACAAGTGATGCTGTGGGTAGTCGTTGATGGTTGGGGGGATGAGGGGTGGGTGGGAGCACAGGTGAGGGGGCTCCAGTCAGTGGCTGAGGAGGCAGCGGGTAACAGAGGACTCGAGTCTTTAGAGGAGGAGCATGTCAGTTTCCCCTGGCTGCTGTAACAAATGACCACAGACTTAGTGCCTTAAGACAACACACATTGGTTTTCACAGTTCTGGAGATCAGAAGTCCAAAATGGGTTTCACTGGGCTAAAATCAAGGTGGTGGCAGGGCGGCATTTCTTCCCGAGGCTCCAGGGAGAATCTTTTCTTGTCTTTTCTAGCCTCTGGAGGCTACCTGCATTCCTTGGCTCCTGTCCCCTTCCTCCATCTCCAGGGCCAGCAGTCACATCACTCCCACCCCAGCTTCCATAGTCGCATCTCCTCTGACTCTTATAAAGACTTGTGATTGTACTGGACTCATCCAGATAATCCAGGGTCCTTAACTTAATCCCATCTGCAAAGTCCCTTGTGCTGTGTAAAAGGTTCTAAGGATTAGGAGATGTGATTTGCCTATCACAAGGGAGTTGGAGTTGGAGTCGGAGTCCAGCCCTGTCACTTACTAGCTGTGTGCATTTTGGTGGGTCACTATTCTGTTTAAAATCTCTCTCCTCTTCTGTTATGTGGGTAGAGCATCCCACCCCACATCTTCCACACGCACGCACACACACACACTCACACCCGCACACACATGGAATCATGTTTTTGAGGTCTGGATGAAATGATATATATGAAAAGACCTGATAGGCTTTCGTGTATTTTAGTTGATTTTGGTTGTGACTTGAAGCCAAAGGAAAGGAAGAGATTGATTTGCTCCCTTTGTGTTAGCAGATCTTAGAAAGTGCTTGAGGGGAGGCTGAATTCAAAATCCGAATTCAGTTCTGTTGATCTGGATTTATCCCCCTTTTTTCATGAGTTACATGAATTCCTTCAACACATATTCTTGTTCATTTGGTTTTAGCTAGAGGCCATTTTAGGAAATTGTTAAACTTCATTTATCAAATATTTGCTGAGCAACTATACTGTGCCGGCCCTTTGGTGAGCACCTGAGGAGCCGAGATAAACTCAGTGCAGCTGGAGCTTGGGTGTGAGGGAGAAGCGGAGAGATAAGGTAGACTGGAGAGCAGGGCCAGAGAGCTCAGCGCTGGGGCGAGAACGAGCACAAGACGGAGCCCAGCTCCCAGGACCTGACTCTGGTCAGCAACACCCCACAAATGACCTTCCATCCACCAGAACCTCTCCTGGGAAGAGGATGCCTTAAGGACTTGAACCGCTCAAGCCAGAGCAGAAAGGCAGCATCTGGAGTTTCCCTCCAGGCTCCTCCTGGAGGTCTGGGGTAGCCCTGCCTTGGGAGGCCAAGGTCGAGTCAGGTCAGAGCTGCTGAGACTCCAGAGTGAGTGAGGGACAATCCTGTCTCTTTCAGTTAAGGGGAGTCTCCTCATTGTGGCACTGAAGGTTTTCTGTACATTTGAAGCAAAGTTTGGCCGAAATCGAATTTGTGCTCATTTAAAGCATTTCCTGCCCAAATGGTATCTGTTTTGTTTGTGGGGATTATCTCCCTGTTGCTGTAGATTTATGTCTAAATGTTTCAGGTGTGATTAGACGCAAGGTGGAAGAGGAACTGGGCAAACAAAATAAACATCACCGTCCCTGCCCACGCTGCTCCACCCCTAGGCATTGCTCCCACATATTATGAGTGAAAAGGCACGTTGGTTTTGGCTGGGGAAAGGGGCATCCACAGAGGTTCGTGGAATAATGTACCTTTTTGACACTTGTCAAGTGCAGAAGTTAAGTAAGATGGACGTTCCTTTACTGATGGTGGTCTCAGTAAACAGCATCCTGACTGTCTCCCTTTACGGAAAGCAGTATTTCCTCAACAGATTGTCTGTCACTTTTCTCATAAGCTCCTTACATTTGACTGGATCTTCTTCCTCTGAATTTTTCTAGGCTGTTCAGCTTGACCCTGAAGAAACTCGTCATGCTAAAAGAAATGGACAAAGATCTTAACTCAGTGGTCATCGCTGTGAAGCTGCAGGTGAGTTGGACAGGATTGTTTGTTCGAGACCCAAGGAAGCTCGATACCTTGTGCCAACTGTTGGGGGCTTCTGGGATGCTGGCAGGGGACCACCCCGTCTTACCTCACTCAGCAGAGCAGGTGCAGCAGTGGAGAGACAGCTGAGCCCATGAGACTTACTGAGCCCCAGGTCCACCTCTTAGTTAAAGCACTCAGTTTAAACCTTAGTTTCTTTGTCTGAAGGATAAAAATGGTTCTCCCTGCCCTCCCTGCCTGTCAGGATTAGCATGAAGATCAGGAAGTTCAGAAATCGCTCAGGTGGTGAGAGTAGGTTTCGGTCATCCCTGGGATTTCCAGCTGCAAGCAGATACACAGATTGGAGAAGCACTTTGGCAGTTTCCTATGGGGTAGAAGAAGTGTAATGTTACTATTTTCAGCCTTGGCAGTTTACAGTTTACTGGGATATTTTGTCTTTTGAGTAATCCCTACATTTAATTCCTTAAACTTACCTCAGTATCTCCAAGGGACCCAGAATGTTTCACAAACATTCATAGTCTAAGCATTCCTGAATTTCAGTTTCAGGAAAAACTCAAGCACAGAAAGGTTAAGGAATTTACCTGTTGCCAGGTGATTGCCAGGTGGCAGAAGTGGGACTAGAACGAGGGACCCAGGGATGTATGTGGTCACTAAACTCCACCACCAGACCTTCCTTACAGCGGAGTCCTTTTTAATGACGGATCCCTAGAGCCCACTGAGAGTCTGAAGTGCCTCTGGAACCATTAAATGATGGAATTCTTTAGCTTAAGAGCAGCGTATTTGTTGAGTTCTGTGTCATGGAAAAATAGTGAGCTGCGTGGTAACTCCTTACTAACCAGAATATTTCATTAGTAACTCACCTGTTGCACAGCAGTTTATTATACTAATCCTGAATTCATTAAAATCCACGTCGAGCGCACTCCCAGTATGTGAACCATACATTGAGGTCCTCCGTTCTCTTTCTGAGATAAATACATTATCTTACTTTAGTCCTCAAAACGTGAAACATTTTAGTTACTCTGTATGTATGATTCCTGTGTGTCCCTTAACCCCCTGCTCATCTCTGCATAATTCCACCCAATTCTGTGGGACGTTTCCAGACACGATGGGTTGAAAAAACAAGCGTGCAACAATGATGTCCAAATGGAAACTTTCCGTGTCTTTTCCTCTTTTCCTGATTTCGCATTTCTGGGTCACGGGCAGTGTTCCAGTTTTCAGGAATTCTTTCCTTTGCTAAAAGCTGTTGCTTCCCGGTGCAAACACTGTTGGTGCTGTTTTGAAAGTTCCCTGCTGCTTTTTGCCATCCCCACAGTCAAATCCCTTTGCCAAGAGAAGTAACTTCTTTTATATCCTGATTAAATATTTAACATTCTGTAAAGTTTAAAATTATACCCGAAAACTACAAATATCCTAATTTTTTCATTGCTTCACTTCCAAGCAGCTGAAAGTAATTACAGATGTTATCCCATTCATTTACCCAGTCACTTATTTATTCACTTATACATTCATCTAATAAATATGTATTGAGCACCTGTTGTATACCAAGTGTGGTTCTGGGCACAGGGGGTCCCGAGTGAACCAGACAGACCCAAATCCCTGCCTTTACGGACCTTTACATGCTAGCAGAGCAGCAGTTCTCCAAGTGAGGTCTGCAGCCCTGGGCGCCCTAAGGCCCCCTCAGGGGATACGTGAGGTCAGCACCATCTGCGTGAGGATGCTGTGGCTTTGCCCTTTCCACCGTGTTGGCAGACGCACTGAAGGTACAAGAGCGATGGTTGGGGGAACAGCTGGCCCTCGGCACAGAGCAGGGCAGTTGCACCAGCAGACGCCAGCAGTCACTGCATCTCCTACCATCACAGACTGGAAGGAGGAGGGGAGAAGCCGGTCTTGCTTAAGATTCCCTTGAAGAAGCAGTAAAAATTAATTGATTTTGTCTCAGCCGTGGAGTGTACGTCTTTTTCAGCTTCTGTGTGACGCAGTGGAAATGTGCAGGGAGCACTTCTGCTTCACAGGGAAGGCTGCTGTCGTCTCGAGGACAAGGACCTAAACCACTGAGCTGTGAAGTCATAGCCACTTTCTTCATGGGACACCATTTTTACTTGGAAGAAGGGCTTGCATACAAACGGGTTATTCAGACTCATTTGGAAGATACGTTCTTGAAAATGAGCAGAGTGAGCCTGTCACTTCTAAGAAAGCAGCTGAGAATATTTTTGGCCAATCAGAAATAGAATTTGAGCTTTCAGGTGAAAATCTGAATTTTGGAAAACTCATCTCTGTCACTGTAAGCTTAACAACGCCCCAATTCTTTTTTTTTTAATGGAGGTACTGGGGACTGAACCCAGGACCTCGTGCGTGCTAAGCATGTGCTCTACCACTGAGCTATACCCTCCCCATCAACAGCTTCCCAGTTCTTAAAGACTTTCTTAAAGAGATCTGTGGTGATACTGTCAGGATATTTTTATACCGTGTAGTGAAATGAGTAACATTTGAAAGATTTGCCTAACTCAGTGATCCAGTGTTTTCCAAATGACCAATGCGTGAGGTTACAGAATTATACTGGGTAAAAGCTCTGTTCAAAGAACAAAACAGGCCAATGGATTGGATTTTCTTTTTAACTTTTTGTTTTGAAATAATTTTAAATTTACGGAAGAGATGGATACATAGAGTTCCCATATACCATCACCCAGCTTCTCCCAGTGTTTATATCTTTCTTAACCATGATACATTTATCAAAACAAGGAAATTATCATTGGTACAACACTACTAACTAAATTACAGATTTTATTCTCATTTCCCAGTTTTTCCACTGATGTCCTTTTTCTGTTAATTGAATGGATTTTAATATATAACAGAGTACAAAAGCCTCATTGATATGGTTTCAAACTCTACTTTGCAACTAACCTTTAAGAGACTACCACTTGCAGTGTTTTGGTATATTATCAAAGAATAATATTCCACAATTATCTGAAAAGGCTGTTAAAATGCTCATTCTTTTTCTAACTTCATATGTCTTTGCGTCTGGATTTTTTTAATATACTCACCCCAAACAATATTTTGTAACAGGCAGAATACAGAAGCAGGTATGAGAATCTGGTTGTCTCCTATTAAGCCAGAC